>NC_056751.1:223021351-223365710 GCF_019279795.1 Protopterus annectens
TGTTGCAGGCTCTAGTCACAATTTAGGTTAAACATCAAAATGCTTGCTTCCTTTATTTATTGCATACAAGAAAAAACTCTGTTTCAAGTTAACATTAAACATTTTAAGCTTATTTTTGTGGTATACAAAAGACTTTTGTTTACAGTATACATAAGATCCCTCAATGCACACATCAGCCAAACTGCCTTTCTGGCCTGGAATTTGAGCAAAATACAAGAACCAACCCATTGGGAGCATTGCAAATCTTAGAGGGAGAGAAAGGGATGAGTATGTTTTAATTTAATAGTGTGTAAATATCAAATTTCTAAGACAATGATTCTCCTAACTTGAGCACTATTCTAGCCACATGACAGAAAACTGTGTGTGTGTGTGTGTGTGTGTGTGTGTGTGTGTGTGTGTGTGTGTGTGTGTGTGTGTTTGTGTGTGTGTGTGTGTGTGTGTGTGTGTATGAGTGAGTGTGCGTGTCTGTGTGCCTACATTCATCTCCTTATGCCTTAGGCATCAACTGCATCTAGCAAGAACTTTGCTTGAATAGGTTGTGCTTCAGGAAGTACCTCATTTCTAAGGCCCAAAACTGTAACAGTTCTTCCTGAACAAACATGGAGACTCATGTTTGTTGTCCTTTTATTCTACTGGTGCTATACATTGTTAATATAATCTTAGTTTTTAGGTTCTATACATTCAACAAATTTTACTTTTTTGTACTCAATGGCCAAAGTCCAAACCCATGTAGCTAATAACACCAATACAAGCAAGTGAAGTGCTTTCCCTCCTTAACCATTAACAGCACCTCTCAGGAAATGACCTTGCGAGAGTACCTTATGCCAAGCTCATTGCCTTTGGTAAAAGTAACATTTCTTTCCCACTAAGGCAAAAATGTCACATTCTAATGTATTGTTTAGCAAAATGTCTGCCCTAATAGCAGTCATTAAATCAAAAGAAGCATTGCTCAGTTCCTATGACTCTGCAAACTTCAAATTCCTGAAGTAGTTTATAAAACTGTTTTTCCAATGACTGATCAAACATACTGACAGTATGTAATTGGTATTGCAAACCCATATTCAATTACTGAATTGCAAACTCAAAATCTCATTCCCATTATAAAAATGTTCACATACCAGCACATTATTTTTCAACACACACACACACACACACACACACACACACACACACACACACACACACACACACACACATATATATATATATATATATATATATATATATATATATATATATATATATATATATATATATATATATATTTATACAGTGTGATGCCAGGTGGATACAGTTATCATACCTGTAGCATTCATAGATCACAACAGAGGGTCAGAAAAGAATTGCTCTCTCATTTTAGACCCAGAAGTTAAAGCAAACAGAGTGGTATGCTTAATAATGCATTCACTTTCATTTTGTGTATTCTTCTGTGGCCCTCAAAGGTAAATATCAGGTTAATTGCCTTGAAAGGACATTTTATGCCTAGTCAATTACCTGAAGTCAGAATCAAATGCTGTGCCTTGTATCAATGAGATGAAGATCGTAACCATTATGCCAAACATGCCCCTTTACCAAACCCACGCCCTCAAAATCTCATTCTTAACATTCACCCATGCACTGTAACTGCTCTCTCATTTTCACTCATATGGGACTTGAGGAAAATTGCAACATGTCTCTGAAACTATTAATAAAAATGTAAAATTCTTAAATGCAAAATAAAAATTACCCTATAACACAATGAAAATAACTTTCATTATAAAACAATGCCTATATGCAGGTCTATATTATGTGATTGACGCATAAACAGGGAACGCACTAATCTCCGAATGACCACTTCAGCAAATTTTTTCCCAGGGGAAAAAAATACTTGGCTGTCATTGGGGATTTGCCTTTTTCCCACTGTAGTGTGATCTCGGAATTGGTATATTTAGTTAGGGTGGTGTGGTGGATGAACCCCCCCCCCTACTTTGTAGAGTTTGTAAATTTGTTTTGTTCTTCTTTTGCCAAGTATTTTTTTCCCCCTGGGAAAAAATTTGCTGAAGTGGCCATTCGCAGATTAGTGTGTTTGCTGTTTATGTGTTGATGAAGACGTGTTCGAAGAACACGTCTTTCGATCACATAATATAGACCCCAGATATGTTGCAGTATAGAACATTTTTGATATAGTCAAACTGTATACATTGCAAGTAGCAACAACTTTCTTTAAAAAAGTAAAAATTAATTATGGTTTACAAGTTACCACTGTACCTGTGGATGAAAGTTTCCACAAAGTTGTTCATAGTCTCTTGTGCATGTTAATTATTTGATACAATTGTCCATATCCTCTTTCTCTGATACAAAAGTCATTTACAAAAATCAAAGTTCCTTTGTTTATTGTAAAATGACTTGCTACATTTGCTAATTATATACAAGTCTTTAAAAATTATATTTTTCTTGTGTAATCTCTCTGAATACAGTTTGTCATAATCAGGTCTGCCATATCCTGGAGCAACAGTGGAACATTTCACAAGGGGATTTCAACATTGGCACTCAGCATTCACTTACATGGAAAACCTTGGAAAACAATTGGATGAATATCCAGGGCTTCTTTTCTTTTAATGTTTTTCATGTTTTCTGAAAAGAAGGAGGATCATATTCTTACCTGAGTCCATTTTATGCATAAAAATTATATATTGCATTTTCCCAACATTTTATTTGGTAATATAATGCATATGACTCTAGACACATTTTAGGGATTATTTTCTCTTTGGATTTGCTTATACAACTACTATTCCTACTTTGATAGCAACACAGGACCTTTTTAATTTAGATTTTATTTACTTACATTGCTAAACTGGTGGACCATTATCAGATCTCAATGTTCCAATCTAACCTCTCTGTGTTCCCATACTTTGTTTCTGTAACCCATTATGTGGGGTTATCAGCTTTCATGATTCTTCCTTATGCCCAACAGATGTTGATCTTGGAGCTGGTTCCACAATTTTAGAATTTTGTTTCTTCAAGTGGAAAATATGCAGAATAGCTTTCCTGCAGATATATATACACACACACACACACACACACACACATATATATATATATATATATATATATATATATGTATATATATATATATATATATATAGATATATATATATATATATATATATATATATATATATATATATATATATATATATATATATATCTGTCATTAGACCATTAGGCGTCAGCTCACATCCCTGTGGAAAATGCTTCATATTTCATACAGTGATTTCAGTGCCTGAAGAAGTCCATATTGTTTCCCTTGATGCACTTATTTACATTGTGCAGGATGCATATAACACATCTGAAAATATAATTTTGGATGTTAGCTGCTTTAGTTTTGTTATGATCTTCTTTTGAAATAATATATCTGGGCTGTGTCAATTCAGTTTCATGAGAACATGGTTAACATTGAGGGGGGAGGGGGAAGAAGTGAAACATAGATGATGTAATTTAGTATTTTATTTATTTATTCATATTTGAACTCAAAACAACAAAACATGCATGAACTGTGTTACCATTTGGCAAGTGGCAGGAGAGTTAAAAAAGCCTTTTAGACAGAAGAAAACATGATTATAACTAAAGAAAGGAAAAGAAAGGCATTTGTTACTTACTTCCTCTACTGTCCAGGAAAAAGCAAATTATGAGTTCCATATTTATTTTGTTTTATTGTGTTAACCAGTGTATTATATTGATCAAAACTAACCGCCGGTGGAATCCAAAATTAAACAGGTTGTACAACAAAAGAAAAAAGTCATATCTAAAATTAGGAAGTGTAATACCAAAAAAAGATAAACATTCTCTCATGAAACTGAATAGACAACAAAGAGGACTAATTAAGTACAACAAAGAAAATGTTGAGGTAAAGATAGCATCCCAGGCCAAGGACAAGAATAAGTTCTTCTTTAGCTATGTCCAAAACCTCAAGGATAAGCATATAACAGAGTGCTAAACTGTTGATAAAAGGAGTCACGTTCATGAAACCATGAGATATACAAAACTTCTGGCTGACATATTCAGCTCCAAATTTACCTTACCTCCACCACCTGTTGCCCCTAGGAAATGCCATCTAAGATAATTCCTCTAACTATCAATACAGAGCTATTCTTAGATACAATCTCTATGGCCAAGAATACAACTTTGATAACTCCAAATAACATCCCAGGATATCTCCTAACTAGCCTGAAATAAGACCTATCAAGGTCACTGGTGTTATTATTCATCCATAGCCCTCATACAGGCTTCATGCCATGTAAATGGAAGACTGCAATGTTTATCCCTCTGCACAAGAATGGACAATTAATGGATCCTGGGAACTACAGACCCATTAGTCTGACTAGTCTCATATGCAAAGCAATGGAAAGAATCATCACGGAAATGTTTACCAATAATATAGGAAACCTTCAGACACTGGTCCCATCCAAGTTTGGTTTCATCAAAGGCAGGTCATGCCTACAGAACCCAGTGGACTTCTTTGAAAAGGTCACCCTGGCAATAGATGAGGGCAAAATGGTGCATACTGCCTACCTTGACCTAGCTAAGGCATTTGATACAGAGCCCCTCTTCGGTATTGTAAACAAACTCACAGAATTAGGTATAACCCCCTATGAAATTCAGTGGATAGCCACCTGTCAACAAACAGGATACAGGAAGTTAGGATTGGGGAGACCACTGCCACAAACAGGCTGGTCATCAGTGGAGTCTCCAGGCTCTCTGCTGGGTCCATTCCTCTTTGTCATCCATTTTTTGGAAGTCAAAGCCAATGTCAAGGACATCTGGCTTACCAAATTTGCAGATGATTGCAAGTTACTAGCAATCATAAAAGCCCTCCACCCAAATTACCCACATCTTACAGGATGGTCTAACATGGATGAATGACTGATGCTAAAGCCGTGAACTGAAACTCGGTGCTAAAAAATGCACAATAGTACCCTTTGTGAAGTTGGCCACCCAGGGAAACTACCACATTGATAATATCTTCTAAAGGTAGACACAATAGTCAGGAATTTGGGGACTCATGTAGATAGTAATCTGGCTTTTGACCAACATGTATTTGAGGTTCTAAGAAAATCATTCTATGTCACTCAGCTTATAAGTAACGGCATGGCATCTAGGTCCAGGAAAGTCACAGAGCCTCTGCACTCACCCATCATCAGACCCATCATTGAGTATAATGCCCCCTTTGGTATACAACTGACCAGGGTTATACAAAAACTGAAATATCCACAGAGGTTCCTCAGAAAAATAATACAGGGTGTAAATACATTGTCCTTTGCAGATCACCTCAAAGTCCTGTCTCTATATTTTTGTTTACTACAGAAAGCTGAGAGGTAATTTATGCCTGGCATACAAGGCATCTTTGAATCCTGTTCTGATGGTCCTTTTGCATATCTGCAAAACTTACAGCACCAGAATTACTAAATCTAGGGATTTAAACTTTGCTTGTGACGTAAACTGGGCATGTTGGAGGGACAGGAATGCATCTCAGGGAATCACCATTTAATGGATTAGGCTTCCTATCTATGTGAAGCAGAAACTTTCTCTAACCCTATTCAATTGCATCCTGGACCAGTGGATGGGAAACTGGAAATTCACCCTTAGTCCGATATCTATTCCTCTGATGGACAGAGGCAGCCATTAAATCATGCCCTAACTAACATACATGCCTTAAAATAATCTCTGAGGCACAATAACTCATGGGATACATTTGGGTTGTATGGTTGGGCATATAAAGATCCCAGTGGTCATTAGCTTAGTATATACCTATGACTATATGAACCTATACTCAAAACACCATTCTGTATGGAAGAAAACTGTATAATGTAGATTGAAAGGACATATAGACAGGTCCATTTGGGCTCACCATTTATTTAAAATTGCCTTTACCATGTTTTCTTCTCCTCGGTTACATTTACTTTCTAAGCCCAATATTGCGGCACTCTTTTTGTGCTAGGTACATTGTTCAGTAATGATAGTTTCTTCCTTTGCTAACTGATCTACTGATTAGCTTTTTTTATCTGTGTGTGCCTTTATCTCTTGTTGATACTAAGTATGGATATATAATTACCTGTGCACTTTTATCTTTTTGACACTAACTGTAGAAATCTCACTATGTCATTATCAAATCCCTGTGAGTAACTCTTAATGGCTCATTAGTTTTTCCTACAGCAATCAAACTTTTCCTTCCTAGAAACGAAGGAATGAAGTCAATATGTGGACTATATACTCAGTTTTCATACAAATGTTTAGAGGTATAAGAAATAACAAAGCTCGTTTAATATTGTTTTAAATTATCCCTCCATGCTGAACAGCTCCCAAGGGACTTCTCTTTCTCATTTTTTTCTTTTCATTTACTGTTTTCTTTTTATTTTATTTTTTCTGTTCATTATGTCTTTTCTTTTAATTTCATTTTGTAACTTATTAACCTGGTCAGGTTTCTGTTTCATTTCAACTTTCGTTGCTTGATTATCTTTTATATTTTCTTTTACATGCTTGCTTAGCTGATTTTTCTGCACTGTCTTGTAACTTATTACATTTCCTTACAGTGAACTCTAAGGCCTCAATGATCTGTAGGGTATAAAGGAACACCTGTTGCAGTAGGATCGGATTACATGTTTTTCTTAACATATTCTTTTGATTGACCCACACAGCCACTCCAACTTTGCCTGCATGAATGGTAGTCACAGTAGATGTGGATGGCCAAGGGTGCAGTCATGCAGCACCATCACTTTCACAGTGACATCAGGTGTGGATGTGCCCTTGGACAGGAGAAGGCATACCCATGGACATGGCAGTCATGTCAGTCATAGCAGTGGCATTCCTGGTGATGGATAGCACTAATGGTCATGCTGCACACCTACATCTGCTAAGGCCATTGTACTACACTTGAAAATCTGGGTAGTAGTGTCTCCCATGGCCAGGGGCACCATGCATGCCCTGGACCTCTCCATTAGATCAAGCCCCAGTGATTCAATTATAGTTGGGGCTGTGTCCTGACATACACACATACCACTCTAGTGTCCAGTGTCTCATACAGTAACATGACCATTGACAGTGTCCCATCAGAAAGATATTTGCAGTGATATCTTCTAATCCCACCTCCTACACACACACACACACACACACACACACACACACACACACACACACACACACACACACACACACACACACACACACACACTGCAGTCATAATTTTTCAGTTTGCACAGCACTCACACAGTTCCCAGTAGAAGATATTACACAATTGTGTTTCCTCAACCACCCATGTGTATGATAACTGTGCCTGCCCTTTGTGCTTTGTTAGAAGGGTTATGTATGTCTGATGCACAGTGTGGCTAGAATATGCATGAGTAGGAGCTGTCTGCTAGTGAGTTTGATTGTATGACTTTTTTTCCTCTTGTGTACGTTTATTCTGAGTCATACCTGAGTGCCAGCAACTTTCTATTTGCTAGTACCAAAAAATAATGTGGACATCTGTATCTAACATATTTATCTTCTGCTGCTCAGTCCCCTACTGACTCCTTATGACTGCCTGGTACACTGGAATATATTTATCCTTCAATGGACTTTGTTGCTGCAACTTCCTCCTAATTACTATATTGTGCAATATTGCACACACTGAAAATATTTTTTTCAGCACTACCAGGGTCATACTACGGGGTACCACTGGATATATCCAGGCAGCAAAACATACCTTCAGTAGTTCAAACATAAACTCCATGATGACACAGTTTTGTAATAGGGGATAAATGCATATATTGTCTGTCACACTGTGTGGATTTCAGATGAGTGCCATCAACCTGGGCTTCAAGGCATAGCCAGCATCACCAATAAAATACCTCTCTGGGAAGTCACTCCTCAGAAACCGTTGGTAAATGTCACATAATTGCCATATCTGAGAGCCATGGTATCTGCCAGGGTGGCCTGCAGACACATTGCAGATGATACCCTGTATATTACAGACCACCTAACATTTGATGGAGTGATACTCTTTAATGGTTCACATACCTTTTTCCCAGATTATCATCTAGGTCCTTTATTTCAGGGTGGGTACCATCTATGGTCCCAGCACTTCAGGGAAATGGGCTATTTCATAGATATTGTCCATGGTGCTGGCTTTCTACTCTATAGTACATGGGAACAACTAATACTCCCCCACATACTGTAACATTGCATCCAGCAACTGATTGAGTTTTCTCATGGCATTTGTCTAAACACCCACTGTGTACCCTGTTGGTCATTGAAAAACCCAGAAGCTACTAAACATAAAGCCACACATACCTTTGTATCCACTGGTATAGGTAACCCATGTCTCCCACAGACCTGAGGATGAGGCCGTCACACATCTACCAGTACATGTAGAGTGCACTTATCCACATAGAAATGGTCTACAATGTCATCAAGGCTATGAAATTTTAAGCATAGCTGGATGATACAGCATATCCAACAGCAACAATGTGCATGACTATGGCCCACTGTGGCAATAATAGCCTGTTGTACATACACATTTATTAATGTTGTTGCAAGCCCTGTAATATTTATATGATTCCCTTGCATCTACATATGGGTATTGTTGCAATTATTTCTGCTAGTGCTGGTACACGATTTTTATATATTTCTGAATCACTGCCATTTTATTTTCCATCTTTTGCATACATGGAACACCTCATTTTAATATTGTTGCTCCTTACCATCTGCTTATATAGCCATTATCATATAGAGTGAGCAGCCCTGTTGTTTATCCTCTAATAATATTGCTCCGAACATCCTTGATTTGCACACGCTCTGTGCATGGCTGATCATAATGCAAGATTGCCTACCACAATATAGCCAATGTTTCCGAATCCCAGGGATTGTTTCTAACATTTATAACTTTGTATGCATTCTAATTTTATTTGAGGGTGAATAACTTACAAATAACAGCTTAACATAAAATATTAGTGGCTGTTCTGTTGATTCGGATCTATATTCCTGTTATTTTGTTTTATTAGGATTAATAATACTAAGCACAGGCGAGAAGAACAGTTATTTTCATCAGATGAAGTGAAGCAATCATGCTATTCAATGTCTCGGAATCGTCACCACAAGTAAGAATGCATCACTGCTGAATATATTACACACACACACACACACACACACACACACACACACACACACACAAACACACACACACGCACACACTCACACACACACACACACACACACACACACACACACACACACAGACACACAGACACACACACACACACACACACACACACACACACACACACACACACACACACACACACACACACACACACACACACACACACACACACACTGCACATGCACACACACACACACACACACACACACACACACACACACACACACACACACACACACACATATATGGGTGTGTGTGTGTGTGTGTGTGTGTGTGTGTGTGTGTGTGCGTGTGTGTATATATACATATACGTATACATGAGCAATTGTTCAGTACATCATTCTCAGTCATAGTTGTAAAAGCATCTCACCAAGGACTTTATATAAATAATGTTACATGCCATTTGTAAAGTACCACAGAAAATGTCTATACTGAAACCCTACAATCCAAATATAGAAAATTACATAAGTTATTAAAGAGTGTTGAAATATATAATATTCAGTCTTATCTTAAGCTTTTGGTTGTATTTGGAAATTGCATTTTTATCATAACTCGTCACCTAATAAATGTGGTAGGAAAAACAATCACATGCTGTACAGTGTCAAAGCATGTTATATTTGTGAAAATATTTTGGGAAGATGACAGCTATCTCATTTAAACAGCACTATAAAAAGATGGCTACAACAAAACTTCAGGCTGAATTATGTGAAGTTATAACAATTATGAGGTGTGATGTTCAACAGAGGTGAACAAGTTTTTATATTTTGCAAAATATTTTAAGCATTATCAGTCTACTGCATAAACCTGAGAAGGGAAAATTAAAATCTAACATAAAATCTGTTTTCGATAGCTGCAGTAATACATTTTATGGAAGAACATTTGTTTTCAGATTTCACTGAAAGTATTCACAGGGTGTCAGGTTAAAAATAGTACTCTGGCAACTTAAGAAGAAATAAGAGGACAATTTGTATGCACAAGTTCTAGTACTACTGAAACACATTAAAATGTATGCCTTGCTTTCTCCTTCCCCACCCCTAACATGATGAGAAATGTAATAATCTAGAGACTGAAACAGAAGAGAGGAAGAAAGGAAATAATGGGGGAAGGCTAGCAAGGACAAGAAGTATATTCTAGGAATCCTAGAGACACAGTGTGGTAGGTGGAGCCAGATGCCTCAAAATACAAATAATCTGGTTGTTAATTCAAGAACGGAAATGTAGACCTCCATGGAGTAAGTGAAGGTTTTACAACATAGGTTCACATGGTATCCTTCTGATAACATCTACTTGGATTTAACAAGGTTAGGGCAGGACACACACTAGGTGGCACAGTGCAAAATTAAGAGAGCCACACATCCTGCCTATCCAGAAATTGGGATATCAATAAAACAGAGACAATAATAACAATGGAATCAAAACATTAAAAGTATACTCCCATACTAAAAAATGGAAATAAATGAAAATATAATTGTGAGTCTCTGCAATACAAAGGATGGCAATTCCTGCATTGAATGTAATGATCTTTCTCGGGTAGTAATCCTGATGTAGAAATGATTCTTGCACATGCTGGTAATTCAAGAAACAAGATGCATAGTGAATTATGTCTATAGACACCATTGTAGCTGACATGCAAACCCTTTTATCACACAAAATCTGAGGGTTATGCTACTCAATGCTAGAAGCATAAATCTCAAAATGCACTCACTTGAAGCACTCCTTAAAATGAAGAACATCGACATCTGTGCAGTGACCGAGACCTGGTTCAAGGCTCTGGAGAGCACCACGGCACTACCAGGCTATAATTCATACCACACCTTTTGGCCCCCTAATCCAGACTGAAGCACTAAAGACAGAGGTGTCTCCATATTCATAAAAGATATGCACACCTCCAGACAAGCAGCCCAACGTAATGCATCAGAGATACTTCAGGTACAGCGAACACTGGGTAAAACTGCAAGCCAGGTTGTAGCCTGCTATAGATCCCCCACCATGTCCCAAGACTCCCACTACACATTCCTAAACACACTGGAAAATATAAGGGTACAACCCAATACCCTTATACTGGGAGATTTTAACTACCCCTCCATTAACTGGGAAAAGTACTCATGTACCAACACACTTGCTTAACCTTTTCTGGAATTCATTAATTCCATTGCCCTGGACCAGCTAATTCTTACCCCAACCAGGGGTAGAAACATCCTTGACCTGGTCATTACCAACATGGGCAACCATTGCTCTACACCTGAAATCAATTCCTCCCTGGTCAGATCTGACCGCAAGCTTATCACCATGGACATCCACATCCCATCCACACCCCTACTAAAGGAAACCACCATAAAAAACTTTTCCAAAGCCAATTTTAGGCTTCTAAAAACAGAGGTGGAAAACTTCACGACACCCATGCAAATGGAAAATAGGTGTATGACTGCTGAATCATAAACCAGTCCACAGTATGAGCATATACACAAGTGCATAGAATGGGCCATACTAAACAGAACCAAGATGCTCTCTTCCAAAAAAGAGAAGTCAATCTGGTGGTCCCCTACCATAAACAAACTCTACAACAGAAGGAAAAATCTGTTGCAGAAAAGAGTGAAATCACAAGACTGGAAAAACTCCCTTGTTAGTCTCAGCAAAAAACTGAGATTCCTCATCAAATCATCTAAAGATAGCTATGAAAACAAAATTGCTGCAGATTCTAAAGGCAACCACAAGGCGTTCTATAGTTATGTCAAGTGTTTGTGAACAGCATGAATGGATTATCAGGTAAGGAGTGTGTGTGAACAGCATGAATGGATTATCAGGTAAGGAGTGTGTGTGTGTGTGTAAATGCCCCCCACATAATACAGCTGCTGGCTATAGGTGTTTAGGCTCAAACCCTGTACCTTTGCCTCAGGGCAAAAAGAGCCTAAAGTCCCTAACCACCACCATTTCTGAACTTTGTTCAGATTTTTTTATTCTAACAGTTGTGAGCTATGGTGAGAAGTGAGGACTGAAGTTGTATTCCCCAGCTGTGACGAGAAGTGAGAACTGAAGTTATATTCCCCAGCTGTGGTGAGAAGTGAGAAATGAAGTTGTACTCCCTCATTATTGGCTTTGTTTGTCCAGGTTTTCTGTGCTAAGAGGTGTGAGCTATCTAAATGATAGCCATTAAGTTTCAGTCTTCCTATTTTTCAAACTGCTGATTTAGCATAGTGGTATGTTGCACTGACTGTAGTGCATATGGTTCTGGGTTAAGACATGCATGGGGGTAAGGATTGTGCATTTTATTCTAGCAACTTTCCAAAATTATACAAGCAAAGCTTAAAATGTGTCCCTGGTTTTTGGGCTTTTGCCGCCCCCCCCCCCCCAATAAATGTTGGCTTTTTCCAGATTTCTTGTGCTGCAAAGTTCAGAGATACAGCTGAGTGTCGACTACATTTTACAAGGAGCTGAGAACTGCAGGGGAACTAAAGTTTAGTGCTGCTTATGCAGAGTCTGCTTGTATTGTTAATGGCACTTACTTTTGATGCAGAAGGCTGTGGGTTCTTCTCCCACAGTAGGTAAATGCATTGCTGATACTGTACCGTGTTGTAAAGGGGGTGGATGCTGTAGTCCTTTTTGGCAAAGATATCTAGTAGTAACTATGAACCTGTTATCAGTTTGCCATCCATTCCCTATTGCAATATTACTAGCGTATCATTTTTTTAATGCAACATAGGCAATTTATTCCTCAAGGGAAATAGGCACTTTATTTGTAGATAAAACAATGAAATATAAAGTTGTTTGTTAGCAGCAACCTTTTCATTAGTTACAGATTTCTTTAATGTGATATTATGTAGATGGCTTTTACTGGTTCAGAGTTTGTGCATATTTACTGATACTGGTGGACTGTAGAAGTTTGAGTAGACTTCTATGATGGAAATGTTCTGAATTGGGCTGTTTTGTCATTATTGGTGCATGCATTTTGTTTCATTGTTTACTGGAAAAATGTTCAAAACAATACATTTAAAATGCTCTCTAACAACTATACTGTATTGTACAAGGAATATAATTGAATACAATCAGGAAGGGGTATCAAAGAGCAAATGTATGTTTCATGTGCAAGGGGACTATGCTTTAAAAACAGCCCAAAGTTAATCTTTATCTGCCTCTGGCAAAATGTATTTTCTTTGAATGTGGGTTTCAATGCTGTTTCAAAGAATGTGAGTTTCAAGGGCAGAGAAGTTTTAATGCTAGGTCTAGTTTCATTGTGAGACTACATTGCTTTGTTTAGCAGATATTTATTGGTGTTCGTGCTATAAAATGCAAAATAAAACTTTTCTGGCAAATCATTTAGGAATGAAATCATTAAATAATGACAAGACGTTAAGTTTCAGACATCATAATCTTCAGAAAAATGCATGCTAAAGCAAGACCTGTTATTCTATCAACTGTCTTAAGTTTATACAAGATCAATTTTAGTACTGTTTGTATGTTCCTCCTATATATTCGGCCTTGTCCAGATTTCCTGCATTAAGAGGTTGAGAGGTATGTGCAAATAAATTGCTTTATAGAATTAGGAATATCCAAACCTCTCAACTGTCCCCAATTTTAGCTCAAAATGTTGCTCTCCCCCTTATAATCCCTCTTCAAAATAGCAATTTTGGAAGAAAACATAGAAGGTTTACAATTATAAATAACCGTAATGATCAGAGTTATACATTACTTTTATTTCAGAAATGCATGTAGATTCTCTAATTTTGTCAGCTGCTCAAGTTAACAGTGCTCATATTAAAATGGTGTCCCTTCTTTGACAGGTTCCCAGCTGTATTGTCTGGCAATTTTATATTTTTGCATCACATTTTTGGTCCATTTTTCATAAAATTGCAGTTTTCTGGCAAATTAGTGGCAAATCATTAAAGACTGAAGTTAGAAAATAATGGCAGACATTTGACATCTGAGTTTCAGATTTCATACCTTTCAGAAAATTCATACTAATGCAAGACCTGCTACTATTCTATTATCTTTCTAAGTTTATAAGAGCAATATTTAAAAAAAATGTCCTTATTTTTGTGTCTTTGCCTCAGTTTTATTTATGGGTGTGTTGCTCTAAGAGGTTGAGAGGTATTTGGTGTGTGTGTGTGTGTGTGTGTGTGTGTGTGTGTGTGTGTGTGTGTGTGTGTGTGTGTGTGTGTGTGTGTGTGTGTGTGTGTGTGTGGTAGGTAGGTAGCATACCCCTCAACTGTCCAAATTTTGCAGAATGTCCAGATTTTTGCCCCATATATTTTGTCTGTTCCTCATTTTTGAGGCTGAAGTTGCTAAATAATGACAGACATTTGAGTTTCAGACTTCATGTCCTTTAGAAAAATTCATACTAGCACAAATCCTGTTATTCTAGCAACTTTCTCATACTAGCACACATCCTGTTATTCTAGCAACTTTCTAAGCCCACAAGAGCATTATTTAATATCTGTCCCTGTTTATTTTAGGCTTTGTCCATATTTCTTGCACTAAGAGGTAGGTAGGGGTATGTGAATGAAACACCCTAGTTAGGGGTAGCAGGTGGTTAGTAATTAACTCAAGCTCAAAACCTGTACCTTAGTTACAGAAAACAAAAGCACGAATCCTCTACCCCAACTACCATGCTGCATTTTTCAAAGAACTGACTTTCAGGTTCATTTTCAATTCAAGGAACCGAGTTTGAGTGAATCTATATTATATTACTGACGAGGCATTACAGCGAATGCCTCTTCATCGACACTAAAAGAGCGAACCGTGAATTACGAGAATGGCCGTAGCTTGGCTGGGGAGGGGGGGGTAGCAGTTTGAGAGCTGAGAGTACAAATTTGAAAATCCTAGCTACACCCCTGCTTCTATGTAGCACATCTCATTACAAAAGGTTTTTCATCCAGGAAGAAAGAGGTCATAGTCCCTCTTTACTCGCCCCTCATTAGACCTATTATATAATATAGCACCTTGTTTGGTATGTACCTCACTAGACACCTACAACAACTGGAAAGGCCACAAAAATACCTAAGAGGATCTTAGGCCTTAGACATATGCCCCATTATGGACAGACTTAAAAAACTCCAGCTATACTCTGTCTCATATCACCTACTTAGAGGCGATCTCTGCTTGACTTACAACACCATATCTGACCCAGAGCTGTTAGATATGCTACACCTAAAGAAATCCAATCCCTCCATGCCACACACTTCAGGGACCTAAATCTCATTACCACAATAAACAGAACATGCTGGAGGGACAGGTTCCTAACCCACAGATTTCCCATACTCTGGAACAAACTTCCTATTCACGTCAAGTAGAGCACCTCACTGCCCCTCTTCAAGAGAAATCTTGGCAAGTGGATGGGCAATAGGAAGTTCACCCTGGGGATTACTTCAATGGCCTTGCTTGACAGGGGCACTGGAAACTAACTTCGGGCAGCAGTTCACCCCAGAGATTACCTCAGTGGTCTTACTTGGCAGAGGCACTGGGAACTAACTTCGGGCAGCATGATGCCAGGGAATCTTCTTGGGTTAGGCTTATATAGGGTCCAGGGCCATTAGCCTAATACACACCTATGAACCTATGAACCTATTCAAAACTTTGCCCTCCTTGCCCAGCAGCTATTGACAAAGAGTTCTGGTCTCTGTGACCTACACTTTACTCCATAATGGAGTCCACAGTAAGATGCTTGTTTAAATGAGCTGCATATTAATAATACTTTAAAACAAAGGCTTGCATGAAGCTTTCCCCTTTTTGGCAGCCAAAGAGACTAAATTACAATGCATTAAGGATGCTCTGATAGTATTTTAATAACAGCTTCTATAGGGTAGGCATACAGTCTTCCCAAGGGGGTTCAGGGAAATAGTTGAGGGGGCTTGAGACCAATATAAGCAATTCCTTGTAAGCCTGCTGGTGGACCCATGACCCTTGTCAGTCTTCAGCATCTTCTGCCTCCTTATAAGATTGTAAGTGTAAAGGCATACTGTTCCACCAGTGTGTGGGGGTGGGGGTCTGTAAGCTTCTAAGGAGTATAATGTGAAGGAAAATGCTAAACTAACATATGTCAGATATCACAGACAAGGAGCCAGAAAGAGACAGTACAGCTTATAAAAGAAACATGTTCTAAAGAGAGGCCTAATAAATGACACTGTAATCACTTTGCATGGGTTTACATAAGCCAAGCACTATGTCATGACATTTCAGCATTTCTTCACTGCGACCATCACACAATGTTCACATAAGCATAGGTTATATATGTCTTTTGAGCAGAACTGTAGCTGGGCAGCATGTACTCTCCCCTGAACTCTGGTGCCCCCCCCCACTTTGAGTTGAGGAGCAAAAACATAAATGTCTTCTCAAAGCTGAAGATGAAAAAATGCTCAGAAACTGTAGCAAGCTGTCTGTGGTATTAGCTTTCATTTCTGAAGCTGTGATTGCTGATTAGCTGTCATTTCTGAAGCTGTGATTGCTGTCTCTCTGGCTTCAGATGTCATTACCAACACTGCACTCCTGTACTACCAGCTCCTGCTTATTGCACCCCCTGAAAGCTTGCACCCAAGGCAGCCACGCCTTTTTGTACCCATCCTGGTTAAGGCTCTTCTCCTAGGAAGATCAGTACCCATGTGTTAAAATATTTAACACATACAGTCTGTATAGGGAATGATCTTCAGTTTCATTACCTCCTAAATTATTACAGGAGGAAGAGACATATCACTGAAATTCAATCTATATTTTCTGAAATCCTCAACATTTTATGACTGTTTTACAGGAAAAATCACTGCAATTTTCTTATGGGGTTTTACAGTTTTGAACAAACGTTCCTAAATTTGGACTCTGAAATGTACTCATTAGACTGTATCTTAGGGAACAATGTGTCAAACACTGGAGATGGAAGAGTGAAGAGAAAAAAATCCAAAAGCAAGGTAGGATTGTTGTAAAAAGCAATATCTGAAGTGAAGAAAAAGTTAAGGCCAAGATCTGTAGAGATACAACACATTTCTGTACAAATCTTGCTCAGCTAAACATCACTGTGCCATAACAGAAAGTCATTAAATCTCCAAAGTGAGACATGCAGCACTTATGTACAAGTAACGGTGCTTTAGGGTAATAAATGAGGGGGAGATTACTTTGTTACAGAATAATTTATTAAGGGAAATCTCTCCCCAAAGGTATCAAAAGCTTTTTGATGATGTTAATATGAGTGCTCAAAAAGCTGAGGCAAATGTTATCGAGCGGAAGAGAAACTGTCTCGGGACATGAATGACTTTGAAAGGAATTTGGTTGATACTCGTTCATGCAGAGGACGCACTAACAGCTTGAGATCAGTGAAACGGACTGCATATGGTGTTCGCGACTAGTCGGCGTCTTCTGAGGAACATAGCTTTGGCAGGAAAAGTGTTTCCTTTGAAGAAATAAGTTCAGAAGATTTTTCTGAACCAAAAAACGTTATGAGGGCAGCAGCCAGTCCAGCAGCAAGTATGACCGAAGAGGGCACATGGAAAGAACAACAAAGACTATACACCCTTGATCCTTATTTAATACACAATTGAACTGTCTTGCTTTTAATTCAGAAGACATTACAGTAAATCATGAGAATGTATGTCCAAGTATGCCAAGAAAGTACTCCTAAGGGGGGGCAAAATTTATTCCTATTAGAGTTCCATCTCTTGCTGATATAATTTTGGATGTTAAAAAGTTTTGCCGTAAATTAAATCTAAAGGTATTTTTTTCATGCTAAACAGGAAACTGTAGTTACTAATGTAGAGAATGTAAGTGTAAATAACATAAGTGATGTGTCTTCTGATGAAGATGATCTGCTTAATTTATGCATTTATGACACTGAAATGTTTCAACAATGTGTGGAGTTTGGTGATGGGAACATGGGTGATTATGCTGAGTCAGATGTTGAACAAGAACCTTTTTTCACTGTGTGTGGACATCTTGACAAAACCAAGTTAGTTTCTGATAGTACTTTCATGCTTCCTAGATCAAGTAGTGCCATAAATGTATTTGAAAATTTGGTATGTAAAAAAGTAGAGAATTGTTCTAGTAATTTTGTAAATAATTTCTTTTCCTATAATCTTAACAAAGGGGAATGGCAGGCTTTGCAGGAATTACAGTCCAAGCAGAATAAGGTTGTTTTTAAAGTAGCTGATAAGGGGAGCAATTGGGTGGTGATGAGCACTGGCCAATATGATAAAATGGTGTTGAAAATATTGTCAGAAGAGGGTCACTATACTAAGTTACAACATAATCCACATTCAAAGGTTTTCAGCAGAGTTAAATGAGATTTTGGAACGTGGGAAAATGCTTGTTTTTTTGAAGAGCAAGGATGTTAAGAAGTTGATTGTTAAGGCACCTAGGCACCCTTTTATATGCCATCACCAAGATCCATAAAGATCTGCCCAACCCCCCTATTAGACCTATTATTTCGGGAATTTGATCTTTTTTAGAAAATGTTAATATTTTTTCAGATTTTCATCTTAAGAGGCATCTGACTATGATACCTTCCCATATTAAAAACACTCAGGAAGTGTGTCAAGATCTTGTTAATTTTAAATGGAAAGAAAATTATTTTTGGGGAATGGTTGACGTAAATGCCTTGTATACTAACACTGACAGAAGGTGGGGCATGGAAGCTGTGGCCAAAAGATTGAGGGAAGGACCCCGTTCAGCATTTATACTTGCACTTCTTGAGTTTTGTTTAACTCATAATTATTTCAAATGGAAAAATGATGTCTTTTTACAAAAGAAGGGCACAGCAATGGGGGTGGCCTTCGCCCCATCTTATGCCATTATTTACATGGGGGATTTTGAAAGTCAATTGATGATGTTAAAAGAATATCTTGTGAACAATGTAATTTATTACAAAACATATAAAGATGATTTGCTGTTTATTTGTAAAGGTAGTGAAGAAAAATTTTTGGAATTCATGAGTTCTCTTAACAATAATCCACATGGTTTAAGATTTACTTGGAGCACAGACAGATTTAGTATTCCATTCTTAGATGTAATTTTTTATGTTGACACTAAACAGAGGAATCAGCACAAACCATTTAGAAAACCAACAGCTGTAAATAATTTTCTGTATGCCACTAGTATGCAAACCCCCCACCACCTTATTGAGTCATTGCCATATGGAGAATTTAAAAGTATTTTTATTAATACCTCTGAAGCAAGGCATAAAGAGGTTTGTTTAAATGACTACGAACCAGAGGTTATGATTAGAGGGTACCCCAGAAGGCAAGGAACAAAATTTGGGATGAAATGGAAGGTCACACCAAGTCATCATGGGCATACAGTGGAGGAGATGTTATGAATAAGAAGAATGAAGGTGACGAAAAATTATTTTTCATCACCAGATATTCTGAATTCTCCCCTATTTTGGAAAGGATAATAAGGCAGGCTTGGGAAATTGTTAGTGAAGACAATTCCATTTTTTATTCCAAGATATATTGTTTTTTCTTATATAATTATCTCAAACAATTGTTGAACAAGAGAATTTTGAACCATTAAGGTCATGGTTTGGTGGATAGAACAGTAGGTACTTACCATTGTGGAAACTGTTCAGTGTGTAACCAGGTTAGGAATTTACATGGGTACAAAATCAATGGATAACTTTACATGGCCAATGAGTTTTATAATTGTAACAGCTGTGGGGTGATTTATGTGATAGGTTCTGGATGTCATCCCACATGCTGGTATACTGGCCAAACAACCAGAAAGGTCAAAGTTCGAATCTTGGGAACATTAAGGTGATGTCAGAAGGCACAAGTTAGAAAGTCCAGTAGCCACCCATTTTTTGTTTAAGCACAAGGGTTCAAATAGCAGTTTGTTTTTTAGTGTCTTAGCATGACCTATTGGTAACAGGGGAAATTTTAAGAAATAATTAAATAGACTTGAGAGTAGGTTGATCATTAATTTTCATACATTGTTTCCTAATGGAATGAATTTAGAGAATAATTTGACTGTCTGAAAAAAAAAGGAAACAAGTATGCAATTAAAAATGCATTTAAAAATGTATTTAAAAATGTATTTAATGATGTATTTAAAAATGCATTTAAAAATGTTTAAAAAGGTATGTGAAAATGCATTGTATTACAGTTATTTTTAACAAAATATTTAGCATCATGGTTGTTAACTTGGTCATGTGAAAAAGTGTAATTACTCAAAGTCTATGAATTTTTGTAAATGAGGTTGTTAATTTGTTAATTAGTTTATTAATCAATTGGTACTGGAGGTATATATAGGGACAGGATTGTATTAGAAAAGTATTCCATTAGATGGAGAAAGGCCAAGGTACCAGAAGTGTGTTAATAAAATAAATTATTCTGTCCTTCAAGTGGTGTTCCTTTCCTCATGGAGTTTATGTTTTTTGTGGAGGTTGGTCTTTTGGATGTGTATTGAACAGCACAGCACAGCAGCTCGGCAAGTAGGCACATCTGTGTAGTGAAACACATCCATATAGTATCAGAAAAGGAGGTAGGAAATGTGGAGGCAGACAGGCATACAGACAAACACAAGAAAACATGGATGAATGTGCAAAAACTACACTGTGGAGGCATAGGGTGGATGGAATGTGCAAAAACAACACTGTGGAGGCATGGGGTGGATGCAATGTGCAAAAACTACACTGTGGAGGCAAGGGGTGGATGGAATGTGCAAAAACTACACTGTGAAGGCATGGGGTGGATGGAATGTGCAAAAACTACACTGTGGAGGCATAGGGTGGATGGAATGTGCAAAGACTACACTGTGGAGGCATTGGGTGGATAGAGTGTGCAAAAACTACACTGTGGAGGCATGGTGTGGATGGAATGTGCAAAAACTACACCGTGGAGGCATGGGGTGGATGGAATGTGCAAAAACTACACCGTGGAGGCATGGGATGGGTGAAATGTGTAAAAAGTACACAGTGGTGGCATGGGGTGGATAGAGACAAACAGAACGCAGACAAATTATGTCAGGAAGAGCTGGACAGTGCAATAGGTATGCAAAAGGTATGAGATGTGACACAAGAGGAAGGGGCATACATGGCTAGGGATACATTGGGATATGAGCAGCCATGTGTTGTCTGCTGCCTTGATCCAAAAATACATTAAGGTGACATTACAGTAGTGCATCAGCATGCACACCCTCCCTTGGTGACCAGATTGCAGTAGCTGCCCATGTGAACAAATGAGCTATCTCTACAAAAATGTTCTCTACCCAGGTCTCTACCCAGGTCATCTACCTACCCAGTGCTCTTTCCATAGTAGCTTCTACCATCTGCTCCAGGTGTTGTGGCTGGGTCACATCAGGCAGTGGTGCTGGGCTACCTGTGAATTAGGCTGCCTGCTGCTGAGGGGCCAAGACCTCCTGTAGCAAGGCACTCACCAGCCTCAGGTTCCTTAGCAACTGTCTCAGAGGGACTGGTAATGACTGAGGTGCTCAGTTAGGAAGCTAGATATGCAGTATGGAGACACAATTGGAAGTTTTCTGTAAGTTAATTTATCCTGACATTGGGCTGAATATATTTAAAACACAAATCAGCACTTATGAGTAGAACTAATTGTGGCTAGTCAAGCCTCTCTTGCCTCCTGAAGTGGGCAAAAATTACTGTCACTTTCTAGTCATGCAGAAAGAGAAAAGACACCCCAGGGAACTGTGGTAAGATAAGATGACAAAACAGCATATGCAAGTCACAGACCCATACACATGCCTCACTAGTTGTGTAACAAGCAACAGGCACATTTGTGTTCCCTATGCACATTAACATAGCTGCACAAAAATGGACAGAGTTGCACATGGTAACACACCATGCCTTGGGCAGGCACCATGATATGATGCAGTATAATCTCATCCCATAATAGGTCCCTGAAGAAAACCACATTAATTGTAGCTAGCATAATACATTAAATCTTACCAGCTGACATTGAAATTCCATGCAATAGCTTATTTTCCTAAGATGACCTTGACAAATACAGCCCCACACATAAAACAGCATAATAAAAATTTGCACTTCTATTCACATATAATACCATTCATAATGATGTCACCTAGTCATCATTTCCTATTCAGAGAGACAGTCAGGTCATGGTGACACCGATCATTATAATGATTCCCCCATTCTGCTGATGCCTGTGGCTAAGTGCAACTCCTTAGCCAGATAATAACAGGTATCTACGTTTTGAAGTCACCATCAAAGGGACACAGGAGATGTGCCCTGAACCAACCATGAAGAAGATAAAACATACACAGCCACTTTCTATTAGGCAGTAGTACATATGGCTCTCAACTGAATTAGGGACAAATCTCTACAGAATCAGGGACAAATATAGAAATAGTCAAAGACAATCAGGGACATTTTTAAAATATTTTTGCTATTAACTGTAAATATTAACAGAATAAAAGAATGTGAATTACTATACATTTCCTGAAGTAAAAGAGATCTATAACTCTAATTATTGTCAAGATTTATTAAATATAATTCACCATCTTTTCTCCACAATCATCAGTTTTAAAATAGACTAAAAGGGACAGAGCTAAAATCTGAGTCAAAATCAAGGAGATACCTAAAAATCAGGGTCATTTCAGATGCCTGGTAGTACAAGCTGTCATTCTCCTGGGACTCCTCTAGAAATGGACTCACTTCCATGACAAATGAAAAAATTAAAGAGTAGCATGTAAATTGTGCTTAAAATATAATTGCTAAATGTGGTAGTGCAAGATAACTCTGCAGTGTAGTGCAATGAACATAGTGACATTGGTATCCTGCATGAGCTCAAGGGCATAAGCTATCAGAGGTGAGCATAGAAAGCTAGCGGCATTTAAGTTACACATACATGGTAGGAAAATAACATGATTCATAGGCACTGGTACCTTCTGACCTTATTTGCTCATGTGTCATACAAACAGGTAAAAAACTGCATTACTCTAGATGTATGAAGTCATTTTTTACACTAGATCATGCAAATTTGGGAAGATGTATTAGATATAAAGGCAACAGTATTAGAAGGATTAACACCACATTTTGGACTTCATAGGCAGCTCACTGAATGCACACAGTGCTCTAAAAGTATGTGGTAAGCTGGATTTGCCTACCTACCAAATGATGTGCACCTTTGCAATGGCATTCACATTACAAAAGGGTAACAACAGGTATACCTACACCTACATGTGTGTATTGTATGTTGGTTATACTGGCAACAAGCTAGCCAACTAAATCAGGGCAACCTCATTATAAAGTAGGGCAATGTCACCAGCATTTACTGAGATGTCTTTTAATATTAGCAGCAAGAATAACTGCCTTTCCCTGTGCATATATTCTGGTCCTAAAAAATGGATGAGATGTGAAGGTAGTGCATATGTACCAATATGTGAGAAGTACATGAGATGTGGGGAGTGCATATACCAATATGAGAGAAGTACATGAGACATCTGGGAACTGCATATGTACCAATGTCTGAGAAGTATATGAGACATGGGGGGACTGCATATGTACGAATATGTGAGAAGTACATGATATGAGATGTGGGGAATGCATATGTACCACTGTGTGAGAAGTATATGAGATGGGGGGAGTGTATATGTACTAATGTGTGAGAAGTGCATAAGATGTGTGGAGAGTGCATATGTACCAATGTGTGAGAGGTATATGAGACGTGTGGGGAGTGCATATGTACCAATATGTAAGAAGTACATGAGACAAGTGGTGAGTGCATATGTATCAATGTGTGAGAAGTGCATGAGACATGTGGGGAGTGTATATGTACCAGTGTGTGAGAAGGACATGAGATGAGTGGGAAATACTTATGTAGCAAAGTGTGAGAAGTGCATGAGATGTGTGGGAAGTGCATATGAATCCAATGTGTGAGAAGTGCATGAGATGTGTGGGGAGTGCACCTGCTATATATTTTCCTATATATATATATATATCATATGGCATACCTACATAGCTGTCCCTGTGAAAAGAGCCTAATATACCTAGGTCACCCTTTTTCTGTAGCTGTCAGACACTATAGCAGCATCTTATATGTTGACATGTGTCTGTGTATCCAGAGGATAAGGTGTCTGGCAAAGGCTGAATGACTTTAGTTCATAGGAGACCTGGATGTAGCCAATGGGATTAAGAGAAACAGTCCTGACCAGCCTTTATGGACCAGATGTGGAAGATAGCAGTCCATGAAATAAATGCTGCAAGGGGCTGCAGTTGCATATTACTGCAGTATACTGAGTGTGTTAATGAAATGCTTCACCATGTCTAGGCAAATACATGTTCCACAGCAGCTGATAGATCAGCAATGGAAGGGTGGAGAGGGACACCTGGGAACAGGAGGCTAACAGAGTCATTGGAGTTTTTAGTGTCAGTGCGGGGGGGGGGTAGTCTTGGCATCATTCCTGGAGCACTGGGATTCATGCTTATGTGTGTAGGTGGATGACACATTCAGGTACTACTGGTAAGTAGATTTCTGTACAGCAGAACTGTACAAAGAGACTGGATGCTGACCTTGGCATATGTTGTCTATGTTTTCTTGTAGGACAATTAGTCACATCAGGATGGCAGCAGAGATAAGTTATGATTGTGTGGCACATCTTGCATAGATGCCCTCAGTGTGCATGCCATATTGGCAGTTTTAGCATTGGTAATGGTGCTCACTCTGGTGTGTACTTGCTGGTATTTACAGAGCAGTACAGTTTCAATGACACATTTAAAGACAAGGCAGGACAACAGACTGATATAAGAACTCAGGCAAAGCCTGATGATGATAGTGAGACACAGATATCTGAGTCACAGTAAGATGATATAGAGGCACTGTTATTCTCCATCCTGGATGGAACCCACCAACAGTACAAGGTGAAGCTGTGCCTTGCTTACAGATGAGACGAAGGCTGTACAGTCTCTGTTCTCAGTTGGGGAGGGAATCTTCCATGACCTGAGCACCATTGATTACTTCTGCTGCTGTAGCAGCAGATAAGCACACTGCTTCCAATGTGTTATACCCAACATTGTGCAGCCTTGAGAAGGTGTCTGACATCACCATGCTTCTCAGTTGGCCCTTGACATGAGAACGGTACTTGAGATCAATTGACAGATGTGTTGAAGTATCATCTAGGCATAGTTTAGAGTAACTCATGCCAGAATGGAGAATGGAGCTGATTGCTGTGTTGCAAGGCATCTCCAAGGGCATGGAGGGACACGGTACTGACTGGACTCAAGGGGTCTATGGTGGCATAATAGCTTCCATCTCCACCTCCATGTGGAGGACTGCCAGTTCCACCATTACTGCTCATATTGACAGTGTTATATGAAGTCTGAATAGGGTACATACCAGAGATCGCCATGTAGGCATGGCTTCACAGAGTACATAGTCCTCATCCACATCTGGAAGTATATAATACTGTGCCATCCCTTGTTGAAGATAACCATGAAATCTGACCTCCATTGGCAGGACAGACTCCATCTATGTAACAGTGCCACAATCATATACCATCCCCGTTGTGGGGTGTCCTTATGTTTTAGTGCAACAAGCTAGAGGAGTGTCTGTATATCTTAGTGGCACCACCAATTCCATCACAGAAGAAACTGCACCTGACTCAGAGTACCTGTCACCTCAAGGTCCCATCTCTGCCTTCTGTCATATGCTCCCTCTCCCCCAAGTGTATGATACAGACATGTTTCATAGATTACTTAGCCAAAGTGCATAAAATTGCAACTGTGATGCTTCTCCCTCCTGTGCAGTATATGTGGGAATGTCTGATGCACACCTTGGCTTGAACATGCACAGACAACATAGATTGGTATTAACACTGCATGAATCATATTTTTTTCAGTCAGTGTCCAGGGTGGTACATGTGGGACTACAGCTTGCTGCTGTTCCACTGCACTCTCATCAGATTATGGTGTTGATACACCTCCACTAGTGGCCATTTGTGCATGCATTGTCCAATCTGCCCAGCCTGTGTTCTTACCAGCATATTATATAGCATGCAACATACTAAGAACATCACAGAGGCTGTAGAAAGGGTCATATTGGAATGCCTCCCTTATATGTTTGGGCTGCAGAACTGGGTTTTGAATAGATTGTACACATGCTGAAAGATAGTGTTGGTCTGTGTATGTGCAGTGCTGCACTCGAGTTCCTCCATCCTCTGTGGGTCCATATGGGCATTGTAAGCCAGGGCTCCAGTGGGTATCCAGAATCATCTACAGTAGATATTACCATGTGCAGAGGTTAATACATCTGAACACACTTATAAATGTAGCCATATACATTAACATTAGCCACAGTGATTGCAGTCACCAACTAGATGGCACTATGGAATGTCACTATGCAGTGTATAGTGATATAGCTGAGATGTGTGACATATTTGGGAATCATGCAAACAGCCTGGTTGCTGTATGAACATGTTGTTCAGATCCCATGAGCACTGCTCACTTCCTGCAAGTACGAAATTGTAGCCCTTCCTGTTCACAAACATCTGTGGGCCAAATGATGCCTTTATTGCTACATATGTGCAGTCTTTGACTCACACCACTACCTCGGGGAGATGAGTGATATAACAGAAGAAATGCACAGTGATACCCCTCTCATGTGGTATGTCAGGAAACCATATATGTTCCTTAATATGTGGAAGCATTATGTTGAGGAACTTTGTGATATTCTAGAGGAGATCTTATAAAAATATCTGTAGCTAGAATAAAAACAGCCATGCATACCTTGTTCTCAAGATGAATAAAAAAGACATGCACTCCTATAGATGCTGTGTGTGGACTACAAATGTCAATCAAGGACTATAGAATGTTCAAATATACTCTACTCTAAAATGATCAATTATTACTCGATCTGTGAAATTACAGAAAGTCAGCTGCTGATGGTAACATTTCCTTTTGGCATTGGACGTCACTTATTGTACGCCAGCAAGAATCGGTTTTGCTAAGAACTAGACTATTCTGCTGCACAAAGCATGTTGCTGCTCAAAGCATTCTCACTATCTACAACTCCAAGATTTCTTGAGCTCTACCCTTTTTAAAATCAGGTGCACATGCACACTGATGCATGGTTTTCTACACATACAGCTATGAATCGTGATAATGTTCATCTAACAAGTATTTACATATCATTAGGACCTCATTCCCATCTGGTTTCATTTGCTTACCATTATGCTGCCATTTGCATGTATCTTTTAGCGTACATTTCAGCTGTATGCCCCCTAACACAATGATGAACTATGAATCTTTGCTAGTCTGTGGCAGTCAGCAAGGGGCAGGTGTACATCCATATTGATCAATGAATCCCAGCCTATATCTCTTACACAACAACCTCAAACAGAACAAATGAGATACTGAACTGGAGAAATAGAGTTCCCCCAAACTATCTAGCAAATTAAAACCTCAGAATCACTGCAAAATAAAACTAGGAACAAAAAAGAAAAGAAAAGCCAGGAACAGATAAATCACTTTACACCCTATATTTCACAAACATTAAACTCTTTCATCCTTATACTCGGACTTCATCAGAACAACATGTCCAATAAAATCAGCTTTTTTATATAATTTTAAACAAATCATATGACCTAACATATTAAAGAACTAATTGATGGTAAAATTCCTTACTATGCAACACAATAAAACAAATACCATTTTATCATAAAGAATATACAATTAAAAATATAGCTTTAACTCTACAAGTTACCTATGTTTAAAAAGCATAAATGAAAAGCATAAGATTGAGTAAACAACTTTAACTAAACAAGAAAATATTCTATCTATACAATTAAAGTATTAAGTCTTCCAAATATGAGCAGGGCAGATTTTAAAGATGGCCTCTACTGGCAATGTCTTGCTTTTGAAAGCAGCCTTTTGCATTTCGAGCACCGACATTTCAGTAGGGAGCCACGTTTACTTGCTTTCTTATGACTAGACACTCTTCAGCCTCTTTTGTAAATGAAAATAAAGTGGCATATTGCTAAATCTTTAGCAGAAAATTATATTATAAAAAATAATTTGAAGGATGCCACAAGTAGCTGGCTGTGTAAACAAAGATACATCTTCAAAGTTTCCTAAAACAGAAACTTCACTACAACAGCCAAGCACTTCATATATCTGCTTGGTAAAAGAGGATACATGGAGAAGGACAGCTCGTGAGCCTTTTAGTGCACAATCTGTTTTATAGGTCTTGCACATTGGTCACTTAAGAAAGGGCCATGCTGCTCTCCTGCAGCCACATAGTGGTTTTGTTTATCAAGCAAGAGGGAGGAGTCTTAAAGACAGCAGAACTGAAAGCATTATCAAGATGCTTTGCAAAACAGATTGATTAATCTAACCTCTGTTCTACTGAGGAACTTTGGATTTTCAGATAACTTGCCTGAGAAGCAATCACATATGGTATCATTACAGTGGTATGAGTGGCTGCAGATATGAATACGGCTTCTACCTTTCTAATGCCCTAGTTTCTATGTCTGGCAATGGGGACTTAGATTCAGACAGAACCTGGTAGTAGATAATATCATCTACCAAGTTTGTTTCTGAAAACATGATCAAAAAGGAAAATATATTTCCCTTTCTAGTACTGATAGGATGGCGTCCAATGACATCATAGAAGGAGTCTATTGTTATTAGGGTTACCAATAGAGGGTTAGTTTTAAGAACTTCAACATCTTGTGGAGATGCTTCTGGGTCAGATCTGATTCACTTTATAGACAGCTATGTGCATGCAAAATGAGTTGGGGGGCATGCTAAATGAAAGACCATGTGTGGTGTACCTCACAGCCAGACATATTGTCAGTCTGGATTATAAGGAAGTAAAGCGCATAATATTCAGTAATGGATATATCCTGCCATATTGAAGAAGTGAAGAATGGAGGTCTGGATGTTGTCATTCTACTGCAAGTAAATTTGGAAAGTCTCAAGGGTGCTCTTTTAAGTCATTCTGGTGAAAAGAAAGATGGGTATGTACAAAAAATAAAGAAAGAAATACTTAAATTGCAATTATGGATATGTAGACACTCTCTTTTTCTTCCCTACTAATCTGGAGTACCCTGTTGTTACAGCTATGTAGTGTAAGGACATTTCTTGGCACAGCTGGCATCTTGTTGCTAAACAGTGGCTGGCACCTGACTAAAGGATACCAGCACTGATTTAGTATACAAAATATTACTATAATATAATATTATTAGGACAGTGCAGTGGTGCAGCGGTAGCATTGTTGGACCACAGCAAGAGGTTCTCCAGTTCGATTCTTGGCTAGGGTGCTTTCTGTGTGGAGTCTGCATGTCCTCCCTGCGTTCGTATGGGTTTCCTCCCACGTTACAGAGACATGCATCTGGAGACTTTCTTCCTGGGCCTCCACTGAAAATTGGCTTAGTTCCAAGTCAGACTTTCCCGGTTAACAAATGATATATAAATAAAAATAAATAAAATTATTTGGCCATGTCAAACCCAGAGCTGTTGGACATGCTACACTTAAAGAAATCCCAACCCCTGAGAGCCACATGCTCCAGGGATCTAAATCTTGTCACCACAATAAACAAAACATGCTGGAGGGATAGGTTCCTGACCCAGAGACTCCCCAGACTCTGGAATAAACTGCCCATACATGTCAAGCAGAGCACCTCTTTGCACCTCTTCAAAAGGAACCTTGATGATTGGATGGAAGAAAGTAAATTCACCCCGGGGATCACGTCAGTCACCCTTCTAGACAGGGGTCCAGGGAAGTAAATAGTGTGGGAAGAAATAGCCAGGGAATTGTTATGGCTAGGCTTGTATAGGACCTAGGGCCGATAGCCTAGTACCAACTATGAATCTATTATCAAGCCATAGCCAAAAACATGGCAATATGTGCAGAGGATTTATCTATAAGCTGTTAACAAGCTGCTTCCAGGAGTCCAGAATTTGACTCCCTCCGTCTTCGTTTGCCTACATAGTGAATTTAAACAACTCACTTAGCCAGACAGAGCTTCCAGAATGAGACCAAAAAATATCCACATGGATTGCCTTAACTTTCAGTTACCTACTTTGTGACTTGGATCATGTCACTTAAGCAGACAGTGCTCCTGAGCTGAGTTTGAAAATGGTTCATGTGGCTCAGTGCTTTACTCCACTTAACAAATATAAATACAAATATAGATCACCCAAGAAGGAGCAAATAAAATAAAATGGGCCAGTAGTTCCCTCTCTAAAGACCTACATCTATTCCAGCTCTTCCAAAACATAACCATGAGTGCCAACATTTCCTGCTAAAAGCATGGTGATGATCATAGGATCATAGGAAGCTACTAGGCTATTGGCCCTGAGACCCTTATAAACCTAGCCAAGAGTTTAGCCCATGTTTAGACAAATCAATGCCAAGAGCCCCTGTCAAGCAGGGACACAGGTGGAATCCCAGGAGTGTATTTTCTTAAAAAGGGATAATGAGGTACTCTGCTTGACATGGAGAGGGAGTCAATTCCACAGATGTGGGAGTGTCTGGGACACAAATCTGTCTCGCCAACAAGTTCTACTGATATCACAGACCAGGTTGAGGTCAAGCGTATGGGTTGCTCGAGTGGAGCTTGACTTGCAGATATGCAACAGTCCCATCAAGGTGGGGTCTGAGATTGTTTTGTATGTCAGACAGAGGTCACCTCTGAGGAGTCTATATGAAACTGAGTAGAGGGACAGGGCTTTTAGCCTATCTGCATAGGGTAGATGTTTGAGGCCTTGGATTCTCTTGGTGAGGAACCTCTGTGGTCTCTCCAGCTGCTGCATGTGCTTTGCGTGGTACATGCCAAATGGGGTGTTGTACTCAATAATTGGCCTTATAAGGGAAGAATACAGGGATCTTATGACTTCTTTGTCCCTGCATGAGATATACTTACTTATGAGGTGGGCCATGTAGAAAGCTTTCCATACAATGGAAGCAACATGGTGGTTAAAAGTCAGGTTGCTATCAACCTGGGTGCCCAAATCCCTCACTAGTGATTGTGTACTTAGGACATTGTTATTAATGTGTTAATATGTGGGGACATCATTCTCCCCAAAAGGGATGATGATTAATTTTTTGGCATTCAGCTTTGAGGCCATGTTTCTAGCACCAGTGATTTGTTTGGGTGAGACCCTCTTGGAGGACATCCACATCACTTGGGGAATTGATGACTGCGCCCAAATTGAACTCATCTGCAAACGTTGTCAGACATAGATTCATAGGTTCATAGGTAGGTACTAGGCTATCTGCCTGAGGGCATTTATAAGCCTAGCCAGTGTGTGTCAGCTTTCACCGCCCCTTTGATTAATTAACTGAGCCTCTGTCAAAAAGAGCCATTGAAGTGATCCCAGTGGTGTATTTTCTGTTACCCATCCACTCGTTAAGGTTTCTCTTGAAGAGTGTTAGTGAGGAATTTTGTTCCAAAGCATGGGGAGTCTCTGTGACAGGAATCTATCCCTCCAGCATGTTCTATTTATTGTTGTGGTGAGGTTTAGCTCACTAGAGTGAGTGGCTCGCAGTGACTTGGATTTCTTTAGGTGGAGCATGTCCATCAATTCTGAGTTGGACATGGCTTTGTAAGCCAGGCAGAGATCACCTCTGAGCAAGCGATATGCCACTGAGTACAGTTTGAGTTTTTCCAGTCAGGCTGCATAAGACATGTTTGAAGCCAGTAATCCTCTTGGTGAGGTACTTTTGTGGTCTTTCCAGCTGTTGGAAATGCCTTGTGAGGTACATCCCAAACGGGGCATTGTACTCTATGATGGGTCTGATGAATGATGAGTAGAGGGGCACTATAACCTTGTTATTTCTAGATGTGAACCCTTTAGTAATTAGATGGGCTACATAGAAGGATTTCCTAACTACTTTGGCAATATAATTGTCAAAGAAGAGATTACTATCTACCTGGGTCCCCAGATCTCTTATTACCTCTTCTGTATTAAGGGGGCTGCCACCTATGTGGTAATTCATGGGTGTTTTGTTTTTCCCAAACAGGATAATTATACATTTTTTGGCATTTAGCTTGAGACCATGACTTTGACACCAGGTGTCCATCTCAGTAAGGCCCTTATAAAGAATGTCCGTGTCAGCCGGAGAGTCAGTTATGGCTCTCAGTTTGAAGTCATCGGTGAACTTGGTTAGCCATAGTCCTCCTGTGTTTACCTGTACTTTTGAGAAGTATATGCTGAACAGTAGGGGTCCCAGGACCAAGCCTTGTGGGACACCACTTGTGACTGGTTTAGAGTCAGACCTGGAGCCCGCTATTCTTACCGTGCGAGTTCTGTCTGTAAGCCAGTTGGCAACCCATCTCGTGACGTAGGGGTTTATGTTCAGGCTGGTGAGTTTTTCTATAATTCCTGAGTGGTGAACGGTGTCAAAAGCCTTGGCTTGGTCAAGGTAGGCTGTGTGAACTACCTCCCCTATGGTCTTGGTGACTGTCTCGAAGAAGTCAACCAGGTTTAGTAGGTATGATCTGCCCTTAACGAAGCTGAACTGGGTTGGGTCAAGTGTTTGGAGGTTCCCAATGTCTTTGTTAATGAGTTCCATGATGATGCACTCCATAACCTTGCAGACCAGGCTAGTCAGGCTTACGGGGTGATAGTTACCAGAGTCAGTTGTAGCCCCTCCTTTGTGGAGCGGAATAACCATTGCTGTGCGCCATTCTATGGGCACGTAGCCTGTGGAGAGGCTGAGGTTGAACAGTGTGTTTAAGTGGGTGGTTAGTTCATTCTGTAGTTCATGCAAGACGCAGCCTGGGACACCATCTGGCCCCATTGACGCTGTGCTTTTGGCTTTTGAAAGGGCTGTTTTCACCTGTGCGTCTATGATTTCCAGAACACTACACTTTTCCGGTATTGTTGTGGGCCCTTTTGGGGGTGAGAGGGGGGTGAAGTTTGCACTGAATCTATCTGCCAGGATGTTGGCAATATCAGTAGGTTCAGTATATTTTGTGCTATTTTGCACTAGCTCAGAGCATATCTGCGAGTTGCCACTTAGATTATTGACATAGCTAAAGAAGGCTTTGTGGTTATCTTTTGAATCCTTGGCTATTTTTCTTTCAAAGTTAGCCTTGGAGGATTTTATGAGGGACGTTAGTTTCTTACTGATACTGATCAGGGATGTCTTTCCTTCTTGGGATTTGCTTTTTTTCTGAACTAGTTTCCTCCTGCTGTTGTATAGCCTGTTTATGACAGTGGTCCACCAGACTAGTTTCCTTCTCTTAGGGGAGTGAGTCTTGGTTTTGCTAAGGGTGGCATGATCAATGCATCCTTGTAGGTGCTCATAGAGTGCATTTGTAAAGGTTCCTGCATCTTGGACACTGTTATCCTTTAGCATGGGGGCTGTGAAATTTACCACCTCTGTTTTAAGTAAGGTGAAGTTTGCTATAGAAAAGTTTTTCACTATCGTTTCCTTGGTTGGAGGTGGTGGTATGGTGTAGACATCCAGAGTGATTAGTTTATGATCTGATCTAACCAGTGATGGGTTGACCTCTGGTGTGGAACACCTGTCGCCCATGTTGGTGATGACCAGTCCAATATGTTTTTACCTCTGGTAGGGTAGGTTACCAGCTGATCCAGGGCATTTGAGTTGATAAATTCCAGGAAGCGCTGGACCTGGAAGTTTGTACTTAAGTAGTTTTCCCAGTTAATGGTAGGGTAATTGAAATCACCTAATATCAGGCTGTTTGGTAGGACCTTCATGTTTTCCAGTGTCTCCAGAAAGGTGGAGTGGTGGTCCTGGGTCATGGAGGGTGATCTGTAGCAGGCCACAATTTGCATTGCTGATTTGCCTGATGTTAGTTGCACATAGATGATCTTGGATGTATCATGCTGCACCACTATCCTGGAGGTGTAGGTATCCTTGATGAATATGGATACACCCCCTCCTTTTGTGTTTCGGTCCATGTTCTGTTGCTGAAATGTGCGGTATGAGTTGTAGCCCAGTAGTGCTGGGGTGCTCTGTGGAGCCTTAAACCAGGTATCAGTTACTGCACAGATGTCGACGTTCTCCATACTGAGGAGTGCTTTCAGCATGTGCATTTTGAGATTTAAACTCCTGGCATTGAGTAGCATAACCCTCATTTTTTTATTTGTGCTGTTTACAGAGGTGGGTTTGACTTTTGAGCCTTGCCTAAAAAAGGCACTATGGGGGCAGCAAGAGCCTTGGCCAGTACTCAAAAGCCTAATTGTGACAGGTGCAAGCTGTCTCTTGCGAAGCAATGAGGCCTGTTGAGCATGTCGTCCCAGACTGACAGACACTGGATCCCTTTTGAATGACACCAGAAGCTTAGCCAATTGTTGAAATTGATCATTTTTTCTTTATACTGTGGTATCATTCTTGGTGAGGATAGGATGCTACTCAGGGTGAGGGTCATACCCACCTGGGCTACATGATCAGAGAGCTCTTCCATGTCTCTTTTCATGTAGTCCAGGGAGGTAAGTCTCAGGTCATTCACACCAACATGGACAATGACAGAGTCATATTTGTACTTGTTCTGGAGTGACCTGAGTGCTTGTGTTATATGGCGGATTCTGGCTCCCGACAGGCAGCTAACATTAACCTTCTCCTTGTCCAGCCTAATGAGTGGGACGTCAGTGTGCCTGACTATAGAGTCACCTATTACTAGTGTGTTAGGTATGTTATTTCGCCTTAAGGGCTGTGATTGTGCGGCACACTGATTTTGTGTTTTATGTGTTGTCTGGTTTGTGACGGGAGGTGCAGGTTTTTTGGGTGTCTGCTTTGGAGGTCTGTGATGCTTTTGCAGGTTTTTATTTAGTGCCTCAGACTATGATTTTGTGTATTTATGTTTATTTTTTTGCCAGTGCTGGTTTAGTATGTCTATGTGAGGCTGGAGGTGTAGTGCAAGTGTTAACCTTCTCCTCATGACTGCCTGTTCCAGTCTTGGGTGGAGAGAGCTTAGCCTCCAATTTAGCTATATAATTGCATCTCTCGCATATGTTAATGTTTTGTGGTAGGAGGAGAGGGTTGTCTGTGTACATGAGGCAGTTGTAACATTGCCTCAGGATACCTAGGTTCACCAGCTGGACTGGAGAGTATACCTGAAATTGCCCTTTGGTCATGTCTGAATAGTAGGGTGTGCTGCTTAGTCGCTTGGTTGGTGAGGGGTGAATAATGAGCCTTGCCCTGCTGGGCAATCAAGTGTCGGGGTATATTAGTGCTTGCTATTAGGTCTGAACAAGTGCTGGACTGCAGGATGCTTTTTAAGTGCTTAGGTTGAGAGTTAGACTACTTTCAAGGGAAAAACTGAAGAGGAGACTTGGTGGAGCTGGGATAAATTTAGGCCTAGCTAACCGGCGCTACCCGGACATGCAAAACTGTGCAAACATTTTTTTTACAGAAGGGAAATGAAAGAGATAGAAATTAGTCCAAAATGGCATATAAACTACCTACTTCTGGGCTGGAACCACTCCTCCAGGGACAGATGGCTGCTCAAAGCTCCCTCTCTCACAGGTGAACAGAGAAACCTCCCTCTATCCAAGTAAGGTATGGGCAACTCAGAAAATTGTAACACAGTCCTGAAGTCAGCACTAGCATGAAAACTGGACTATACTAGCTTAGAAAGGTGGGAAATAAGGAAATTATTTTTTAAAAGATAAGGCAAAAACAGTAAAAAAATACACTTAAAACAGCTTTAAATGACTACAAACAGTAAGAAATACACTTAAAACAGCCTTAGATGACTACAAGCAATCAGAAAAGGCTTTTAAACAAATTACCCAATTAACCAGTAAACAAATCTCAAAACTGATTCCTGTTCCTGTAGTCTTCAGTCAGACAAGTTCTAACTGCACACTCCTGCCACTGTGGTGCAGGGGAACCTTCTCCAAAAAAGAAGGCCTGGATTAGTGCTCAAGTTATGCAAACAAAGCTAGATTCAGCAGGCCTGGATCTAGTCTATGCTACAGCAAACAAGGCACACCAATTTCAGTAAGAAACAATTAAAATATGCAGGCACTATAAGCCTTTAACCAGAAATCCCCAACTCAGAAGGACAGAGTCCAGCCTCTCCTCCCACAAGAGTGCAGACCACGAACCTTCTTCATGTAAAATAACTGGCCTGAAGCCCAAGTGCTTAAACCAGAACTAATACACTTTTTACACTTTTAGAATAACAGACACTGAGCCTTCAATTAGCAGTTCTCAACTCAGAAGGATGTAAGCTACCTGTCCTGCCACAACAGTGCAGACCACAAACCTTCTTAATGTAAAACAACTGGTCTGAAGCCCAAGTGCTTAAACCAAAAGGCTTAGAATGATAGCTACACTTTAATCAGGTTATTACCAAGCAGTAATAAATACAATTGAATACTTTTAAGAAGGCCTGGATTAGTGCTCAAGTTATGCAAACAAAGCTAGATTCAGCAGGCCTGGATCTAGTCTATGCTACAGCAAACAAAGCACACCAATTTCAGTAAGAAACAGTTCAAATATGCAGGCACTATAAGCCTTTAACCAGCAATTCCCAGCTCAGAAGGACAGAGTCCAGCCTCTCCTCCCACAAGAGTCCAGAACACGAACCTTCTTAATGTAAAATAACTGGCCTGAAGCCCAAGTGCTTAAACCAGAACTAATACATTTTTAGAATAACAGACACTGAGCCTTCAATCAGCAGTTCCCAACTTAGAAGGATGTAAGCCACCTGTCCTGCCACAACAGTGCAGACCACAAACTTTCTTAATGTAAAACAACTGGCCTGAAGCCCAAGTGCTTAAACCAAAAAGCTTAGAATGATAGTTACACCAAGCAGTAATAAATACAATTGAGTACTTTTAAGATGATGCAAAAGCAAAATAAAGTAGGAAGAAACACAAATACAGTAAAAGTAGATGAAAAAAGTGCATTTTTTTGAGTGAGCAAATGAGATGGGCCCAGGAGGAGTATCCAAATGCAAATTTACAAGAGGGGCTGGCAGTTTCAAAGGAAGCACACAGATCTGTTCAAAACTGGTGGACACCACATACACAAATGCTTTAGATATACCTAATCTATTGGCTGACAGATTCAGTGAAAACTTCTCCCCTCTATCCCCCCTTCAGTAAATCAGGACATCTCCAGTACTTGCCCCCTCCCCTTATCTGTAGGGAACAGGTCATCACAGTCATATCAAAGGCAAAAAATGCACTCTCCATGTGACCCAATAACATCCCAGGCTGAATCCTACATGAACTCAGCCATGAACTTGTAGCACTATTAGGAACCCTATTCAACCAAAGCCTGTGTACTGGCTTTGTCCCAGCTGATTGTAGGACAGCCACTGTAATTCCTTTGCACAAAGGTGGAGCATCCACCGATCCAGAAAATTATAGACCCATATGCCTAACTAGCCTGATCTGCAAGGCCATGGAATGGATTATCATGGACCTCATTAACAGGGACATTGGCAACCTCTGAACACTTGACCCCACCAAGATTAACACCAAAACAAAAGCCTGGAGAGTGGGCGGGGAACTAACTGAAAAAAACAGAGACACAACTTCCAGCTAGATAGTATTCAATGCAACACAAATAAATCAATTTAAATGCTGTATTATTTGAAAAAAGTGCAGATAAGGATTTACTTAAATTCACTTATATGTCCAGTTGATTTGATTTCATGTAGGTCTTAGCTGACCAAAGCTCAGAGTTTAAGCAGAAAATAATCAAATAATCCAAAATGTACCACTTATATAAGGCAGAAACTGAATAACAATAAAGTGCACTACCCCCACTTATCACTGGCTATTCAAGAATTCTAACAAGCATTAACTGAAAAAACAGAGACACAACTTCCAGCTAGATAGTATTCAATGCAACACAAATAAATCAATTTAAATGCTGTATTATTTGAAAAAAGTGCAGATAAAGACCATAGCTCACTGGTTTTAGCCTGCACCTCGAGAAGCATATCCCGAATAATAGAGGCCCCAAGACTGATCCCTGGGGTATGCAACTCATTACAGGTCTACTGCTTGACGTGGCTTCCCCTATTTTGATTAGGTGGGTTCTATCAGTGAGCCAGTTTGTTACCCATCTGGTAACATATGGATTGATGCCTAGTTGAGAGAGTTTATCTACTATGCCCGAGTGGGGAATAGTGTCGAAGGCTTTGGCCAGGTCAAGGTAGGTGGTGTACACCATCTTCCCCTCATCCATGGCTTTGGTGACTGTCTCAATGAAATTGACCAGATTTAACAGACATGACCACCCCTTGACAAAGCCAAACAATGTGGGGTCAAGTGTTCAGAGGTTGCCAATGTCCCTGTTAATGAGGTCCATGATAATCCATCCAGAGACCCCTCCTGTTTGGCATATACTTCTCAGAGGTATAGGCAAGCACAGGAGGATTATGGCTGACCAAGTTTGCAGACGACTGTAAACTAGGGGCTATAATTGACTCTCCGGCTGACACCGACATCTTCCAAAAGGGTTTCACTGAGACAGATACCTGGTGTCAAAACCATGGCCTCAAGCTAAATGCCAAAGAGTGCATAGTCATTCCCTTTGGAAAAAACAAAGTACCCACAAACTACCATATAGTTGGCAGTCCCCTAAATACGGAAGACGTAATAAGGGATCTGGGGACCCAAGTAGATAGTAATCTCACCTTTGATAATCACATTGCCAAAGTGGTTAGAAAATCCTTCTACGTGGCCCACCTAATCACAAAAGGGTTTGCATCCAGATCAAAAGAGGTCATTGTGCCCCTCTACTCATCACTCATTAGACCCATCTTAGAGTACAATGCCCCATTTGGGATGTACCTTACAAGACACCTGCAACAGTTGGAAAGACCACACAATTACCACACCAAGAGGATCAATGGCCTCAAACAGATGCCCTATGCAGCTCGACTGAAGAAACTCCAGTTGTACTCAGTTGCATACCGCCTACTCAGAGGTGATCTCTGCCTGACATACAAAGCCATGTCCAACCCAGAACTGAAGGACATGCTCCACCTAAAGAAAACCTTATCCCCTCGAGCCACACAGTCTAAGGATCTAAACCTTACCACAACAATAAATAGAATGTGCTGGAGAGATAAATTCCAGTCCCAGAGACTTCCCATGCTTTGGAACAAGATCCCAATCTACATAAGGCAGAGCTCCTCGCTAACACTCTTCAAAAGAAACCTTGATGAATGGATGGGAAACTGAAAGTTTACCTCTGGAATCACTTCAGTGGCTCTACTGGACAGAGGCACAGGGAACTAATCTAAGGGGACGGCGAAAGCCAACACATTCTGGCTAGGCTTATAAATGCCTTCGGGCAGATAGCCTAGTACCCACCTATGAACCTCTCTCTCTCTCTCTCTCTCTCTCTCTCTCACTCACGTCTATCTCTCTCGACATATTTACCTGGACTGATTCTTAACTTATTCAAGCCTGTAGTACATTTTTTGTTTACTTCCAGTTAGTACTCATAACTCCTTAGGGAGTGCAGACCTTTTCTGTGTCTGACTTCTTTACCTAAGTGGCTTACCAGCTAAAAATAGGCAGTTTTAGAATGGACAAGGAGTTTTTCATAGGTTCATAGGTATGTGAGGTAAAATGCCTTAACCATTATGCCAACCCCCAACTAACTGACACTAAGATTATTAATCTAGGATGTCCCACAGGAGAGAAATTGGACACTGTTTGCAACTTATTAATCATATTTTCATATTTATGTTCATATGTTCATAACTGTGACACTTATATGCAGTTAATGGTTACAGTGTGAAATGCCATGGTGAGAGCCTGGAAATTCATTGTCGATGTCCATTTATTTCACATTATACTGAAGACAGTTCTAGTTGTTTGTTAGTAACTATGAAAATAATCAGTATTTCCGTATGGACTTAATACTTCAAAAAACAAGCTTTTTACAAACTATCTAATGGCATCAGGTGAAGCTTTAAATGTTGTAGAAGAAAATTATCATTGATATTTGCATTGTAAGTTGCACATCTTGATCTTATTTAGTGTTATTTATATTGCCAATTTTACAATTAAGTATATGTTTCTGTATTTCTATAAATATGTTAATAAATATGCACTCAAAGCAGAAACATTACTAAGGTGGGAAGAAGGGGGCAGCTGCCCCTCGTATAAGGTGTTAGTTTTTACTCCTCTTATGCGCTATTTTTTTTTTTGCTCTCATTTTAAGATGTGAGAAGCATAGGGCTTTAGGACCTGGCACTTTCTCCTTATTTCTCAACTTTATGTAAAGGGCACCAGACTGTGGAAATGCTACTCGGCAACCAGTGAGTCAGCTACACCTCTAACTCAAAGAGGAATTTCTTACTATCATGTGAAGGCTCGGGCCTGGTTAACAAAAGTCTTCTAACAGTACATGTCTGTTGGACATGTTAACTGTTTTGTGAAAGTTTAGAAAAAATATCATTCTTGGATTGTATGCATTAAAAGTAGTCTTCACATCACCCTAATGAACAAACTACAGTCATGTTATTACAAAATTGTCAAATTTGCTACTGGTATTATAGCTCCCACCACTGCTTGGCCCTCAAAAAACTAAAATGTTACAATTCCCCTACTACATGAATTTAATTTAGCTGTCTCTGGCCCACAAATTAATTTACCTACCTGATAACTGCCCTGCTTTAAAGTCTATCTTACAACCTTACACCCCATGAAGAAATCTTCGCTCCAGCAACAAACAACTCTTACTAGTATATAAACCTACCAAAAGAGCTGGATAGTGTCTTTACTCTTACACCATTGCTAAAATATGGAATAGTCTACCTCCAAATATCACTACTATTGAATCCCTTCACACCTTAAAAAGTACATTAAAAGACCATTACTTTAACTCCTACATTTGTTCTTGTACCTAAACAATCTACGAACCTTACTTGCTCCAATCTCCCCCCCACCCTTATTTTTTGCCACCTACTACTATCAAATAATATCTGTCCATCTGAGTATTTCTCCTTCTCCCACTCCCCCATCTTTGCTCACTTATAAACATTTTCTTTGATACCATTAGTACTACAAAGTAACATAATTAATATTGCCACCCTCTACTATCAGACAGTACCTTCTCATTCTGAATTACTTCTCCTTCTCCCCCCCCCATCTCTCAATTGATATAAATATTTCGGTATCTATATAATACATACTTCTTTATCCTCACTAAACTTCCTTCCATAGACTTTAAAGCCTCCCTACCACCCCTGCTTCTCTTATCTTTCTCTCCAACAATTAAACTACTGTTATAATAACTCTTCTCTGTCTCTCCTCACACCCTACCCGACTTTTCATCCTCATCTCTAAAGCTTAGATGTTTTATGTCCACAACTGCAGTTGATAAAAAAATAGGTTCATAGGTTCATAGGTAGTTACTAGGCTATGAGCCCTAGGGCCTAGACAATCCTAGCCATAACAATTCCCTGGCTATTGCTTCCCACAAATATTTACTTTCCTGGACCCCTGTCTAGCAGGGCTACTGATGTGATCCCCGGGATGAATTTCCTATCTCCCATCCAATCATCAAGGTTCTCCATGAAAAGGGTTATTGAGGTGCTCTACCTGACATGTATGAGCAGCCTATTCCAGAGTATGGGGAGTCCCTGGGTCAGAAACCTATCCCTCCAGCATGTTCTATTCATCGTGATGACAAGGTTAGAATCCCTGGAGCGTGTGGCTCTGAGGGACTGGGATTTCATTAAATGTAGCATGTCCAACAACTCTGGGTTTGACATGGCCTTGTATGTTAGGCAGAGATCGCCTCTGAGTAGGCGATATGTGACAGAGTATAGCTGGAGTTTCTTAAGACAGTCAGCATAAGGCATCTGCTTTAGGCCTGTGATTCTTTTTGTGAGGTATATCTTCGGCCTTTCTAGTTGTTGCAGATGTCTTGTGAGATACATACCAACCGGGGCATTGTATTCTATAATGGGTCTAATGAGGTATGAGTACAGAAGGACAATGACCTCCTTTCTTCTGGATGAAAAGCCCTCAGTGATGAGGTGTGCCACATAGAAGGATTTTCTAACTGTTGTGGTTATGTAGTTATCAAAGGTGAGACCACTGTCCACCTGTGTCCCCAGGGTCTCTTATCACACTTTCGGTGTTTAGTGTATTGCCACCTATGTGGTAGTTCACAGGTACATGTTGTTTCCCAAAGTGGACAACTATACATTTTTAGCATTTAGCTTGAGCCCATGGCTCTGGCACCAGGCATCTGTTTTGGTCAGGCCCTTTTGTAGTATATCCACATCATTTGGGGATTCAATAATGGCTCCCAGCTTGCAGTCATCTGAGAACTTTGTAAACCAGAGTCCCTTAGTGTTGGCCTGTACTTCAGAGAAGTAAATGCCAAACAAGAGTGGTCCCAAGACAGAACCCTGTGGTACACTACTTGTCACTTGTCTGGAGCTGGATTTGGAGTCAGCTACTTTTACAGTGTGTGTTCTGTCAGTAAGCCAGTTTGCAACCCATCGAGTAATGTAGGGATTAATCCCCAGCTTAGTAAGTTTATCTATGATTCCAGAGTGGGGGATAGTGTCAAAAGCCTTGTCGAGGTCCAAGTAGGCTGTGTGAGCCACCTTACCCTCATCCACTGCTCTGGAGACTGATTCAAAGAAGTCGATCAGATTCAGGAGGCAAGATCGGCCCTTCACTACCCCAAACTGGGTGGAGTCCAGTGTTTGAAGGTTGCCAATGTCTTTGTTTATAAGTTCCATGCTAATGCGTTCCGTGGCCTTGCAGATCAGGCTCATCAGACTGATGGGATGGTAGTTCTTGGGATCCAAAGTGGATCCCCTCTTGTGGAGTGGGATGACTATAGCTGTGCATCAATCTGTGGGCACAAAGCCTGAGGTGAGGCTATGATTAAACATGACACATAGGTGACGTGCCAGTTCATTTTGTAGTTTATGCAGTACACAGCCCAGGATGTCATCTGGCCCCATGGATGCTGTATTCTTGACTTTGGAGAGTGCAGTTTTTACCTGAGTGGCCGTGATTACCAGAATTTGGCATTCTTTTGGTACTGAGATGGGCCCTTTAAGGGGTGAGAGGGGGGGTGAAGTTGGCACTGAATCTATCTGCGAGGATATTGGCAATATACCTGGGCTCAGTATATCTAGTGCCATTCTGCTGTAGCTCAGAGCAGATCTGAGAATTGCCATTTAGATTCTTGACATAGCTATAGAATGCCTTGTGGTTGTCTTTGGAATATTTGGCAATTTTGTTTTCGTAACTAGCTTTGGAAGATTTTATGAGGGATTTCAGCTTTCTACTGAGGCTGGTGAGGGAGTTTTTTTGAATCCTGGGTTTTTCCTCTTTTCTGCAACAGTTTCTTCCTTCTGTTGTACAGCTTGTTTATGGCAGGGAACCACCAGATTGGCTTCCTTTTTTTAAAGGACAGTGTCTTGGTTCTATTTGGGATGGCTCAGTCCATGCATGAGTGAATGTGCTCGTACAGCACCTTAGTGTAGGATTCAGCAGTTGAACTTCCAGTTCTCATCTGCATGGGTGTCATGAAGTTTGTTACTTCTGACTTGAGAAGCATGAAGTTGGCTTTGGAGAAGTTTTTTACGGAGGTTTCCTTAAAAGGGGGTGGGGTGGGAAGTGGATGTCAAGGGTGATTAGCTTATGGTGTGATCTGACCATCGAGGGGGATGATCAATGGTGTGGAGCATCGATCTCCCATGTTGGTAATGACCAGGTCTAGAATATTGGTACCTCTGGTGGGACTATGAATTAGTTGCTTTCCTCATTTAAACTTGTTAAGAACTAGTGACAATATTTACAGCTATGGCAAAATTTATCTTATATAAATTACACAACCCTATAGTAAGTCTGTGTCTAGGAGATAGTGTAATTGCTACTAAACTGCAAGAGCCTATCTTGTCTGTGATTCTGTGTCTAGGAGATACTGTAATACTTACCAAAATGCAGAACCTATCTTGTTTTTCATATGGTATCTATTTGTTATATCTACCAACCTATGCCAAAACCTGTCTTGTTTATTATAATGTATATATTCTTCATTTATTTTAGTACTTTGTATAATTTTAAATTTTCTATTGTCTTTGTACTGTGGAGCTTTTCTCCCTGGGCCTGTGTTGAAAATGGGTTTCTGATCCAGTTGGACTTTCTCGGTCAACATATGCCAATAAATAAATAAATCAATAAATAAATATGGAAAGACTATGAATGCACTGACTATTATCACTGTAAAGAATATTTCTTACTGATAATATTGCCATTTGTACAGTTTTTGCAGATTTTATTGCTCAAAATATTTACATTTGTTTATTTTATGCTTTTTCTGGTTGATTTTTCAGAAAATATCTGTAATGCAAAGATGCATATAGGCTGCTAGAGGTGTGACATTCCACACCACATAGGTGTTACAGTTAACTCTGGAATAATCTTTAGCAGAAATAATGAAGTAGGGGAGGAGAATCTGCTATGTTTTTCTTGTGTCTTCTCTATTTTCTGATGCCAAATTTTGCCAAGAAAGCTAGCAGCTACTCTCTCTGTCTGTCTCTTCTGCAATATGTGGTTGTCATTTAAAGTATGACACATAATGAGCAGTTAAGTAATGATGATTATTCCAAAGCAACAGAAGAGGCAGTCGCAGTAACGTAGGATTTGTCTGCTACACAGATATCCATGTGTTGTGTCTAGGAATGAAGAAGGAATTGTGGATCACTGTTGAATGCTCAGGGGGTGGGAGGTTGGCATAATGGTTAATCTGTTTGCCTTACAGACACAAGATACAGGGTTTGATTCTCACAGAGGCTAGGCTTAAAATGGCCCACAAGGGCAATTAGCCTAGTACTAATCTGTGAACCTATGAAAGAAGCAGACTCATCTGAAAAAGGAAACACCGTCCACCAATAGAAGATGTAAAATACAACATCATTCACAGAGTGAAAATTGTCTGTAGAAATGTTTCAATGCAGTTCTTGAACTTCCTACCTGTGACACTTAGTGAAGTGCAGAGACTGTACCTTAAGAAGATCATATCTCATTGCAAGTAGCATTCTGCTGGGAAGTTGACATAGTGTTCAAGTCTAAGGCATAATAAAAGTACCACTGAGGTAGCAGTGCAGATGCTGCATTTATTTCTTGAACAAAAGGAAATCAGGGTTGGAAGAGCAAATGGAGGCTTTCAATATCACATTCAAAACTAGTGTATTAAATGTCCTTCCTGTGATTGCTGTGATAGAATCAGGACTGCCACATTGGAAATGGAGTCGGTGGAAATATATACTGACTGACCAATTAGTAAATCAGGTGGATCTCCTACCTTCTTCCCTGGTGACAGGTTACTTACAAGCGATGTATGTGCAATACTACATGTGCTGACTTCTGGAAAGTACCACTCACAACATGACCAGCATTACTACACATGCTGACTCCTGGAGAGTACAACTCACAACATGAGCATCATTAGGCCTACTTACTGCACATACTGACTCCTGGAGAGTACCAATCATAACATGAGCATCATTAGGCCTACTTACTGCACATGCTGACTCCTGGAGATTACCACTCCCAACATGAGCATCATTAGGCCTACTTAATGCATGTGCTAAATCTTGGAGAGTACCACACACAACATGAGTATAATTAGGCCTACTTACTGCACATGCTGACTCCTGGAGAGTACCACCCACAACATGAGCATCATTAGGCCTACTTATTGCACATGCTGACTTCTGGAGAGTACCACTCACAACATGAGCATCATTACTACACATACTGACTCCTGGAGAGTACCACTCTCAACATGAGCATCATTTCTACATGTGCTGACTCCTGGAGAGTACCACCCACAACATGAGCATCATTACTATACGTGCTGACTCCTGAAGAGTACTACTCACAACATGAGCACCATTACTACACGTGCTGACTCCTGGGTGTATCACTCACAACATGAGCATCATTAGGCCTACTTACTGCACATGCTGACTCCTGGAGAGTACCAATCACTACATCAGCATCATTAGGCCTACTTGCTGCACATGCTGACTCCTGGAGAGTACCACTCACACCACGAGCATCATTAGGACTACTTCTGTGGATGATACAGCTGCACTCTTATAGATGTGGCCAGTGCAGCAAGTTGATACCTCTTCATTTCCCCAGGATGAGAAACCCGGCTTCAGCCACTCACTCTTTTCCTCCCTGACCAATCCTTCCATTCTGTTACTCAAACATGGCTCATCTATGTCATAATCAGGCTTTATAAGTATCTACCATGGAGCCAGCAAGTAAACTTTTATTAGAAAATGACTGAGCTTTTTGTCCCTTGCAGGACAGTTTTTCAGACTGGATAAAGTTTTTTTTTTTAACAGATTTGAGAGGCAAAGTTTCCAATCTGAAAAAAAGGCATCAGGAACACAAAGAATGTATGCGTGCACCTGTTAGGATGGTTGAGGCTTCAAGTCAAGGTAGTTATTAAAACAGAAAATGTAAAGGAAGAATGGCTGGACCGAAAGGAATGGAGAAGAAATAATGAAAGATGGTTTTAGAAACTGGTTAAACTAATAAAAGGAGTTAGCAAACTGCATCAGAAACACAGCAAAAGCTAAACAATTATGCCAGTGATATTGAAATGGCTTTAACTAATCAGTACATCTGGTATTGTGCACTAGTGAGAGTGAAGTGAAGGTGAAATGCACCAAGGGAGGGCCATGTAGAGAAGCAACCCCAACTGTAGGGTGCAGTGGGCTAAGGTCTTCTCTGGAGGTTAACCATTCAGGAATCAACAACAATAGCGAGTGGGATTGCACACTTAGGATAAGCTGACCAGTGACTATAATGCTGTACTGTCTAAACAGAAGAACTTTAATAAGCCTAAAACTAATGGATAAAAGTGTAAACCACAAACCACTACTGAAAAGAAGTGGAAGCTAGCAGAAAAGGAATAGAAACAATGGTGAAAGTAGGACGAAAGAGTGGTGGAAAAGTCAGTTCACAGAGGAGAGTCTGGTATATCCATCCCTATAAACCATTAGTATTCCAAAGAGGGTAGCACACTAGATAGGAGCTGCAACTATCTGAAATAAATAATGACAGAAAAAAAGGAAGTATGAGATGAGGACATCCAAGATGAAAAGATGGCATTAGAGAAGTCCTGAGACAGGCAAGATTGACTATGAAGGAAGGAAGGAGAGTCGCTCTAAATAGAGAGACACCCTGAGACCATGTCAAATGGGAAACAGTTAATAATGATGATGATGAAGATGATGATGATGATGATGATGATGATGAAGATGATGATGATGATTGACCACCAGAGTATTTGTCCATTGCTCTCTATACTTTGTCTTATTTCCACCCTAAAACTGTACCTTTCCTTTTCTTTATGAAGTCTGATGTGAAATATTAATTTTATGCCTTCGCTTTTTTTCCACAGTTTTTGTGACTCCCCCCCCCCCCCCCAACACACACATATTATCTTGCTCTGCTGGTCATGCCTGCCTGTCACTATTTTCTTTCTGTATATATATCTAGAAAGCTTTTGTTTCTGTTTTCCTTCTTCGTCATGTTTGTCAACTTCCATTTGACTTTCACGTTTAATGCCATAATTTCCTTTGTTACTCTTTTGCTAGCTCATTGAGCTATGAATCCTGCACCTTCCATATGCACTGCCTTTTGCAATATCATTACTTTCAGATCCTTATGTAACCATGCCATCTTTTCTTTCTATCTGTTTGCATTGTCCTCCATTCTTTGACCACAGTCCTGAGTATTCAATTCCTGACCCATTCCAATAATTTCTATACCCTCTAGTGTATATCCAGACCTCCGACTCATCTCCACACTCTATGTCAAGTCAGCCTAATCCAGGCCCTCAAAACCCAGCACCTTCATCTTTGTCTTTGGACTTTTTATCCTCCCTCCAAATCACACAGTGGCATGGCCATTATTGGCTAACAATGGTGCCTTCATCTGGAGATTCCTTACCCCCTTCTGTTTTGATTAGGACATCCAGAACCATATCTTTCTTATACCATCCCATAGCAGATCTTTAGAGCTAACTGAAGTGATCAGTATTAAAGAGCTTCATCACACCTTGCAGTTTTTTCTACACTGGAGCTTGAAATTCCATGTCCGGTTCTAGAAGATATAGATCACGCAAGTGTCAAAGCATTTTCCACCAGTCACACTCCTTTATCCTCTCTAGCAATGTCTCATTCTCCCCTCTTGGTGTGTCTAGGTCTGATAACCTATCCTGCTCCACCAACCCTCTACAACTATTTCTAATTTTTGTTGAGGTGCAATTGAAGAAAACCTGTTGATTGAGACTGTCAGACTAAACAGGTAACTCACTTAGGGTCTTTTAATTTATCCGGAAGTGTAGATAGATTATTAACTGAAGAGCAGAGGGGTTATAACTTCCTGTATGGAGTTTATAAGAACTTTGCCACATTTAAGAAGAAAAGCTCCTGCAAGTGTTCCATTCAGTTTAACTGTGTCATTTCAATAGGTATCTCCAATGGGTTTGTCTGATAGGATAAACACTGTCCAGTTTCATTTTCCTTGATATTAACTACCAGGGTGCTTATCCAGGCTTTTAACCATGATTGCTCCCTTGTCTCTGTCATACAGTTGTATTCCTCTTCCTCCTCTGACCCTGTATTTGATGGCATCCTTGAAAAAGATTGCTTCTTTCCTTTATACATCCTCTCTCTCTCTCTGTCACTCCTAAAGAATTTACATTCTAGCACTAGCACTGTGGTTTTAATACTTAGAAAATGCAGCCAAAAAGACAGTGCCTGGGTCTGACACTAATAATGAAGCTGGGGTTCTGAATAGGCAGGTGGCCACAATGCTTCACATGTATTACTTGTTAGGTGCTCTGGTGTGGCAAACAACAGTGTAGATTCAAGAGCGTAAATATTCTAAACCAAGCAGTAGGTCTGTATCAGAAAATACAGGATGTTTGATGGAGAAACCCAGACAGCAACTGCCTAGTAATTGTCAGAAAACATGCTACAGCAGTTCAGAAAATGTTCAACAGTAGACTATAAGTCCTATTGTATTAAGTCATGGGATAGTGCGGCTTTTATTTTGGTAAAAAATGTCACATCACTAACATAAAGTTTGAGCCAGTTAACCTGACATTAAGCAGTGTTTGGCTGGTATTGAAAGAACAAGTGGATATAGGTGAAAGAGAAAGTGAATGGATCATCCTCTACTACAGGGTGTTAATGAACAGGTGAGGAACTTATGGCCTACAGGGGCCAGTTGCTATTATTTATTTTTATTTTATTTTATATTTGTTTTTCAGAGTAGTGCACTTATCAGAGTCAATCATTTCTAAGCACAACAAAGGTAAAAGAAATCACAAGTAAAATTACACAGCACAATAATGATGAGCTAGTGAAATCAAGGACAATCGCAAATAGACAATGTGATGAGTAAAACATGTGACGGTAGTGGCAGTTTACAAAAATTACAAAGGAGTGCAACTGAAGTACACAATATTAATTGGGATCCAGCACTAAAGGTGTAGTTTAGATGGAATATAGAGGTAAATAAGAAGGTTGGAGAGAATGCATGAAGAGGATAGTACTGAGTTAAGTGCAGAAACAATAATGAGAAAGCCAAAGGTAACAGTAGCGGTGGGTTGGATTTATAAAAGCCAATGATGTAATGTGAGTTTTAATGTGCACTTTGCCTGATGGTTGAGGTAGATTGTAAGATATTTTCAAAATGTGGATATGTTGGAGTTTTCTGTTATGAGTGAAGGGAGGGAGGGAGGGATTGACAGAGGGTGGCGGCGAAAACACTGAAGGCATGTGTTGTGTAGATGATCTTATGGGTGAGGGAGAGAGAGGGAAATTTGAGACCAGTAACATAGATTATATGTTGAGGCTTTTTGTAGAGCTTGGCTGTAAAGAGAGCAAAAGTTTCTAACTGGAGAAGTTTAAAGAGTCAATTGCCAGAAGTAAATTGCCTCTTTGTTGAATGAGGAACAATTTGCTTTCTTAAATATGAGGTAGTGGTGCTCCTAGAGAGGAGAGGAGACTTAGTGATGAGCTGACAAATTGAACTGGACATCGCTTGCATTTTAGCTGATGTAGCTGATGTTCACTTGGATGCACAGGCAATACTGGGAAGGGCATATTCAAGCTAAGTTAGCTCTGCCAGTGGTACAACAGCTAACATTCTCACCTTTGGTGCTGAAAGAACAGAAGGCTGTGGGTTCTATTTCCTATCAAGGTGCCTGGATTGCTGACAGTGCAGGGCAGTACATGGAGGTATACTTGCAGTCCTGGCTCTGATGTCCTTCACACAAGACAGTAAAAGATCCTACAGCACTTATCAAAAAGGGCAGAGATCCTTTACTTGTGTGTGTATATATACATACATATCTATATCTGATTCTATATATATATATATATATATATATATATATATATATATATATACATACACACACACACACACACACACACACACACACACACACATATACATACACATATTTGCATACTTATATATATATATATATGAACATATTTTGATTAATTTTCAGACTTTATACATCACAACTTGCCATTTTTATATTGACCCTACTCATTTTTCCATAACCCAAATCTATGTTTCTTTAGTATAAGAGTCAATACCCATTTTTCATTAAACATGTCATTATTTTTTTTCATTCCATATTACCCATATTACATAAAATGCTTTCGTATCTAAATCAATCTTCAAATTTTTATCTATATTTTGTAATATCCATATTGAATCATGTCCATTTTTATATCTTCATAATTTTAATACTTTCAGAAACGTTTTCTATACATAATTTATTCCACATTGTTTTTCTCACATTTTAAGAAAACATGTTCTGTTGTTTCGTCTTCCACACAATATAAGCTTATTTTTTCATTATTTTCTTTTTATAAGGCATATTTGTTTTAACACATAATTTCTTTATTCCCAACCTCGACAAAAAATCTTGACAGTCAACATTGTACTTGTAGCACCTTTTTCTTAAATTGCTTTATTCTTTCTTCAGGTCTGACGAAGTTCGGCTATCAGTTGAACGAAAAGCTTTGTGGAAATAAGTTGTTGCTTAACAAGTCTGACTTCAGTTTTACTCTTGCCTGGAGTTCCTTTGAAGATTTCTTGGTGTGTGTTCCAGTGTGCCTTGTGGATTTAATTGATGTACTCTTGAAAAGATGGATAGCTGCATGGCTTACAAATAGGAAATGGTAAGTATCATACAGCAACTGGACAGGCAAAATCCTTGGTTACAGTCAGGGTGTCCCACGGGGCTCTGTCTTAGGTTCTTACTTGTTAAGATTGTATCTTTCAGACCTAACTTTTTCATCTGAGGTGTTCTACAGTCTATATGCAGATGACCTGAAATTGCATAAGCTGATTACATGTGTCACAGATAAGGCATGTCTGCAAAATAACTTGACTAAATTGACCATTTGGGCACAGGAGAATAATATGCTGATAAATACATCAAAAACTAAGCATATGAGATTTGGTAGGCATAAACTGAAAGTTGAATATTTAATACAATACACAGTGATTGAAACTGTAGACTCATTTAAGGACCTGGGTATATGGGTAGATTCAGCTATGAGTTTTTCTAATCATATCAACCAATTGGTTAATGATAGTTATAGAACTATAGGTTGTATAAAAAGATTTATGTTGTTTCTTTCGGCTTTTCCCGGTTGGTCGCCACAGCGGAACTCCAGTCCGCTAATGATTGGTAGTTGATTTTTACGTGCCGAGTTACGAATTTATAAAGTCTAGGAAATCAAAAATAATAAAATCATTGTTTGTTAGTTACATTAGACCCAAACTTGAGTATGGAATAACTATATGGAACCCCTATAGGAAAACAAGCATGAGTAAACTGGAAAGAGTACAACAGAAATATACCAAGGGTATGCATGGATGTGAGCATTTACAGTAAGTTATTATGAAAGTCTAAAATATCTGAACTTCTGCAGTGTCTCTTATAGATATCTAAGAGGAGATCTTATTCAGGTATATAGGGCATTTAGTGACAACTACCTCTGGGAATGTTTGGGGTTAACAAAAAGTACTAAAGAATCATCAGACAACCTATGTAGGAATGAGAAGTGTACTAATTGGTTCTCTAACAGAGTAGCTGATGCACGGAACAGACTACCAAATTACATTAAAACAAGTGGTATTTTAGATATTTTTAAGAACAGCCTGTATGCTTATTTTGGAAACAAGTGTTTTAGTATATTGGTAAGCTAGAAGGGCATTAATTCCCATGCTTGAAATATTTGTATGTATGTATGCCTATCTTCTTATAGGTTCATAGGTTCATAGGTAGGTACTAGGCTATAGGTCCATGGGCCTATATAAGCCTAGCCAAAAAGGTACCTTGGCTTTCACCACCCAAGAAAATTCTTTCCTGTGCCCCTGTCAAGCAGAGCCACAGAAGTGATCCCCGGGGTGACTTTCCCATCCAATCATTAATATTTTTCTTGAAGAGTGCTAATGAGGAGCTTTGTTTGATATAGATAGGAAGTTTGTTCCAGAGTATGGGAAGCCTCTGGGACAGGAATCTATCCCTCCAGTATGTTCTGTTTACTGTGGTGACAAGGTTTAGGTCCCTAGAGCATGTAGCTTGGAGGGATTGGGATTTCTATAAGTGGAGCATCTCCAACAGCTCTTGGTTTGACATAGCTTTGTATGTTAGGCAGAGATCGTCTCTGAGTAGGCGATATGCGACGGACTGGAGTTTTTTAAGATGGTCTGCATAGGGCATCTGTTTGAGGCCAGTAATCTTCTTTGTGAGGTGTTTCTGTGGCCCTTCTAGTTGTTGCAGATGTCTTGTGAGATACATACCAAAAGGGGGGGTTGTACTCTATAATGGGTCTAATGAGTGATGAATAGATGGGAACGATAACCTCTTTTTTCCTGGATGAGAAACCTTTTATGATGAGGTGTGCCACGTAGAAGGATTTCCTGACTACTGTGGTGATGTGATTATCAAAGGAGAGACTACAGTCCACCTGTGTCCCAAGGTCTCTTATCACACTTTTGGTGTTAAGTAGACTACCGCCTATGTGGTAGTTCATGGGTACAGAGTTTTTACCAAAAGGGATGGAAATGCACTTTTTGGCATTGAGTTTGAGGCTATGGCTTTGACACCAGGCATCTGTCTCAGTGAGGCCCTTTTGTAGGATATCCACATCATTAGGAGTTTCAATTATGGCTCCTAGTTTGCAGTCATCTGCAAACTTTGTTAGCCAAAGACCTGTGTTAGCCTGTACTTCTGAGACGTAGATACCAAACAGGAGAGGACTCAAGACTGAACCCTGTGGTACTCCACTTGTTACTGGTCTGAAGTCGGATTTGGAGTCTGCTACTTTCCCAGTGTGGGTTCTGTCAGTGAGCCAGTTGGCAACCCATCTTGTGACATAGGGATTTATACCCAGTTTAGTGAGTTTATCTATAATTCCAGAGTGGGGGATGAGGTTGAAAGCCTTGGTGAGATCTAGATAGGCTGTATGAACCAATTTACCCTCATCTACGGCTTTGGTGACCGCTTCAAAGAAGTCTATCAGGTTTAGGAGATATGATCTGCCTTTTACAAACTTGAACTGGGTGGGGTCCAGATTCTGGAGATTACCAATGTCATTATTTATAAGTTCTTTGAAGATACGTTCCATAGCCTTGCAGACCAGGCTCATCAGGCTAATGGGGCAGTAGTTTCTGGGGTCAGTGGTGGCTCCCCCTTTGTGGAGTAGGATAACCATTGCTGTGCACTATTCAGTAGGCACAAAGCCTGAGGTGAGGCTATGATTGAACATGGTACTTAGGTGGAGTGCCAGTTTGTTCTGTAGTTCATGTTGAACACAGCCTGGTATGTTGCCAGGTCCCATGGATGCTGTGTTCTTGGCTTTGGAGTATATGTTTTTTACCTGTGCAGCCGTGATTACTGAAACTTTGCATTCTTCTGGTATAGAGATGGGTCCTTTAGGGGTGAGAGGGGGGTAAAGTTAGCATTGAACCTATCTGCCAGGATGTTGGCAATATCAGTTCGTTTTGTATATTTAGTGGTATTGTGCTGTAACTCAGAGCAGATCTGAGTGTTGCCATTGAGATTCTTGACATAGCTATAGAATGTTTTGTGGTTGCCTTTAGAATCAATGGTAATTTTGTTTTCATAACTAGATTTGGAGGATTTAATGAGCGATCTCAGCTTTTTACTGAGGCTGACCAGGGAGTTCCTCCAATCATGGGATTTTACTCTTTTTTGTAACAGTTTCTTTTTTCTGTTGTAGAGTTTGTTTATGGCAGAGGACCACCAGATTTGCTTCCTTTTTGGAGGATAGCTTCTTCAACTTCATCAATTTTTATTTTCCACATTCTTATCTTTTGTTGATAGTTCTCTATTTCTTTATTGAAGTACTCATTTGTTGTTTTATTATTTCCTATATTTTCCCAAATTCCTTATACTTCAAAACAATTGTCATTAATTTTTCATTCTTTTCACTTAGCCATTTCAATACCTTATATAAGTTTGATAAAGCAGTATACATTATTGGATTTATTGATTCTAATCCTCCATTTCCCTTATCCATATATAAAACATCCCTTTTAACAGGATATAGTCTTGAACCCCATATAAAGGAAAATGATTTCTAATGACGGTTTTTCATATCCTGTAGGATCTATCTTTCCTAATAATACTGAATTAATTAGATACACTTTTTCTCTTATACATTAATCTGTGCATTTCTCTGTAATATACAAATCTCTTTTATTGCCTTTAGTATTAATCTCTGTTATTATTTTCTAAGTTGTTTATCATCTCTCTGTGTTTTTAGCATATTCCTGCTTTTCTTTTTCCTTCCTTTATTTTTGCAAAATAAAAGCAATCCACCATCACAATCAATTTTTGTAAAATGCTCTTATATTAATAAGATCCTTCCATAATTGCTTAATATCTTTCTTTCCTTTTTCATTCCATTCCTTCTCATTTATTCTTTTTCTACCTTTTTTATCTTTATATACTCTTTATTATAATATATTTCTACCCATATTGCCAAATGATCTGAAAAGTGAGTCATTCTTCCATCATACATATTCCCTCTGATACCAAAAGTTAACCTGTTTCAGTTTTTAGAGTACCTTTCCTATACGTCCATTTTTTTTTGCTCCATATAACAGATTTTTTTCCATTTTATTATTTCCATAATGTTTTTTACATATTTTCCTCTTTTCTTTTTAGTCCCCCTCAAATCACAATTGAAATACCCTGTAATTATTATATCCATGTTAATAAAACCATTTCCCCGTATTTTTGGAAATACATTTTTACTTTGTTTACTAGTTACATAAGCATCTATAGCAATAATCCTATACACTTTTTTCTTGCTATCTTAACTCTTTAACAGTTGTTCTTCCCATTTTTACTAATATAACATTCACATTTTTACTACCCTTCTACATAGAATTGATGTTCCTGAATATTGTTCATTCCTTATGTTCCATCTTATTTCTCCATCCCATATTTTTCGTATCTGTAGACTTTCTTTCTTCATGTGACAAAATCCTTATGTCTTCTAAAATAGTTATATCAGCATCACATTTGTTGCACCATTCTAACATTGCTATTCTTCTATTATTATTTTTCATACTTTTAATGTTCATAGAAAGAATTCTTAAGTTATTCCTTTTTCTTTTTCTTAGTTTAGGAAATATCATCCTGTACTAATTCCTTGTAAGAAAGGATTCATCCATTCCCTTTCTTCCTATTACCATTTTTCAATTATATCACCCTTATCACTTATTTCTGATTCTATCTCTAATTCATCTCCTTTATTATCATTTTCAGCATCTCTCTTTTTCTAAGATTTCATATTTTTCTGTCTCCTCTTTAATACTTTCTTTAGCTTTCTCTTCACCTTGAGTCTTGACACTTAGCTCATCCTCTTTTTCTTTACAATCAGTCCATAAATGTCCATTTTTTTCACATTTATAACATTCAATCATACCTCTCAACCTCTTAGACCAAACAATCTGGAGAAAACCATAAATAATGGGGGGACAAATGCTCAAAATAGGGAGATTTTTTAAATATTGTTCATATAAATGCAAAAAGATAGAATAACAGGTGTAATGTACTACAAATACTTGTATAACAATGATACTGAGTGAAGATGGTATGCTGGCAAACATGTGATGAGTATGAGATTTATTGTTTCCTTTCTGAACTTTGAATGATGTCGTGGAGTCTGTAAAAATGACAGGCATGTGTAATAGAAACAGATAGTGCAGAGATAATGTTTATCTTTTATTTTATTTGGCATCTGTTGACTGGGAAAGTCTGTCTAGGGCAGAGTCTATTTTTAGATGAAGCTCGGGAAGAAATGCTCCAGACGTGTTTGGAATGTGGGAGGAAACCAGAGTACCCAGAGGAAACCCACACAAAAGCAGGGAAGACATGCTGACTCTGCACAGAAGGCACCCCAGCTGAGAATTGAAACAGAGAACCTCTTGCTGTGAGGTGACAACATTAACTGCTGCACCACCCAGTTTACATTTGTTTGCATTTGTTAACTAGGAATGTCCAGCCGGAAGGTTCCAATGTTCCATTTTAGTGGATTCCCAGGGAGACAACTACAAGATAACAACCAGTTACAGTTAGCAATATACTGCTAAAAAGCACACAAGACACAATTCAAGTAACATATATAAAATAGTCCTAAAAATAATAACATAACAAGTTAAAGTATACTTTCGTATCTGCTACTTTAATACATTTTCTGAAGCAAATACTGATAAAAATTAGTAGCAACTGCAGCAAATGAAAAAGCCTCATTACAGTTTAAGTCAATTGATATGTTCAGCAGTGGCACAGAACAAGTGCCATATAACAAGGACCATGCATGAGTGGCCTTATAAGAAAATGAAACACTCAGGTTATGCTACAACTGCATCTCCCATTGTTACTGCAGTGAGAGGCCAGAAAGTATTTAAACGTTCAATTATTTTTGATAAACCTGATCTCATGAGGGAGCTAACACCAAAGCTCAAGCCAAGGAGAATTGTTGAAATTCTAAATTCTCCCATGAAACAAATCATTCATTCTCTGTGGTGTACCATTTCAAAGCATTTTTAAACTAAACAGGGACTCTCAATCCTCAGTTTGAAGACTTGACTGGAAAAGTGGGTTATGGAATATGCCAGTTCACATGCCTCTCTGGGAATATGAGTTGTTCAGAAAGTGATGTTCCTGGCTCACTGCTAGAGGAGCATCACCACCCTGCGGAAATGGCAAGGCCATATGACCCTTTGAGTGTTTAGACAGACATCAATGAACTTGCTGAATGAGAACATGCCCTAGAAGCAGAGTTGTCTCCAAAGACTTTATGGTCCAGAAGACTGCACTCAGCCTCAGCTGGCTGATGTGAAACTCACTCTTTAAGGGGGGCCACACTCCTTGAGCTTTGTGGCAACCAAGTTCAGCTTCAAACCCCACAAGAGAACCATATGCAGCTAGCTCTGTTGGTGAAGAGAGATAAAGCCCTGATTCTGGGACAGAGTGTGACTAGCAGCTTGGATGTCTGTTGAGGCTGATAGGGGGAGGGATGAGCAGCCCTCTTGCCTCTCTCTCTGAGGGGGAGGGATAGGAAGCATCTTAATGAGTGCTCTGTCTGATGTTGAATGCATAATAAATGACAGGGAGTGCATGAGGAGTGCTAACAGTAAAAGACATTGGGCCTTTGCTTACATCACATAGGTGTATGAACATATTAACCCATTGGATACTACTAGCATGTGCAGTGGGATAGTAGGGCTTCATGCAAAACCTATCCCAAATGACACTGATGAGTGCTCCTGCTTCCTGTTTGCATAACTCCCTCACCAGTCAAATGACTGGACTCATTGGATGACTAGGAGTGATGGTTTAGATGGTCAACAGGGGACCTTGAATAAAAAGAGTAAAAAAGTGAAGCATGTGTAATTAGAATCTGTAATACTTTCATCTGCAGAATGAAAAATGCCCACCAAAGTGCTAATGGAAATACTCCACTATTCAAAGGTTTGATGACAGGGGTCAATTACCAGGGAAAAAGTCCATGAACATACGATAGCAATGCAGGCATTGACACCTCACAATCCATGTTAATATTCATGCCCTATAACATGTATATAATTCCTTATAGTGGCATCCATCAGTCCATCAGGCCCTGAAGACACAACAAAGTCTGGCCTAGAATCTGTGCTGCATCAGCACTCAATCAGCCAAAGCTAGGACCTCCTAGACCATCTGCAAGGCCAATAATGACTAGCATGGGACAGTGCTCAGTTCTATACATGTAAAAGCTGTTCTCTAAGCAGGAGTCAGAGAAAACATCTCCAGTTTATGGTCACCTGAGGTACTGCAGTCAATGAGTTCCAAAAGCAATGATGCTACGAGCTAACAGGAGTTGGACATTTAGATAAAGGAATGTATGAAGAGTTATCATATGTAAGACTTCAGATATAAAAGCCAACATTTTGGTAAAGATTGTGCAAGCTGAAGTCCAAATGTCAGCACAATTTGGACTTACTTTAACTTGCACAATCTAAAGGAAGGCCAAATGGCAGTAGAGTTTGGACTGAAAGTGACTCTCCCACAGAAACGGATGAAGGAATTTCCTGTGTGGATACCAGACACTGATGTGTAAGTAGGCTTCAGTCATAATGATAGACAGCATCTAGAGGCCCTTAAGAAGCAGTGACATAAGTACCTGCAGTGTGACCCTGTCTGTAACCAAATGACCAGATGCACTTGAGGAAGTTACCAAGGTCCAAAGTAAATGAAAACCATCCATCCACATTAGGACCAGGAAGAAGACAAAGCAGAACCAATGTCCCCTTTTTAAAAAAATGGACAGCCTCTTCAGCTGCAGAGTCTGGGATTCATACATGAACTTCAAAGAGATGAGCTAGTCTGTCAGAAGAGTTTTTTCAAGGGGAGGACTAGTGAATCACAGAATGTGACTGAGAGAGGCCTTGTCAAAGACACAGTAGTCCTTTGTGATGTTTTTGATGCCAGATCAAGCTTGGGGAACTGCCTCATTCACAGGCAGTAGCCTCTATACCTCTCCATTGTTTTAGAGTCCTTGTTAGGTAGCAGGGTAGCAAATGTGTGATGACTTTTCAGTTCTGTAGTGGACTGAAGCAGTCAAACAGTAGTCAAATTAAGGCTTAAGGCTGCATTGTAAGGAGCTTAGTACCTTTCAAATTTTCAGATTTTCACTGACTGTCCAGGTGTGTACCTCATATTCTTGGTCTGCTCCTCATAATGTTTTTTTTTTTTTTTCCTTTTAATCATTGAGGACAGAATTAACTAAATAATAACATACATTTGAGTTTTAGACTTCATATCCTTCAGAAAACATATGGTAATGTAGGGTCTGTTATTCTATTAACTAAATTTGTAAGAACAATATTTAAAATCTATCCTTGATTCTAGGCCTTTGTCCTCCCATTATCTTTGACTTCCTTCTGCTAAGAAGTTGAGACACATGTGTCTGTTTAGGGGTCCAAAGTGGCAAAGTCAGAGTACCTTCAGGCAGTCTGTACAACATCCATAATGACTGACTCATTCAAACAAATGACCTAGGACACCTCGGGATTCTTTGCCAGATGAATCCAGAAGGAAGAAAGAACGGCAAAAAGTGAGCTCAAAATACTAACCATAAGCCTGAAACCCTCTTCAAAGTAGGAATCCTGAAGACAGCTGGAATGTAGGCTCATTATCATGGTTTGTATCAGGGACAATGTCATTAGGGTCCTCTATCTCCTCATAGGTACCTGAGTGGGACAAAGTCCCATGTCTCTTGCTACCAGCGGTGCATGGCCTTGGGTAAAAATCAGTAATCATGCTGGGCACTAGTTAACTTGCATGTGGTACATGATTATCATGAAATGAAGGCAGAATGTGAGGAAGACAACAGTGTTGGCTTCAGGCTGTATTTCTTAAGAATGTTCTTCTGCACCTGATACTGAAGCTTCCATTACATATCAAGCATTTCTTTACTCTATAAGCACTAAGCAATACACCCTGATTTGGGACAACCTGATGGATCTTCCTCGACAAGGATCAGTCAACATAGCTCAACTTGGGGAAGTTCCTAGATCGAAGTCCTCAGCCCTGAGTTTCTTTCTTTTTTTTCTACACCTTTTCTGCACTTGTAATTGCTGACAATCTGGATACCCAAAATTGATTGTGCCCATTTCCTCCCCTATATAGTGAGAACCAGTTATAGCATGTTTGTCATCCAGACAGCAAGTAGAGGATTTTTCTTCTCAGTAATGGCACAACCCCTCAGGCACCTGAGGTGTGCATTCTCACAGAAGTAAGGGCCTATTCTGCCTTCCCTGGAGTCTCCATCTGTTTTCACACATGTACATACACACACACATACACACACACACACACACACACACACACACACACACACACACACACATGGAACTCTGATGAATAAATAGTTCATACACTGTAAAATATACAAATTGCACACTCATCCTCTAGTGGACATCAGCACTGTGGCAGACTGGATAACTTTGGTCCCCCAGGATGGATAAGCCTTCATCAGCAACTCAATCCTACACCCTCTTGTCTGATCTTCTACTACTCAGTTCACTATTTGATCTCATCTCATTGTCTGGCAGCTAGCACAGAGGGTTAGTGTTGTAACCTGTAATTTTTGTGGCACATGGTTTGATTCTCTTAGCCCTGACTTGCCTACTGTGTGACCTTGAGCAAATCACTTAACCAGAGACTGCATGTGGTGACTGAGAATTTGGGCTAGGCTCCTCAGTGTTTTCCTGGACTGCAAGCCTATTAACTACCTATGAACCTAATCTGTGTCTACCACAGTCAGGAATGTATCTGTCTGTACCACTGAGCTGTATCCTTGGCCATAGATTCACTGAGTCATGTACCATGTGACTTGTGGAATTGCTGCACAAAAGTAAGATGGTCAGCAAACTGCTTGGAGGCTGAATGGTGCCAGCATCACAGCATGTACCTCCCCCATGTTAAAGTAAGGCTCTTGCATGCTCACAGCATCCTTAAACGTATGATAATATCTGTACCAAGCGCATCCTCTCATGCCGTATTACATATATATTATATCATGTTAGAGAGTAGAGTTCAGGAATGTTGACAATGAGCAAATATATCAGGAATCCAGGATGAAGCAGCTAGATGGCCATAAAACCAGAAGCATCTGACACTGATGCTGCTTAGTGCTACCTGCTAACCATGCCAAAGTGTAATCCTACACTCTGAGAAGTGCAGTCAGTGGAAGAGTTTTACTATGATTTTTCTTTCACTGAGGTTTATTGATTTTCACATTTTTCCTGTGTTCAGCATCCATGAAGTTGGTATACCTAACTAGGGGGTGTGGGATGCCAGTTCCACACACAGAGGATGCAGGGGACGTCCGCCATAATTTGTATCTTTTTTTAACATTTCTGAAGTGCACCACTTCATGATACAAAAGAACAAATGAAGTATAATTTGCTTTAAAATGCTTGACTAAATATACATACATGTAAATATAATACCAGTTTTTCCATAAGAAAATTATAAAAAAGAAAAAAAAAACAATACTTGTCTGTAGAGATGTGGAAGAGCCTAGCCTATTCAGTACTAAAAATAATGATACAAAACAAGAAAAACAATAATGTTGACACTGCTAATTAAAGTCTGTGATGCTTGCATCATGAGTGCTAAAACAAATTGTGCTTTTCAGTGTAGCCATATATCATTTTGACTGCCTGTAACACATTAAGCTAAGTACAATAAGGATCCATTGGTAGTCTTAATACATGTAGGAGAAAGTACTTTTTTCTCATGCCTTACTTTATGATGCCCTGCTCCTCTATAGCAACTCACTGAATAACTAACCTACAAAGGTTAGTCAAAAGAAAGCAGCTACCTGAACATTCAGACTGATGAATCTCTTTTCTTAACTCATTTTTTACAGGAGACAAACCCCCTTTTACCCTTCATGTCGAGGGCTTTGCTCCCACACCATCCTTAACTATATACGCTAATTCCATGGTTGCACAACCACAGGGAAAAGAGAGCTCATGGAAAAGGAAATTACAACCATCACACATAAAAACACACTGGCAATGATTTCAAAAGAAAAACACAGTTGGGGAGTTTAGGTTTGAGATTTGCATTTGATTTGTAATTTATCAGTTTTACATATAATGAGTAGCAAGGAAGCCATGCTGTTGCTTGTTATGTAGATTTATTAGTTACTTCATTTTTAATACATGTTAGAAAGTCTGCAGTGTCAGTGTTGTGTTTCTTCACAAAATGTCTAATGTTTTGAAGAGGAAAAATCAAGAAGAATCCCACTGTTTTACGTCTACACCACTGGTACCAAAGGATCGAATGAATATCTTCCTTCGTAGTCATGAAATTTTAAGGGATTATCCAGGAGTCAGATGCATCTTTTCTTATTCACAAAATCCAGATACAAAATGCACAAGAGACTGGCCTCACCACAATTTCATTTCAGAGGAGTGACATCACCGGGCCCAGCTGTTTTGATGGCAGTGACTCATTAAAAACCAGGGTCAAACCCTCTAAACTACCTTGGGATTTAACTTGCACTTAATGTGTACTTCGGCTCTGCATTTTTTTGCAATTGCGTATTGAATTACTCTGGCAAACCAGAATACTGTGTGTTCTCATGCTGACATAATCTGCTTGTTTAGTAATGGCTGCATGCCAGCTTTTAATAAATACACAATTTAAAATTTAACTTTGTAATCTGTGTTTAAGGGATTGAATTCTCTCTGCTAATCATATAAAACATTATCAGCTTAAACTGAGGCTGCTAGCCAGGGTAATGCTGATATGGTGTGAGCCTTAATTGGTTGACACAATGGGAAATGCACATTGGGAAGTTATGAAAGCAATTTGTTTTTAATTCTTATGCTTCACTGCAGTGGCGTTACCAATTCGCTATGCTTGACTGCCAATGTATCTTCTTGGGACAGCTTCTCAGTCTTTGCTGGTAAGACACAGCAGCTGTGTATAACACTTTGAATTCCATGGGTATATTATCGAAAGTTAAAAGGAGCTGTTCTAATAAAAATATATAGGCACTTTTGGAGAAGTCAGAAAATGTATGTTTCTCCATCATCTTAAAGAAAAAAAAAACAACAACAAAAGCATAGAAACAAACAACAACAACAAAACTTTGCAGTATTAAGAGGACAAAACTAAGAGAACTGTAGCTGCAAAGGAAACTCCTGGGCAAAAGCATCGCTGGTGTTTTTTGATGAAAGCAAACGATTACTGACACTTACATTTTTTCTGCTTTCAGGTTTCCATTTTAAGGCCCATACTACCAAACATTTGACTGGGTAATACAGAATATTTTACAGATGACCTTTACCATCCACTTGCTCTACCAGCTTATTCCTTATAGCTGCCATCTCCGTCCCTTATAAGCTAGGTCAGTCTTGTTTTTCACTCCATTATACATTCTTTAATGATGTAATGTTTGTTGACATCATTTAATAATGAAGTTTGACACATAAATAAGCTGGGGTTTTTTTTGCAAGAAAAGTGCTACTTAGAATTAAGTCTTGTAGCAACTAAATGGTTTCCCTCATACTGCCTATGCACATTCCTGCACTGCTTGAACTCAGTCTTGCCATGGAGTTATGAAGCTATAGTAATCACACTAATAATTCACACTAATAATAATCACACTTATAGTAATCACACTAATATGAATCACACTAATAATAATTACACTAATAGTAATCACAGTAATAATTCACACTAATAATAATCACACTTATAGTAATCACACTAATATGAATCACACTAATAATAATTACACTGATAGTAATCACACTAATAATTCACACTAATAACAATCACACTGATAATTCACACTAATAATAATCACACTTATAGTAATCACACTAATATGAATCACACTAATAATAATTACACTAATAGTAATCACATTAATAATTCACACTAATAACAATCACACTGATAATTGACACTAATAATCACACAAATAACTAACATTAATAATTATCACACTAATTCACACTAATAATCACACCAATAATTCACACTGATAATCTCACTAATAATAATCACACTAATAATTCACACTAATAATAATCACACTAATAATAATCACACTAATAATTCACACTAAGAATCACACTAATAATACTCACACTGATAATAATCACACTAATAATTCACACTAATAATAAAAAATATAAAGCTATTTGATCAGAGGCCATGCGTGCCTTGCCAGTAATCATCCTCACACCCTTCCAAACTTGAGGAGGGTACAACCTGTATGTTACAGAGTGTATTTTGAGGAACCCATCCATTTGGCTAAGTGATGCATGAAGGCCAATATGTAGTCACACTACTTGACATGCAAGGGGAGTCTGCTCTAGAATAAGAGGAACGTTGTTATTGAAAGTATCTCTCCATTTAACTTTGTTTATTACCTGAAGTATACTGAATCTGTTGCTCAAGTGTAGACTGTACTATCTGACATATTCAGAAAGAGGAGAACTCGGGGGGGGGGGTGGCTGCCTCACAGGAGCATGGATTCCTCTCTCCTAAACATCCCAGTTATTCAAAACAGAAGTTTTACCTCTAAAAAGCAATTCAGAGCACCTGACTATCCAGGTAAGTGCAGTCTTGCAATTCAGATGAACTTTTGTCAAAATTTACAAGTGTTTCAACAGATAAGAGACTGATGTTGTTGTTCATCCATTTATCAGTAATACCATCTGAGGTTGAGGCTTATCATATACTGGCCATGCAACAACAGACATGGGTTGAGCAGCTTGAAAAGGAGATGTCAGTCTTAAAGGAAAGCAGTAAAGTGCTGCAGGAATCTACACCTTCTACCTCCAGGGACATACAGAGCATAAAGGAGGATTTGAGTGGCCAAGCAGATAAGATTGATGATACTGAGGACTGTGATCGCTAAATCAATGCTTGGATTAAGAGTGTGCTTGAATGAGTAGCAGATAAAGGCCTCCATTCTTTGATAGATTTCTTTATGAAAAAATAATCCAAATCCCCAACTATCTTAACTCAGTGACTGAGAGACTACATTGTGTTGATGCAAGACAATTGAACAGGATTAATTGCGGGCATGTATTAGTAGCCATTTTATTTGTCAGAACCCAGGAATCAGTTATCCACACAGCTGAATGAGGAGATAGGTGCAATGGCTCAACTGTACTTTACAATTTGAGCCAGATGATTACTCAGCAAAGTTATATAGACTATGACAAGAGATGTTGCCCTATAAGACAACACTAATGGATTTGAAATACAGGATGAACCTGCTGTATCCAGTTGAAGTACTAACCAAAACTCTGGCAGTAAGGTGCAGTTTACATGTCCATGGAATGCAGAGCAAAATATACAAAAGCTAAGAGTGCAACTGAAAGAAGTTGAGGAAGAAAAAATAGATAGGGATTGATCAGGTAAGGAAAATTAACTGGAGATGTGTCATGCCAAACATCACAGAATTTTGACTCTCAAGAAATCAACAAGCCCCAGAAAAAAAAAAGCTGCATTGGATGCTGTTAATAACAAAAATAAAAGATAGGCAGACTCACCAATCCCACAGAATGAAGGAGTCATTCTCCACTTGTACATCCTATGAAACAGAAGGAATGAGTTTAGGTCAACAGTGAGCAGGGGGTCAAAAATAGCCTGCACTCCTCAGACATTAAGAGATGGTTTCAACAAGGACATTGTGAGTCACATAATTCACTTGAATTTGAATCCATACCATTGAAAGCTAGCCATTAGGATGGCAAAACTTGGCCGTAGATCTTTTCTGGGTCTTCAGACTGGGGATAAGAAATGATAGACTACTGAAGGTCTAAACAAATTAGATGGAAATGTGACAAAGAGGTGACCATTGGCACCATTGGGTGGCATTATACAACATTGCCCTGTCAGTGTTGAAATGGGGATTTAATCCCACAATTACAGCAACTGATTGAACTCAGCAGGTTGGCATATTCTTTATTTTTACCCTTTTAATGGGACATTTGCCACATAACTCCAGTATGGGAGAAAGATAAATATAATTCTTTAATGAGATGTAATTATGATCAAGTCAGTAACAATCTGGAGAAGGAAGATGCAGGATCATCTTGGCACTTGTGCTGAAGAAGCCTTCAATAACTTTTATTTGCTGTTTTATGTCACTGTGTTAATAATATGTTTTAGTCTCATAACACTTGGCATGCTACAAAGTGCTGATGGTGGTTTTTCAATCCTTTCTTCATCAAAATGTTTTTGTGTTATTAGTTGCTATGAAACCCCTCTTCTTTTATGTATGATGTATTTAGATCATGTTTATTCCTGCAGAAACAAAGAAGGGGTAAGTGTACCACTGCGTATCTCTCAATATACTTTGCTCTTTTTATTACATTTTTGTTCAAAACGTGGTACTGGCACTTTTGTAAAATTCTGTATATGCATAAGTCTAACTAATTTCATGAATGTTATGCATGTAGATAGTTAATTGTCATTCAATATGTAATGGCAGTTGTGTTATGATAATGGAATTAATGGAGGGTTGTGAGGAATGGTGTTCTTACTTTTGGAAAGATTTAATACCTGGGGTAAAAGGAGATTCTATTTTACTGTTGGCTAGGAGTCTGTCACTTGCTTAAACAGCTACTAGGGTCCTTTATGCCCAGGCATGGGCATTGAAAGGTGTCCAAAGGAGGGGTCTTTTCATAGCATGGGGGAAATTTCTGGCTCTTCAGAAAGCAGTAGAAGCTCAGATAATAGCAAGTAATAATGGGGATTCCCATTTAAGACTCCCCAATTCTGAATCTCCTCAGTGTGTGAAAATTGCATCTTGGAATGTAGGGGGTAGCTCTCACCCCATAAAGAATTAAAAGGGAAGGGGCTCAAATTGTCTGTTTTCAGGAAAAGAAACTTAAAGTAAAGGAAAAGAACAAATTCAGAACTTCGCAGTACTGTTCACGTTACTCTGATGACACACCAGGAGGAGGGATAAGGGGTGTGCTTCTCATGTTTCATAATTCCTTGAGGAGGGAGACATGGCAGGCATTGAGGAGTAGTAGAGGTAGGTGGCTCATATGGCAGGACTAGTTAATAGTGAGGAATGGTGTATGTGGGACATTTCTGCCCCTAATGTAGATAATTGTGACTTTTTTATAGAGTTGTTCTCACTTTCTGTCAGGACATTAGCTACCTGCCCCAATACACTATGTTATTAAGGGACTTCAATTTAGTATTTAGATGTATTGGTGGATATATTATACAGGAAATTAGAACCCACAAAGGTAGCCAACCCCTAATCAAAACATGGATAGGTACATACAGATAGATACATAGGGAGGACTCTCACTCCAGAGAATGCATTCCATCCTTTTCTAGAAATTTAGTGCAACAAGGTATTAGGATTGACTTAATTCTAGTACATAAGAATTTTAAAACAAATGTACAGTATATTCCCGCATAATGCATGAGAGTGGGCTGGGCTTTCAGATCATGCACCTCTTTCACTCCTATTCTATTTGAGTAGTGAGGTCCAGAGGGTTACAACCTGAAGCTGGGTGCACTTCACATGACAGTCAAGGAAAGGCAAAGTTAGACTATGGTCACTTACATTGGGGTATTGGATAGGAACATCAGTTCAGACATAGGGTATTGTAGAACCTGGTAGGAAGGATGCTAGGTAGTTTTGATGGGGGACCTTATGGAAACCAAAGTTGTAAGAAGAAAGATGAGGGACAGAACTTTTTAAATTAAAAACAGGGAATTGAGGTAAATCCAGCATGAGACAGTAATGGAAGGGAGATAGAATGCCTCCAAACATAAGAGACTATTTTCCTGGCCAAGATGAACTTCTTAGAATTATCCAAAGCAGAAGATGAGCTGATCAGAAGGGTCAGTTTAATAAGCAAGGAAATTCAGGGCATATATTGTTAAGCAGTAGCCCAAATGACCACCTATCCTAATGCTAACTGACAAAGAAGGGGGCACTATTTCTAGATATGTCAACGTGAGGGATGCTTTTTGTCACTTTTATATGTCCTTATACACCCCAGTGCAGAACACTATCACCTCTGGGTGGTGTTACTCAGTAACCTAGGCTAGGCCAGTTAAATCATTGGGTTGCAAAGAATTAAATGAGTCTATAGATTTTGAAAAAGTGTAGAAAATAATATCAAGACTTCATTCTAATAAAGCACCAGGATTAGATGGCTTCTCATGGAATTGTATAATCGGGGGGGGGGGGGGATGAATTAAAAACAATTCTGGTGAAGGTGTTTAATTCCACAGCTTTTCCACATAGGTTCATAGGTAAGTACTAGGCTAACTGCCCTTCTGGGACATTTTAAGTCTAGTCAGTTTTAGATCTTATATTGAAGAAAGGGAGATAAAATGGCAAATTAGATTGCAAGCCATACAAACACCAGGTTTAAATGAAATTATTTCCCTCAAACCTACACTAACTAGAAAAGCCACTATTTGAGGATACTGCATTTTATAATGCATTTTAAGATTTTTTTTATGTTTTTTGGCAAGAAGTTTAAAATTTATTTTTAGAATTTTTGTGCAGTGTGTAGTCTAATAAGGTTTGTGATGATCTGTTTATTAACAAATATGCATGTAATGGATTCCATATATCATATTTATTGGAAGGTGATTTTTTTTTAAGAATGGTACCTTTAAGGATGTTATTATATGACAATGAGGTCATTAAGTTCTTGCTATTTAAATAGTTTGATCAAACTGTTTCATTGATTCTGAAGAAGTCCCAGTTTATGGGGATGAAAGCGCTTAATCTACATGTGTTTTTATAAAAGTCATTGAATATTAAACTTTAACATTTTATTCTACTTCAAGATTATCCTGGTGTTTCACAGTGTTTTTTTTTTTTTTTTTTTTTTTTTGCTTTTTGGAAGCCTAGTCAATTTCCCTTGGTGATGATCAAACCCTGCATCGCTTATCTGTAAGGCAAATACCTTGACCGCTATACCAATCCCCAACCTCCTCATCATGGCATCAGAGCACAGTCAGGCTATTCTAACTGTTATTCCCAAAGGAGGAATATAGTTGAAAATGTCAGCCCTATATCCCTTATTAATCTAGATTTAAAAATACTTGCCAAGATTCTGGCTACACAGCCAGATAACCTTCTACCTTCTTTAATTCAGAAAGTGCAAAGTGTTTTTTTTTTGCTTTTTTTGATACAAGGAAAACATTTCAACTTTTTTAGGTGTGAATTTTTATTTCATATAGTAGAACAAAGGACTTGGGGTGCTCTCTTTCTTTATAAAGTGGGTGAGGGAGTTACATGAAATACCAACTTTTAGGGTAGTAATTAACGGAGGCTTGTCTGAACTGAGTAGAAAAGGTTGGGGTATTAGGCTGGGTTTCCCACAATACCAGGCCTATTTATACTACTCATAGAAGAGCTGGTATATCCAATTTCGTTGGTTTGTGATTTTCAAGAAACTTTAAATGGCACTATAAGCCTATTCCTGTTATTTGAAGATGACTGTGTGCTGATGAGCAGTAATCACCCGAGTGTTTTGACAAGGTATTAGATATCTTTGCTCAGTTTAGCAATGTCTCCAGCTTACATTGTAACTTCCAAAAGTCAAAAGTGCTTAAGTATAGCAATACCAGTTATGAACTGGAAGACCTGGTCATCCCAACAGTGTCCTCTATGAAATATCTGTGAGTACAGGTAGAAGCAACATTTGTAGATACTGTTGAATGCAACCCGAGAAAACTGCTTGAAAAAGTAAAGAACCTGATACAAAAGGTAGACCGGTTAAATACCATAATAACAAAAATATAGGCAGTTCATGCAATAATCCTCCACTTTATAATTTATTGTGTTTGAATTATTCCGCACCCCTATAATAGGGCATATAAAGGAGCTTATTAACTGTTCAGTATTGGATGACGTGGAGGAAGGATTTCAGAGTCTTTGGCCTAAACACTATGGCGTATAAGGACTGCCTTACTTGGCTAGGTATATAGTAGCTTTCCTTTTTGGTTGGATTTTAAAATGTTTTCAGACAATAAAAGACTAGATTGGGAAAGTGTTACATCAGAACTTTACTCAGATTTCCCATGAGAATGGTACCCACACAATTATGAAGAATGAATTAAGATAGAGGATTTTGGATGTAGAAGGGGACCCAATTAAGTTATTTAGCCCCTCCCTAGAGTTAATGAGTTAATCAGTATAATGAGGTCTGAATCCAGGGTGGACAAGGGGATATGGCATTGACAAAGTTTAGGGAGAAACTTTAAGATCATAACTAAGATAAAGGATTTTCAGCTACTCAGATCAGAATTTGGAATGTCAGATTAGGAATGGTTTACTTATCAGCAGATTTCTCAGATTTGGGATAAATATATTTCCAGACTGGAGGGGAGAAAAGTTCAGCAGCAATGGAACAAATAGGCAAGAGTAAGTAAGGGACAGGCTACCTTTATCTATAAGGATATGTGGCAGAAGAGAGCTATATGACTGAATCTAAGAATGACAATGAAATGGAGGAAACATGAGAGGGTGCACCTAACTAAGTCGCAATGGGAAAAAAATTGCCAAGCCACCAGTGGGCTTAGCCAGTGGCCCAAATTCTATGATCCACAATTATGAATATTATTTATGTGATATTGCACTCCTGCAGTCAATTTAGAATAAAAAATGTGGACAAGTAGTAGCTGCTAGAGATGCGAGTAACAGAAGGGCAATAATGTTCCTATATTCTGGAACAGTCCAAAGATCAAATATTATTGGTCAATGCTGCTGCAGAGAATGAAAGAGGTAAGAAAAGTAGACATCTCATTAGAATGGAAATTCTGGATTTCAGGCGTAAAAAAAAGGCTTCCCCTAGTCTTCAACCAATGTTAACAACATGTTAGATGTTAGCAAATGTAGTAAAACTTTTATGCACCAAACAGTGGAAGCAGATAGAAAGGTTAAGATTGGAAAATTTAGACTTAATAAGCAAACCCAATGCTCACTGAAACAACAACTTTGTGGAAGAAAATGATAAACAGTCACATCCACAATGAAAAAATGTATATATATTTATTGAATACAAATAATCTGAGAAAAATGGTTAAGTGCTTTTGTCCATATAATCACTAGAAGGACTTCATCAGAACTCTTATATTTAGCCATTCCAGAAACACATAGACTATATTATATGCTCAAACAAAAATGGTGGAAGTCAGCACTCTTCCTAACCATGACAAGCATTGCTGTAAAGATATGGGAACTCTTAACAACCCACTACACAATGACACTGCTGCCATGTTAGGCACCCACTACACAATGATGTAGGTGCCATCTTAAGCACCCACTACACAATGATGCAGGTACCATCTTAAGCAACTAGACAATGATGCAGGTACCATCTTAAGCAACTAGACAATGATGCAAGTGTCACACTGCAAGACCTCTTCTTTCTTTAGTTCCCTTTTCTATTTTCTCTTATGGGGAGCAGTACTTGCTTGTTCATGTTCAGTGTGTTAGGGGATTGTCTCTGTCCTACTTTGAACACAATAGAAGAGTCTTTGTGGGTTCTGTTCAAATATCTTTATTCTGTACAAACATATCACGATAGATGTTTACTGACTTTAACTTAAGTAACTTATATTATAAACTGCTGTAATCGTACATGCTTACTCTCTGGCTGCACTCTCAAAATGGCACTAGGAATGGCACGTGTTTAATATTTATACGTGCACGCTCAGTCATTGACGTGCTTCTTAAAGATACAGCACATAGCATGTCCTCTCTGATCTACATCCTCCCTCTTGAAAACAAAACAGCAATGTTATGAAACTTTTTGGCATGCAGATATTACATACAATTATAAGTCATGTATTTATACAAGATATAATGCATATATACAAAATAAAGTCCATGTTGCTACATATTTCACACTGGGCTTAGATGCTTGTCCATAATGTGTGACATAAAATTGGGAATTGGGCTAAGTACTGGAACTGTCTCTGAAAAATGTTCAATCTCTGATTTACTTGGAACATCTTCAGGAATGGAATCAGAGGTAGGAACATGCTCTGGGATGGAAACAACATTTGGTTCACTCTGAAATTTGGAGTCTAAGTCACTATGACAATGTTGTGATGATGATTCTGGTACAGGTAACAGATGTTTACAGTTTCCCCATTACTGTGTACCCTCCATAGCTTCATAGGTAGGTACTAGGCTATTGGCCCTAGGGCCTATGTAAACCTTGCCAAAAAGGTACCCTGGCTTTCGCCACCCAAGAAAATTATTTTCCTGTGCCCCTGTCGAGAACAGCCACAGAAGTGATCCCCGGGGTGAATTTCCTATTTCCCATCCAATCATCAAGATTTTTCTTGAAGAGTGCTAATGAGGAGCTCTTTATGACATAGATAGGTAGTCTGTTCCAGAGTATGGGAAGACTCTGGGACAGGAATCTATCCCTCCAGCATGTTCTGTTTATTGTGGTGACAAGGTTTAGGTCCCTACAGCGTGTAGCTCGGAGTGATTGGGATTTATTTAAGTGGAGCATGTCCAACAGCTTTGGGTTTGACATAGCTTTGTATGTTAGGCAGAGATCGCCTCTGAGTAGGTGATATGCGACGGAGTAAAGCTGGAGTTTTTTGAGACGGTCTGCAGAGGGCATCTGTTTGAGGCTGGTAATCCTCTTTGTGAGGTATTTCTGTGGCCTTTCCAGTTGTTGTAGATGTCTTGTGAGGTACATACCAAAAGGAGCGTTGTACTCAATAATGGGTCTAATGAGTGATGAGTAGAGGGGAACAATGACCTCTTTTCTTCTGGATGAGAAACCTTTTGTGATGAGGTATGCCATGTAGAAGTATTTCCTGACCACTGTGGTGATGTGATTATCAAAAAAGAGACTACTGTCCACCTGTGTCCCAAGGTCTCTTATCACACTTTCAGTGTTAAGTAGACTACCACCTATGTGGTAGTTCATGGGTACAGAGTTTTGTCCAAAGGGGATGACAATGCACTTTTTGGCATTGAGCTTCAGGCCATGGCTTTGGCACCAGGCATCTGTCTTAGTGAGGCGCTTTTGTAGGATGCCCACATCGTTAGGAGTTTCAGTTATGGCTCCTAGTTTGCAGTCATCTGCAAACTTTGTTAGCCAAAGACCTTCTGTGTTAGCCTGTACTTCAGAGAAGTAGATACCAAACAGGAGAGGACCCAGGACTGAACCCTGTGGTACTGCACTTGTCAATGGTCTGAAGTCAGATTTGGAGTCTGCTACTTTCACAGTGTGGGTTCTGTCCATGAGACAGTTGGCAACCCATCTTGTGACATAGGGATTCCATACTTAGTTTAGTGAGTTTATCTATAATTCCAGAGTGGGGGATGGTGTTGAAAGCCTTGGTGAGATCTACAAAGGAGTCTATAAGGTAGGATCTTGGTTCAGGATATTTGCCAATTACTTGCCCTAGATGGTCAAAACCTTTTACTGTTTGAAGTCTGACTGTTTCTCATTCCGTTAATAGAGAAAGAAGTTTGCTCAACTTGTACAATGACTTCTGGATAGAATGCTTCTTAAATAATTGAGCTTTAATGGTCTTAGTATTCTTGACTTTACGCTTTTGTAGATTGGAAGCAATAGGTAGCGTAGTTGTAGTTTGCCTGGAAGGAAGTCGTTGAGCTGGAGATCCAAGAACATCATCATGTTGTACATTCCTAAGGTTAAGTAGATTTAGGAAAACATCTGAATTGTCACATGTTGACCTTTCAAGTAGTTGTTTCACACTCTGTGCAGCTTGCTCAGCTAGACAATTCAACTGAGGATACTCGGGACTGCTGGTAATGTATAGAAAGTCCCATTCTCTTGCAAATTTCTGAAACAACTGGCTAGTAAATTGAGTATCATTGTCAGAAATAACTTTGTGCGGACTGCCATGGGCTGAGAAATGATGTTTCAGCTTAGTAATTACAGTAGTGGATGTTGGATTGGGTAGTAGATCAATCTCAAACCAATTTGAATAAGACTCTACCAATACCAAGTAGTGTTGATTGTTCCACTCGAACATATCAGTGGCTACTGTTGACCAAGGTAGTTCAGGAACTGGATGTAGCTGAAGCAGTTCTCTTTGCAAGTGCAATCTAGTACTATTGTGTACTGAACAAGAAGAAAGAACTTTATCAATGTATTTTAGTAATGAAGTCCAAAATACTAATTCTCTCACTGGCCTCTTAATGGAAGCGGAACTTGGGAGACCATGATGCAAAATCTGGATGTACTCATGTTGTAAGGAAGCAAGAACAACAATTTTAGACCCTTTGAAAATAATGCCATCTTCCATCAACATTTCATCTCTGTAGGGAAAATAGGTTTGCACTTATGGTGGTACACTAGATTGCTTTGATGGCCATCCAGCATTAAGGTAGTGATTGAGCTTTTGCAAAATTGGATCAGTCTTAGTGTGATCTCTCAACTCATCAAGCCTAGTGGTAGAAAAATTATGCACTGTCATCACATCAAAGTCAAAATTATCTCAGTCAAGCTGTTCCATTGTATTCCTAGGTGATCTGGATAAGGTATCAGCCAGATAGAGTAGTTTGCCATTTGTATAGACCATTTTGAAGTTGTACTTTTGCAATTTGAGCATCATTCTTTGGAATCTTCCTAGAGCTGAATGCATAGGCTTATTTAGAATAGTAACTAGAGGCTGGTTGTCAGTTTCAATCTGAATAGCTCGATCATAAATATAATCATGAAACTTGGAACATGCAAATACTATTGCCAAAAGTTTTTCTCAATTTCAGCATCCTGCATCTCAGTTTGAGTAAGTGTTTTAGATGCATAGGCTACTGGTCTGCCCTCTTGAAGTATAATATATGTGCCTAGACCATATTTTGAAGCATCACAAGAAAGAGTAACTGGTTTGTTCACATCATAGCATTTTAATGTAGGTGGGGTGGCAATTTTCTGCTTGAGCTCTTCAAACACCTTCTGGTGCTGTTCTAGCCATGACCATGCAACACTTTTGCACATTAGCTCTCTTAAAGGTACTGTCAACTCACTTAAGTCTGGTATAAACTTGCCTAAATAGTTGAACATGCCTAGGAAATGTAGAGCTTGCATATTGTCTGGTGCTGACATCTCAAGAATGGCTGCTTGCTTGATTGGATCTGGTCTCAAGCCAGTACAGGTAAACAAATGACCTACATTTGGAACTTCTGGGAGTCTGGACTTGCACTGCAGAGGATTGAGCTTCAAGTTCACTTCACATGCTCTGTCTAGAACTTTCTTTAGGTTTATGTCCTGCTTTGCTTCACCATTGCCTCCAGCCAATAAATCGAGTATTATAGCACATGGATAACCCAAAACAATTTGCTCCATTGCACGCTGAAAGACTTCACTTGCAGAATTTATTCTAAATGGCATCCTTAGAAATCTGTATCTGCCAAACAGAGTACCAAGAGTGGTTAGTAATGAGGATTTGCAATCAAACACCACTTGCCAATATAAACTTTTTGCATCCAAGACTGAAAAAACAGTGGCATTTGGTATTAGAGCTGCGACCTCTTCGACTGTGCACATTGGATAATATGGTCTTTTCAATGCTTTGTTCAAATCTCTTGGGTCAATGCATATTCTGATTTCATCTGAGCCTTTTTTGTGAGCTGCTACCATAGACGACACCCATTCAGTCGGTTCTGTAACTGGGCAAATTACACCTTGCTGTACCATTTTGTCTAACTGAGCCTTAACTTTGTCCTGCATAGCTATCAGAACTCTTCTTGCTGGTCTGACTATTGAATTGTCCTCTGGGTCTAATGTCATGGACTACACTACTGGAAGTTTGTCCAACCTATCCTCAAAAACATCAGCATACTCTGAGAAAATGACTTCAGAAAAATTTGAACTAGGAGATGCACTTATATGATGAACTTCTTTGGCAAAAGAAAGCAGATTCATTCTCAAACTATCTTTGACCCAATAAAGACTATACTGATCTTCTGACTGCATAGACTAACAAGTTGGAACAGATTTTGGCCAAATAACATGAAAGCATCACTGAGCCTTCAGTTTGAATCTCTTCACCTCCATAAGCAATATGTTTTGCACTACTGGCCACATTGAGTTGCTCATTAGTTCTCACTCTAGCAAATGTGCCTCCTGATACAACATTACACTTTGAACCTGTGTCTACTTCATGCTCTGTGTATTTACTATTGATCCAGACAGTACAGAACACGACTCTCTCTGCCAATAAATTCACTGCATCAGCTTTTTCACCAATTAGTGATACAGCATCCACATAGAAAGCTGACTGCTGCATCTCTTCTTGATCAACCTGCTTTTTTGTATGACCCTTTTTACAACTGCATGACATTTACCTGATTTGCAAACTTTTTGGAAATGGTTCCATTTGTTACACTTGTGACATTGCTGACCAAATGGTAAACATTTCTGTCTTTTAGACTCAAAGGAACATGATCCTTTAACTGAACTGGTCTTAGAATGAATTTACTGGAAAACTACACAGTTTTTTTTTGATGAGCCAGCAGGGGTGGTGGCTGCTATGTGCTTACTAGGCCTATTTCTGTTTGCCATGTGCTGCATGCTGTCTACATTTGCTCTGGAGCGTACTGAAACCATGCCTCAGTCATTTGCCAGCATACTTGTGTGTTTGTCTGTCACTTCATGGATCTGGCAAATCTCTATCTCTTAACTCAACGTTAAATCACTATCACACAGCAAGATCTTTCTCACAGCAGCACTATTAATACCACACATGAGCCTGTCCTTTATTAACTCATCTTTTAATTCACCAAACCTACATGTTTTAGCCTTGTTTCTCAGCTCAGTTATATAGGCTGCAAACATTTCCCCTGGTTTCTGATTTCTAATGTAAAACAAGTGCCTCTCCAATGTAATATGTGTCTGGAGGTTACACATTTCTCTGAACTTGCGCTTCAAACACTTGGGGTCTTCCCTTGAATCAGCCTGTACAACAACATGATGGTTTTCACCTTCTCCTTCATACACAGCTGGTGCATACACAAATGAACGCTCTCTTTCTATGACCACTGACCAAGCTAAGTTTAGCAAAATGAATGCCTTGATGTGTGCATCTTTATCTGAATAAGCTGTTTGTATGAAAATATCATACTCTTGCTCAAATACTCTGCAGTTCTCTGGAATATTCTGATCAAATACAAGAGGTAAGGGCTTTCGAAATCCATCTGCCATATTAACACATACCAGTGAAGGGTTTTGCACATAAGCACAAACACATACACATATGCCAGAAATTTATGCCAGTACTTGTAACTTTGCTCAATAGCACAACATGCCTCTGTATAACTAAACATTATGAAATAAGTCTCTCTTGGGCACTGTAATACTCTTGAAATTACTGTATTGCATGAAATCACCTCTTAGTGTAAAAAGCATGTCAAATAACTGCACGGTGCAAGTCTCTTTGTAACTGGACTTTGCAAAATAAGCTGCGGTGGTGGTGCTGCGGTAGCGTTGTCACCTCACAGTAAAACATTGTCCTGTTCGATTCTCAACTAAAGTGTCTTCTGTGTGGAGACATGTGTGAATGGGCGTACCTTCATTTAAGGTTGTAAGTCAGGGCTGGCAACTCGGTACGTAAAAATCTGCTGCCAATCATTAGTGGACCAGAGTTCCGCTGTGGCGACCCCTAAACAGGAAAAGCCGAAAGATACAAGGGTGCTGTAATGCTTTTGAAATTATCATATTGCTAAAGTAATTTATCATCATTTTAAGAAACACTTGAAATAACTGCACAATGTGAACGAACTTGGCAGGTGAAGCTCAGAATCAATAACATTTCAAAGTAATAGCACTTTGTGAATAAACAATACACAACACACTGAAACTTCCCCAAAATGGCAGTAGCTTTCTAGGCAATTCTCTACAGTGCAAGGAACACCTTGCAATGGTGGCTCTTTGCAAATTGACAAACACAGCACAAGAACTTTTTGAAATGGCTATACTTTGTACTTCAAGAAATAGTTGCACTTTGCACACAAATGACTGTTCAAAATACATGCACAGTAATAAGCACACACTGTAAGCACTTTTACACACATATATTTCAAATAAATTTAGTTATGCCCTTTATACACTATGAAGCTGTAGTTATGCCAAAACACAGCACTTTGCCAAAAAACAGTTGCTTTATTTAATTTACACTAAATGTGCCACCTTTTCCCTTATTATATTCAATTTGCTCGTTTAATCTCTTTTCATGTCCATTGTACTTTTCTTTGGCTCCTTTTACTCTAAACATGCCCATTTTGCCTTAAAATGTTCATTTTGCCTTTAAACATGCTCGTTTTTCTTTTCTGTTAATCATTTTGTTAAACACATTTGCTTTAGTAATAACCCTTTTATGCCTCCTACTTGTTTAATAATGCATTTTGTACCCTTGTAATGCCCCACTTTGTCCTTTTTATGAAATAAGTAGTTTGTGTGTATTCTCATTACCTTTGCTTCTTTTCTGGCTCTTTTTTGTGCTCATTTCTCTTAGTTTACCTTCACTGTCATCTCTACACCTCATGGCTCCAAATCTTATTCTCTTCAATCCCGGTTCTGACATCATATCACTCTCCTACTTTGGGCACAATAGAAGAGCCTTCATGGTTTCTGTTCAAATAGCTTTATTTTATACAAACACATCACAACAGAAGTTTACTGACTTTAACTTAAGTAACTTATATGCAAACTAATTGCTATAATCATACATGCTTACTGTCTGGCTGCACTAAGAATAGCACGTCCATAACATGTATGCATGCATGCTCAGTCTTTGATGTGCTTCTTAAAGATACATCACATAGCACATGCCCTCTGATCTACATGAATTAATAAAGGTAAAGCAGCCTGGGAAAAATTATGTGTTTGACATGGTAAGAGATGAAAGTTGTATAATTACAAGCTGCCATTCTAAATGGTATATACAGTTTTGATGCTGTTGGTGCATGTTCATGGTTTTGTAAACCTAGTTTATAAATGTTGACTTCCTAGTTTATTCTTCCTGTGTTTCATAATTCTAAATAAGTAAAATATAGTTTAAAAAATAGGCAGACTCAGATAACAGGATTCTTTAGGGCACAGAATACAAGGCACAGGTCTCCTCTCAAAAGGTTATATGAGATGGAGTACAGGGCCAGTGGTTCCAACCTTTTCTAATAACTAAGATTGTTGAGGCTCTAAATACATTTTTGTTAGGAACTTCTGTTTTTTTTTTTCAGGTTTGCAATCATGCCTATTTAGCTTGAGACATTTTCTGGTGCACCAAGATTTAACACTTCATTTCCGTTTAAAGGGTCATTAGTATCATTTGTTGATTTAGTAACTACATGCTGTTTACAATCATCAGCACACACAGTCAGATAGTGATCCTTGTTGTTGGTGTTTAAGTCAAAGAAATAATTAATAAAATGGAGAGGACTTAGTACGGAACCGTGGAGAATACCACTGGTCACCTTTGCTCTAACTGAGGAGACATCTTCGTGCTCCCTGACAACATGTAGTCTGCTCTTGAGCCAGTGTGCAATCCATCTTACTACATAAGGATCAATGCCTAAGGCCATTAGCTTATTAACAATCCCAACATGTGATGTGGTATCAAATGTCTTTGCCAGATCCAAGTAGACAGCATGAACAGTGACACTACTGCCCACTGCTTAAGTGACTGTTTTAAAGAAGCTCACAAGATTTAGCAGGCTTGACCTAACATTAACAAGTCAGAATTGTTGTGGTTCAAGCTTGATCAAATTTTTAATATCTGGTTTATGAGGCCAGTGATGATACATTTCATGGCTTTAAGACAAGACTGGTCAGAGATGGGCCAATATTATAGAGAAGCATCACCACTGATTTGGGAATATATCCCTAGATAAGGTTTAGATTGATCAACTTAAAGAGGGATCAGCAAAGGCTTGCATAATACTATTTATATATAACAGTCTTTATTAGACAACAAAGTATATTAGCCAACACAGTATATTATCAACACCCATTGAAGTTATATTTCGGTCTCCAAGAGTGATTTAAGGATATTTATTTATTTATTTATTTATTTATTTATTTATTTATTTTAACTAGCTATCATTCATAATCTCTTCTACAAGCCCAATAACTGCTCATCTCTCAACCATTATACAACACTACAAATCCAACAGATCCTTACAACCTATGGAAAAGCTGCTTCTTCTCATTACTAAATCCAAAACCGCAGCAGGAGACAGCCTTTTCTCAAACTATGACATCAAAACTTGGAATTCAATTCATGTCTCTCTAAAACTGAAACAATATCACAAACCTTTTAAACTGCATCTAAAATCTCATATGCTCAACATTTGGCTCTGTCCATGTGCTAGCCCTGTATAATTATCCCATACACATCCCCATTTGCTTTCTTTAGCCTTCAACAGCCCCTTTACCCCTTTAACCACTTACTTCCACTCACATTCTTTCTTTTTATACAGCACCTTCTCTCCACTCTACCGCCACTCTCCATTTCTTTACCCAGTATCCAATGAACCAGTCTTACCTCGCCTTGCAGTTGTCTTAAAACTCTTTTACTCCTCCTTCTTTTCAACATCCTTCCAACCCCAGTTACTCTAACCCTCCTTCCTATAAGTCTGTTTTCCAGTACTTTCATACAAACACTATGATGGTTTACTAAACAGCAAGATGCTGCATTTTTTGAAAAAAACGTGTACATGATGAACTATGTTGCAATATCTCTGCTTTAAACTCAAATAAGATGTTATCCATTGCATATATTAAACCTATTTCTGTCCTTAAATTCTGTAATATGTCTTGCATAACGTGTCCTACTTTACCTTATCCATACTTATACATCTGTATACTAATATGCCGTGTATGTTTACAAATGACAGTTTGTACATGGAACTTTCAGTACATTTTTAAATGTCTTTGTATTATTTTGGAGTATTCTCCCTAGGCCCCTTCTGAAAGGGCCTTTGTGCCAGCTGGAATTCCCGATCAATAAATAAATAAATAAATATTGACATGGAAATCCAGCTAGAGAAGAGAAAATGTTTATCTTGCTGCAGTTTGTCACTGGCTACTTAGTGGAAAAACACTGGGCAGGATTCACGAAGCCTCCTTGTAAGAGTTATAACTCATACACGGAGGCTGCAGTTAAACGGAGTGATGTCAGCATGCTCTGCATATTAATGAGAGCATGCTGAATCACACTTAAGGCCAACACGGTCCGTGTAAGACAGTAGGGGCGTGTCCGTAGGCCGAGCCCTGTAAGCGGACACGCCCCCAGAAGAGGAAAAGTACCCAAAGTAAACACCCACGACAGAGTCCACGGAAATGTGAATAAACAGAACACAACACATGCCCCCACAGACTATGAACAGAAAACATATAAATAAACATGTTTTATATATTTTTTTAAATTGTAAAAATGTTTAACCGTGAGTGCGCTCGTTTGCGCGGGCGTGCCCGTAGCGCAGCTACAGTTAGCAGTCAGTGGGAAAGCATATAAGAACTAAATATGCAAAATAAGCCAGGAAGCAATAGCGTAGCGGTAGAGATGTTGGCTGAAGAGCAGGCAGTCATGGTTCGAGCCCCCACAACACCAATTTTTTTTTTTGCAAAATAAGCAGGAAACAAGTCCCTGACAAATATGTACACATAAAACCACAATTTATGTAAAATGTAATGAAATAGCCCATTTATATTGAAGACATGTGAGGTAACAAAAGAATAAAAAATGCCAGATGTGCTCATAGCTGAGCTACAGTTTAACAGAGTGAGTGCATCTGCCCGTAGATGAGCAGTGGTTTAACTGGTGCAAAATGAGTGCCCGTAGCTGAGCAGTGGTCTAACACGCTAAATCTATGTGCCCCTAACTGAGCTGAGCGTAATATGCGTGCCGATAGCCAAATGAGGCTTAAACCAGCGTACCCCATTTGCGTGGAGCTGCGCACCGCGCAAACAAGCTAACCGACGGGCAACGTTGAGCAAGCCGTATCAAAACTGCCTTTACACAGACACACCCCTCAGCATGTCTAGACAGTCATGAAAAATAAAAAGCAGTGGCCAGGTTCGAACCCAGGATACTATACACCATAGTCAAGGTACAGAACCACTAAGCCATGACAGCAGTACCTAGAAATGCAATAATAGCTAATATATAGGAATGAATACAAACTACAGCATGACAATGCAGGTTTACTGAAGTTGATACAATTCCAAAATGGCCAATCACAGATATGTGCGGGAAAAACGGACTATATAAGCCCCATAGGCGGGAATACACAACATAAACGATTGTAGAACTGACCTGCAGGCAGAATGACAGGAGTAGGAGAGGGTAGTTGCTTCCGAGCACAGAGGTGGGGTGTTGAGGAGTCCAGGTACATGGTCTGGCTCCTAGTCCATAATCATGAGGCCCAACTCATGCAGGGCCAGGTCCTCTGGGGAGCATACAGGGCCGAGGCGTGGGACCGGTTGGCTCATGATCTCACCAGTGCCACAGGGATTCCAAGGACTGGTGAGCAGGTCCATCACCACCATGCAGACCTGAAGAGATGCAAGCAGGACCAACTGAACCTTTGGATCCAGGAGGCCCGGCAAACACCCAACGCCCCACTACTGAGTAAGTAACATTTAATTATGTATGTAAGAAATTAAACTAGCTGATATTATGGAGATGTGTATTCCAATATTACTTCATTTATATTACAGCTGCAGGTGTCCGTTCTGCGAACCGCAGAGCCTATGGCGATAGGCTGGTGCGGTTGCGCCACCAGGCAGGTCAGTAATCCACTACCAGTAACCGTAAAGAAATATAAAAGTATGACAGTCAGCAAAAGAGTGCAGTGTAGTCAGTAAGGAATAAAATCTGCAAGTAACAGTGTGAAAGTGTCTGCAAGTCTTGCTTGATTACAAAAGTGTATTTCAGCCTGTAAGTTAAACCGAAAAATGAAACTGTCTGACATATATTCTGAAATAAAAATGCCCTACCTGTAAGAAAATAGTACACAACCTGCAGCAGGCTGAGAAGTATAGCTGCAGAAGATGATGAAATCACATGTGTGAAATATATCCCTGTGGAAATACTGAAACATGACAGAAGTGAGACTGCTGGAAAGGATTGTAATAACTACAGGTAAAACATGTCAATAAAGCCTAGAAGTAAGTACCATCCTGAATAGTAAAATGAAAGCAAGTGAGAGAGTGTGAGAAAGTGTCATGAATCCAGCAATACAGTAGTAATAACCCCTGAATAAAGTATACTGCAGTCAAGACAGAATGAAATGCATGTGAGATTCAAAACCAAACAGCGAAATCTGTTCAAAGTGTTGCTGCATGTGGAATGTGTATCCCAAAATCTGGATATGTTGCTCTCAGTCTGAAATATGCAGATAGGATGATTGTCTGATATACCAAACATCCACACTTGTCTACAGCTATATAAAGCAAATGTAGCAAGATGATGTAGCTGAACAAAGCTAGATATGAATGTGTATGAAGAACACTAAAATGTATATTGATGTTGCAGTAACAGTCCTATCACCAAGTTGAAATAGTTATCATATAGGAAACTGTAGTTAGAACAGTAGTGTGTATATAACTGTAGCTATTAGAAATGTACAGCATATGTATTGTTATTCGAAGGTGTTAATATTACTTTCTTTACCCCACCCTATAACCACATATAACCCATTCCACGTGAAAATGGTATGTGCAATCACAATTAACACCCCTGGACGTTTGTCCTGTTGGGTCATATATATCTGCATGTCTGTTGATGCATCTGCCCTGTTCATACATCCGCACCTGATGGCCTGTTGCCATCAATTAACCCTGCATGTTGTTGGACTGTGTATTTCTGTTCAAATTATGCATGTGTTATGCACGCTGTTCAATGGTGTGAATATCTGGGTGTTTGGTTAATGGGAATACTAATGCATGCTGTTACAACTAATTGTGAATGGTATTATATGTCACTAACCCAAACTGTCATGACATAATGCAAAACATAGGACGACAGGGAAGGCGGGTTCCAGCGGACCCACCTCTCCCACCTCAGCTGGCGAGTGCACCTGGCACTAGTGCCGAGTCCGGACCCTCCTCCGGTGGCCCTGTGCCACCTGCGGGTGGAAGCGCTGCAGGGGATGGGGCTCGCCCCCCCTCTGCAAGTGTGGCTGGAGGAGAACCACCACTCACCCTCCGTAGCGTCCGGACTGTGGTGCGTAGGGAGATTCGGGACTCTGTTCTTGAGCCCCTACGCCAGCTCGAGGCATGGGTGGCGCAACTAACGGGCATGCCTGTTGCCCCGCCTACACAGCCCCAGCACAGCCCCGTCCTGGGCAGTGAAGGAACAGTGGCAACTGCCTATGGGTGGGGATATCAGTTCCACTGTTGCCATCTGTGGGCTCATGGGCTCTGGATATCCAAACCTCCGTCCCCGTCAATTGTGTAACCCCCACACGTGTCATACACCGCCCCTGTATGCGTCTTGTTTGTCTTGTCTGTTTACCTACCCAACCTACCTCCCCAGCTGTACCGACTTCCTTCACCTGACATACCACTCTCACCTGAAAAAAAAAAAGGGCACTCTGTACCCACAAAAAAATTACGCCCCATACATAGCTGCCCATTCCGCACACATGTCTGCTGGACATGGAACCTATCAATTACAATTGGCTGTACAACAAGTATTATTGTTGTCCTGACACCTCTCTCAGGGGTGGAAGGTTTCAAATGTCACACCAAATTACATACATATGCACAGCTGTTGCTGATGAAGAAATGGGCAGCTATGGGCCTTACCTACATCCCTCCTGCACATCCCAAGCTTGTTTCCCTACTGTCTTACCCTCTTTGTGACCCCTTTTCACCACTTTCCTGTCTCCCCATTTTCTTTTCTTTCAAAGAAAATAGCGCGGGTGTGCGCCAGAGTAAGCACCGTTAAGCGGTTGTAAGCGGGTGTGCGCTTGTGTGCGGAGCTAACCGCCAGTGCGCATGCGTGAGCTCCGCGCAAACCAGCGCTAACCCGGTTACAACTGCTTAAAAGTGCCTTAGTCACTTTGATTGACAGGTCCTGTACTCAGTTCAAAAGCAAAATAAAATCCCACTGTCAGTCCCGAACCCAGGACCTTGGAAACACTAGTCTGTACGACCTACCACTAAGCCATGACTCTTATACAAAAACATTGTGCTAAAATAAATATAACATGTAATAGTAGGGATGAATGTAAAGGGAATATAGGATGTGTAGTACACAAAGCATGTCATTTAAAATTACTGTCAAAACTACTGGATTTCCATAATAGTAGTGTGTGAACAGAAACAGCCATGCTAGTTGGCAGCTTGTAGATAATAAGGTCAGTTAAAGTACATAGATATATGTATGCATATGTACATATATATATATATATATATATATATATATCTATATATAGTTGTAGGAGTCAATGTGCATACACACTTGCTACAGGGAACATGAGAGAGGAATGGAGAATTGTGAATATACAACACAGCCTGAAGCATGAGAGAGATACTAACCTTTACACTCACAGAACACTGTCCACAGCATACCAGCATGGTCCCTGCCCTCACAATCTGAAAGGGCAACGCCTATCCCACATACCCTTTTATAGCACTGACCTGAAATCACAGTGAGAACTGCAATCAGTACACAACTGGCTGTATGCAATTAGCAAATGCTGGCTTACAATTGGTGCAGAGGCCATCACATGGACCTATGCAGATACCTACAAAAGCATCCAGTGCTAACACTCCCCACATGCAATACATTCATTGCATTGTCTGTAAGCAGACAGAGGGAGAGCGAGAAGTGAGAGAGAGAGAGAGAGAGAGAGCAAAAAAAAATAAAAAATCAGACACTGTGACTCTGTCACCCGAAGCTGTCAGCACTGACAGTAGCAGCAGCAAGCAGAAGCTGTGGTAACGCAACCAGCTGCGACAAACAGAGGTAATGCAAAGTAGCAGGTTAATAGTGTGCATACTGTGAACCCTCCAAATGTGTCATAGGTCTGTATCCATAGGTATGTCCATGTGATATGTTGTGTGTACGTAGTTCCACCAAAAGGGGATGACCATACATCACATGTCAATCAGTCATAGGCCATGATCCTGGCAGCATTTGTCTGTGCGTTGGCCCAGCAATGGCTGTAGTGACTGCTTTGAAAGGTCAGCCAGGTTCAAAAGTCAGGATCAGCCCATCCCAAAGGCACACTGGCTGGGAACAAGTGTCTGCAGGTACCCGATGTCACTGCATATGCATCCCATACTGCATAATTCCATAGCTTAGCAGACCAGGCCCATTATGCATATGATGTGGTAATTCCCAGGGTCAGTCGAGGTGCCCCCTTAGTGGTGTGGGACCACTGTTGCTGTATGCCACTGTCCAGGTACATATCCTGTAGTACGGCCAAGATAAACTATCAGTGTTATATGCGGTTGTATGTCCTCTCGGAGTGCCGGTAGCACACATCCAGGGGTACCACGAGGTCACAGTGATGCTGTGTGTTCTCCTCTGCTGAGGGCGGCCCTCACCTGGACATGTGAGATGATAGGGAGGTTACATCCAGCTGGGATAAATATTTTAAAGGTGGGGAGAAGGAGGGGGATATGTGCACCGAACATGTCTGCAAGATTGTTGCCAATATCCGTGTGTTTGGTGAATGTTAAGTAGGTGTGGATTAACACAGAGCATATCTGAGGCATGTGGTCCATATGTGTAACATAACTGAAGAAGGCCTTGTGGTCATCCATAGTGTTTGTGTCCATTTCCTCCCAGAGTAGGCCGTGGCTGTTGTTATGACGGACCGTAGCGTAGTACCAGTGCTGACCACAGATGCCTTCCCTTAATGTGAATGTGCTCTGTCCTGCAGTAGCCTCCTGCTATTGTTATACAATCTGCCTCTGTCTGGGGTCCACCGGACAGGATGCCTAACCTTTGTGCATAGGGTCTGGGTTAGACATGTGTGTGCAAGTTCCATGCAATCCGTGGCATGTCCGTGGTAAGCATTTGCAAAGGGGTCAGCAGTGTGGCTTGTGGCTTCCACTGGCCCAGTGTGCTGCATGGATACCATCTCAGTCCCAGCAAGTGAATAACTGTCTAATCACATACATATCAAAGTAGTCTACTGTGCTGGTGGTGGTGGTGGGATATGTATATCCAGGCCGAGTAACGTCTGTCCACATCACAGTAGTGGACGGTGTCCCACATACAGTACCTTGGGATGAACCCCAGAGTGAGGTTGTGCATTGCACCTGTCAGTGTGTGCTGACCGATGGGGCATGCTACTATGTTGTGTGGAATGTGGCAGGTATTGTTGCACAGGTGTTGGCTGAGCACTGATATCTGGCCATGTACCTGTGTATCCACCACGACACACACACATGCAACATATGGGAGTAGTAGTATATCACTACACATGAGTATCATGTATAGTATGTGTGCCATATATTGCTGACATGGTCTGCTGATATCCTGTCTGTGTTCTCTTCCAGGGAGATGGCGCGACAGCGTAACCCCGCCTACTCTGTGGCGGAAGATGAGGAGATCCACCAGAGCCTGGTGCGGGAGTATGACATCCTGTTTTCCCGCACCAGTCAGAATCAGCAGGAGAGGGCCGCACTGTGGCAAGACCTTGTCCGTAGGGTAAATGATATTGGCACGCATAACAGGACATATGAGCAGGTACGACATCACTGCAGTGATTTAATCCGAAGTGTCCGACAGCGTGCATCAGATATCCACAGGCAACAGGTCGCCACAGGAGGTGGGGTGGCCACACATCCCCCCCTCACCAGACTGGAGGGGCTACTCCTAAGTGTTGTGGCTCCAGCCCCGAACACCAACAGCAGTACACCTGCATTATGATGGAGGCTGGTTCCACACAGCAGCACGACATGGAGCGTGCAGGTAATATGCCATATGTACACCTGACTGTTCTGTACACTGTATCATATGCAATATCAATGGCACAGTTGTGCCCACTGACATTAATCTCATCATTTCTGCAGGTCCCTCCAGGGTTACAGCAAGACAGGCCATCCATGCTGGTGAGTGTGTTTAACATAACCTATAATAGTCCTGATAATGCTAGTAACAGTAGTGTAACTCAGTAGTGCTCTGTGTGTATACTGCGGGGTGTGCATGTGTGCAGGTGTGCCTGTGCCCATGTGTGCATGTGTGCATGTGTGCAGGTGTGCCTGTGTCCACGTGTGCATCTGTGCATGTGTGCCTGTGTCCACGTGTGCATGTGTGCATGTGTGCATGTGTGCATGTGTGCCTGTGTCCACGTGTGCATGTGTGCATGTGTGCATGTGCCCATGTGTGCATGTGACCACGTGTGCATGTGTGCATGTGCCCATGTGTGCATGTGACCACGTGTGCATGTGTGCATGTGTGCATGTGTCCATGTGTGCATGTGTCCACGTGTGCATGTGTGCATGTGTCCACGTGTGCATGTGTCCACATGTGCATGTGTGCATGTGTGCATGTGTGCCTGTGTGCATGTGTGCATGTGTGCATGTGTGCCTGTGTGCATGTGTCCATGTGTGCATGTGTGTATAAGTGCATCACTGGTAACAATGTCTGGAGACTGTAAACTGTGTTTCCTGTCTTCATCCCACAGGTTCTGGGGCTGCTCTGGTGACCTGCAGCAGGGAACCTGAATCCTGTGCCACGGCTACTGGTAATGATGATATTTGTGTAATGGTACAGGAAGGTGTGTCAGGGTCTGCCATTGGTCAGCCAATTGACAGTACACAGCTGTCAACCCCATCATTGCGCACAGTCATCCTGCCTGTACATCCTTTGTCACCATTGTCCCTAGGTGATGGACAGGATACAGTGGGCATAGACCAGGGTAATGTGGTACCTGTGGCACATGCGTCCCCACACAGCAGCCATGGGCAGGGTCCTCCGATGGTACCACACAGACAGTTGCCCATGGGTTCTCGTGGGAGCATCCGTGGGCGTACTGCCTCTGGCCGACGTGCCCAAAGAGGTCTGTCAACCTCAGCTATGTTTCGGACTGTCATGCAGGCACAGTCACGTATGGAAAGGTACACCAGACAGGGTCTGAGGGAGCTGAGAGCATGTCGCACAGCCATGACAGACAGTATGCGTGACATTGCGGATGCTATCCGTAACTTCACCGATGTCATAGACAGACGTTGTGGGGACATATTACAGCAGTTCCACAACCAGATGTCCATGAGCCAGGGCAATGGTGGGCGTTTGCGGCGTCGACGTGGCCGTATGCCGGCAGCAGCAGCAGCTGGCAGTCGGCGCGGATGACAACAGGCTCGCGCACGCCCCCATAGTGCCAGCAGCAGCCCCAGCAATGCTGGGTCTGTGCTGTCATCGGAACGCCCCAGGAGACCACGTGCACGTGGCTCTGGACAGTCCCAACAGGGACTTGTGTCCAGTCAACACACTCCCGCTTCTGATGACAGTACCCAGTCTGGCTTTGTACTGGATACGGTCCGTAGCACCCCTGCCAGGCACAGGTACCGTGTCCGTGCACACAGACACTGATCTGTATGGCCTGCCAGGTGCAGTCTGTGGCTGTCCACAAACCCCTGTATATGGCAGCCATGAGGTGGAACTGTGTGCGTGCATACACACATGCGAAATGTTAACACCTAGGGCAACCACATACATGCACACACTGCACCAACACTGCCCCACCCTGTACTGCTGCCCCTCACCAACACACATACACACACATGTCAATTGGTGGTATCAGTGGCTGACTCAGGCATACCTAATCCACACCCTGTGCATATGATGACACTGTGCCACCTCCTGCAATCTCCAACATCATTGCGGAACAGGTAAACACGTTGCTGATGCACAGGGTGACTACATAGAAGTGTATTAGTAGTATCATGTTGGTAACAGTACAGTGTGCTGCTATGACTGTGTGTTTATCCCAGCATGCCTGCTGCAGTAACTGTATGAATGTCCTGAATTGTTATCTGCACCCATAGTACATACCAAAGTATAACAGCTGCACATAATTGCATGCCGGTGGTAAGGTTGTCAACAGATAGCCGCATACATGGGTAGCACAGGGGGAAAGCTAACGCAAGTAGTGATATGCAATGGTGGACATGTACAGTAATGGTGTCAAGTTGCCCACAACGACTATGCCATGTGGATGTTCGCGCATGTAGATATGTGTGCAGTACCAATGTAATCCAAATCACAAATAAGTATGACATAATATCGGTTCTACCATGGGCATCTGTGCTGCGTATTCCTGGGTACATGTTGATAGTGCCTACATATTTGCATTGTTACTTACTGTTATTGTTACCCCTTCTTTGTTGTATAATGCACTACTTCCAGCCCTGTTTACTGTAGCTTTGTTTGCATGCATGTTCGCTTGGGGTCCCCTGGAACACTGCTTACACCTGCAATGCAGAGTTACAGTGCTTCTGTAGACTTCTAGTGACATCTGCATAGCGTACGATACGTATGTCAACTTTACACATGACAGAACGTCACTGTCTGTCCTGTACGCATGTACGTTGCCTGTGACACATTGCACACGTCTTACCTGGCATTTACCCACGTGTGCAGTCATATATGTCAGTGCTATGAAACAGTAGCGGTACACCCACACATACACACCTTCAGTATGTTGTTCCCCATTGGCCCTATGTGTTGGTACTCACCATGGCAATCACACTACTAGGGTAGCATGTGCAAAGGTAACCTGTGAATCGCCTCTATGGTCCAGTTGTGGTTTATGTGAGTCATGTGTCATTGTCACAGCTGCCACATGTATGCAGTCAGCCATCACCCTTGGCCAGGAACGTACAACACATGTGTGGGATGCCACCACACAGCCAATCTGGGGACTGGTCTCTCTGAACCCAGTAATGCCATACCCTGTCAGGTGGCATGTCATATATACTACGTCCAGGACAAACGTCAACCCCAATCCCTGCTGCTACTATTGATAATACCCCTGAAGATGTTCCTGATAGTTTTGACCAGTTCTTTACTGAGACATTTCAGGCCCTAGCTAGCCATCTACCTCCTAGCTCCCCTGGTCCTGAAAGTAGCACCCTAGAAAACTACTTGCGTCCAGCTGCCAACCAGTCGCCACTTCACTTCTCCGTACCTTGATTGTAACAGTGAAACCCACTACACTTTCTGCTGCCGAGTACCTATCAAAACCAGATGATGCTATTGCTTACCCGTCTCAAAGGTAATCAAAGGAACCATGTTAGAATCTAACTTTCCCACCATCTGGAAAATGTCATATGTAATCCCACTTCACAAAGGAGGCAGCTCTACTGAAGTCTCCAATTATAGGCCAATAGCTATACTCTCTCCACTTGCAAAGATTATGGAAACTTTCATCATAGACAAGTCATGCACCACCTAATCCAAACTCGCATTATGGCAGACACTCAGCATGGCTTACGTCCTCATCACAGCACTACGTCAGGCCTCCTAGCCTTTACTAACACCATAAGCCATACTTGCAACAATAATTATATATCCGCAGCCCTCTTTTGGATATTTCAAAGGCATACGATATGGTTGATCACCAACTTGTACTCCACACCCTGCAAAGACTGTCTAGATACTGGAGCCTTCCAATGGTTTCAATCCTACCTGCATGGTCGACAGCAGGCTGGCCTCTGGCAGAACAAACTCTCTAACCTTCTACCTAACACCCTCAGAGTACCACAAGGCTCTATACTAGGGCCCTTGCTGTTCTCCATCTTCATTAACGACCTTTATACTGTCATCCCAAAAGTCAGCTGTATCCAATATGCTGAATACTCTACTCTGATCTGCTCAGCCACATCTCCAGTAGAGTTATGGTCAGCTACCCAGACCACCTTTAATACAATAGCAAACTGGCTTTCTGAACATCGTCTGATCCTAAATCCCAATCAAACTAAACTGCTGTTATTTCACCAACACGTAGGTCTACCACTTTCACCGTTACCATAACATCAACTGATGGCACAATAATCTCCCTGACCCATCTCCGAAACTATTAGGTGTCATCATAGACAATAATCTCAAATGTGACATACATGTTAACCAGATTATCAAAGCCATCAATAGAAAACTAGGGTCACTTTACAGAATTAAAGCCTTCCTAGCCCCTCCAGCTAAAGGTGCCATAGCTCGCTCACACCTTGTTTCAACCCTTCTGTATGCATCCCTCTACTCTCGAATATGAACAAGACTGTCCTTAACAAACACTCAATTTGCTACAACCACATTGCCAGGTTTGCCACTGGGCTGCCTTTTAGGACACATCATTGCATCAATCTAAATCAGCTTGGTTGGCTTGCAATACCCAGCCTAATACAGTATAACCAACTGATTATGGCCTATAAAATCCTCTATAATCCAGACAATACTCCTGCACTTCAAATATTATCACCCCTATAACAATCCTAGACCGCTTGATCCTCTAACAAAGTACTACTTCAGACTAGCAAGTTTAATAACACAGCCGGTGATTCTCTCTTTGCAAACCCTGTAAGTAGATCCTGGAACTCACTTCCAGCTGATATTACCCTACTGTCCACCTTAGGTCAATTTAACAGTAGACTCAAACAACATTTGTCACTTAACTGGCTATGTCAATGTATCAAGCCTGGCTAACTCGAATGTGTAACTTCTGTGAACCACTTTACTGTGTAATTTTAATTTAATCCTGACTTGTGCTCAGGTCTAACATTAACCTGTGGAACATGTTTGACTTGCTTACTTATGTAATCTCTGTAAATAATCTGTTTGTAATATGTAATGCTAGTATTATGTAATGCTGTATCTGCTACCCTCGTAGCTTGTCTCCACGGGCCTCCCCTGGAAATGGACATGCATCCAGTCGGGCTATCCCAGTCAACAAATGTAGGATAAATAAATAAATCAATACAATATATTACAGTGACGACAATACCAGTCAGACATTGACACACACTGACAGCATGCTGAACACACTGGGGCATACGTGGGGACTCAGAATAGCAGCCTGCCTGGGCATCACACACCTCCGCAGCTGGCACACAGGCATATGTTCCGTCGGAACAGAGCACATGCCACACATGGCACGCACATCCCCTGTGCCACACACTCACAGCCTGTAGGGCTACACAACACACCTGCTACAGACGTGTCAGGTACCTGTCTTGTGTGCTGCACTGGGGTCCCGCTCAACAGGCTGTATCTGGTGAAGGTCACAGTGATATGACTCAGGGGCACTATGGTCCACCACAGCACACATGCATACAGGTCAGTCAGAGGCATGGACAGATATGACTCACTCATTGACCATGCCAGTGTGGCTGCCTGAGACATACCTCCCTGGACTACATGATAGGGAACATAGAATGGATCTCTCAGCATGTGGCACAGGCCAGTATGAGCCTGATGTTGGTTGCCAACATACCCTCACCAGGTATTCTACCACTATATGTGGGAAGGGTGTTGTATGTCTACATTATGCTCAGTCTCCACTGTCATTCATAGGGTATCCACTGGCTGTCAACGTGTGCTTACATGCTAGGAAGCCACAATGATGTGCACGGGTCATCTTGCACGTGACACCCATGGCCCGATGTATAATGGCAAAGCTCCTTGGTACACACATACTGCCTTATGCTGCAGGACATGGTTTACATAGCGACCTCCATGGGTATCACACAGGTTAGGACACTAACAGTGCTGCTACACAACAACAGCAGTGTACACCGGAAGATGCATGCACCAGACACTGCCCTCAGCACGGTGAACTGCAATGTCTGTGCAGTACCAGATTCATGATTCATGGCTCACAGGTGTTACCCATCACTGACAGGTTATGCCCCATACCATGCCTGTCGTCCCCTACACATGTAACACACATGGATAGGGGGGGTGGTATCCCAAGGTAACACAGATACACACACCTCCAGGTTGTTGGCACAGCACAAACCATCAGGGCCTACTCATGTGCAGCTGACAGTGTGTCGGACTGCCATCTGGTTCATAGCCTGGCACACACAACCCTCACATACACAGGAAGACCACCTATCCTCCATAACAACACTGGCAATATGACAGTCTCATGAACTGTGTTTATAAGGCCGTACTGCATCCAGCCAAACATTGTGTGTGAGCATTACTGTAGCTACAACACACTAGTTGAAGAGTTCACAGCATGTGGTCACCGAATTGCAGTGGAATGACATGTTACCACTACCACAACAGGTGGGAACATGCAGCACCTGTACATCGACTACATGTACACTATATGGCCCAGACCAGATGTGTATCCCCTGCTGTAGGTCTTTCACCATAGACACCCACACTGTATAGGGACATACCACGCGCGGACCCTGCACAGTAAGACACAGTCATATTGGTATACATTGCAAATACCATTTATCCACACGAAGCATGTGTCAGACATGGTAACTACTGCAGGTCACAGGTATTTATGTGTATGTGTCACACACATACATCATGTGTGCAATGCCATTGCTGGTTTAGGCAATGGCATGCATTGTTATGTACAAACACCCACACAAGGTCATACTGTGTGACACAACCACACGTGACAGTTGTGGGTTACCAAAACATACCTATCTGTACTCTGACAATGGTAATAGACACAGTAGCAGAGCACACTATTGGCATTACTAGCCAACTAGCCCTGTTTGGCTGTGCTGATAGTGTGGTGACATCCCCTGTGTTTACTGGGGGAGTATGCAGCATCTGGTGTATTGTAGTATTTGCCAAAAGGATCTGTTCTCTCACACTTGCATTTACACACACCCTACTACCCCCACACACATGCACACTTGCCATTTGCAGGATTCATTCCCCTACCTAACTAAGTCATGACACGTGAGAGAGACGCATTAGCAAAGCGCACTATTCGGTTTACTAGATAGTTCCTCTTCTCTGGCTATACTTATAGGGTGCTGACAACATCAGTATTTTGAAAGGGTAATGTGCATCAGGTAGTGTGATCTCCTGATTGCCAAAACTAACATGTTTTTCATACGGAAATGCACACACATGAACTCCCCACATCCAAACACACACACATGCCATTTACAGGTTTCAAACTCCTACCTAACTACATTACGATACTCAGGAGAAACGCATTAGCAGAGTGCGCTATTCACATTACTGGGAGGCTTCCTTTCTCCTGCTGTACTTATAGGGTGCTGACATCATCTGTGTTTAGAAAGGGGAGTGTGCATCCTGTAGTGTGTTCTCCCAGTTGCCAAAAGGGACATTTCCCTCACACATATTTGCACACACACAGTAACCCCCCTCATCCAAACACACACACTTGCCATTTGCAGGATTCAAACCACTACCTAACTATGTTATGACACTCGAGACGGACGCATTAGCAGAGCGCGCTATTCGCATTACTGGGAGGCTTCCCTTCTCCTGCTGTACTTATAGGGTGCTGACATCATCTGTGTTTAGAAAGGGGAGTGTGCATCCTGTAGTGTGTTCTCCCAGTTGCCAAAAGGGACATTTCCCTCACACATATTTGCACACACACAGTAACCCCCCTCATCCAAACACACACACTTGCCATTTGCAGGATTCAAACCACTACCTAACTATGTTATGACACTCGAGACGGACGCATTAGCAGAGCGCGCTATTCACATTACTGGGAGGCTTCCTTCTCCTGCTGTACTTATAGGGTGCTGACATCATCTGTGTTTAGAAAGGGGAGTGTGCATCCTGTAGTGTGTTCTCCCAGTTGCCAAAAGGGACATTTCCCTCACACATATTTGCACACACACAGTAACCCCCCTCATCCAAACACACACACTTGCCATTTGCAGGATTCAAACCACTACCTAACTATGTTATGACACTCGAGACGGACGCATTAGCAGAGCACGCTATTCGCATTACTGGGAGGCTTCCCTTCTCCTGCTGTACTTATAGGGTGCTGACATCATCTGTGTTTAGAAAGGGGAGTGTGCATCCTGTAGTGTGTTCTCCCAGTTGCCAAAAGGGACATTTCCCTCACACATATTTGCACACACACAGTAACCCCCCTCATCCAAACACACACACTTGCCATTTGCAGGATTCAAACCACTACCTAACTATGTTATGACACTCGAGATGGACGCATTAGCAGAGCGCGCTATTCGCATTACTGGGAGGCTTCCCTTCTCCTGCTGTACTTATAGGGTGCTGACATCATCAGTGTTTAGTAAGGGGAATGTGCATCCTGTAGTGTGTTTTCCCAGTTGCCAAAAGGGACATTTCCCTCTCACAGCCTTTCACACACACAAACCCCACTCACCCACACACACACACACTGAGCATTTGCAGGATTCGAACCCCTACCTAACTATATTATGACACTTGAGGGAGACGCATTAGCAGAGCGCACTATCCAAATTACTGGGCATCTGTTCTGCACCTGTAGTATTTCTAGGGTGCTGACATCTTTATTTCCACAGAGGTATGTAGATGTAGTACTACCTGTCAGGTGGGGGATAGCATATATATGCATTTGCAGCCACCTACGTCAGGGTCAGATATGCACATCGCACTGGCAGGTTATGTTCTATACCATGCTTTGGGACCACAGGACCTGTAACACACAACACAACCAGTCCAGAACACCACACCCACATCCAGGACACACACTTAGCTTCCCTGGGAACAGTGCCAGGATATGCAGGTATTCACATACACCATTCCAGTTGTTAACATCAGGTACAGGCATATTGTGTGTGAGAACTACTCAGGCCTCTACCACTTTACCCTACAGCCACTACAATTTGTGGGTCCATGTGCTATGGCAGAACCACACACCACAGCCACATGGGTGAATACATATTGCACCTGTCCATCTGCAACGTGGGTACTCACTGTTCCACACCAGAGGTAGACCACCATTGTTGATATCTGACCATGACCACCTTTCCCTGGACATCCATATCTCATCTCCACGCCCAGGCAAGGTTGTCACTGCACACAAACTGTGTTTAGCACAAGCAGACTCTACACTTGTGTAGACTGGGGTGGATGACTTCAGAGGACCCATGCTGGAGGACTATACTGGCCACTCAGCATAATCCTTGACACTTGCATCCTATGAGCATGTGTACAGTTTGCATTGGTCATGCTATCCCACATATACCCATGACTGCTCCACAACAAGACACCTGTCAGCTGTACACCGGCCATATATGCGCTGTTCAACAGACAGAGTGACCTAATACATTGCAGAGCTGTAGCCCACAGAGGGAGGACATCTGTGGACGGTTCCAGCATGGCACTTCATTCACACATACTCATTACAACACAGTGTTGACAGTGGAATCGTCCAGAGAATGCAGATAAGGCTCCCTCAGTCTGTTATTGATGGACACCTACTGTCAGAGATCCTCAGCAACCCTCTCACAGCACACACCGACAACATGGCTGTGGCTTAGCACATTCAATCCCTGAGACCTCCACGGTGCCCCTGCTTGACAGAGGCACAGCTCACTAGCCTCACATGTTGCCTTCTGTGACCTACTTTACAGTGGCACGGTAGCCTACTATCCTGGGGATGCAGATGCCAAGCACACTCTGGCTGAGCTGTCATTCCCTGGGGCAAGAAGCCTAGTATTGACCTCTACACCCATATGTTCAATTGTCGGATGCACAATATTTGTTGTGCTGTTCTACTGTTTGCAGGTCTTTATTGCCATAGCATTCCCTGTTCCTATGACCAACTTGTGTATCTGTGGCAGATGTTTGCATATGACGGCGATCCACTATATCACTTATGTCTCTGTGGTCATTTACTGTGTGCACTGGGCTGATTGCTGTGTTGTGGTTGGTTCCTGGACTGACACGTACAAATACCAGATATGTGTGGCCAACTGCTACACGGAGATATGGCCTAAGTGTGTGAGCATGCCCAGTTCAGCCTTTCCATGGCATGTTGTCTGACATATGCCTCATTTATCAAAGTGTGCGAGCATGCCCAGTGTGAGCTTTCCATATGTTGCACTCTGAAGTCCAACACATATTTGGGTGTGTGTGACCTTCGACATTATCGCACGTTTATGATTGTGTGCTGGGTGTCATGTTGTGTACTAACTGGCCAACTGCTTCATGTCTGCCACAACAGGGATTATACTGTGCCTGCAGGAATTGCATGGGATACTTTGCAGACAGTTCTCAACATACTTTCATAATGACCTAACACTGTAGTACCGTATAGTGTACTGGTTCGGTACTTTCACTGTAGTGGACAGTATCCTGGGCTTTAGTCCTATCACTGCTTGACATCTTCATAGTGAGCACAACAGACTGTGTAGGGGCCAGTTGTGCACATATGACCATGTTGCAATATGTTCAGATATGGACTACCTACACCAGGCTCGTCCAACATTGCTAGTGTATTCCACAACATGGGTGGACATTGGCAAACACTAGCGATGTTCCGTAGGCCATTTCTGATGGTAGTCACAGGGTGTGTTTGTCCTTCGACACACATTGTAACTGGAGTTTGCCATTACATATGTCATGGTTGGTATACTGTGCCTCTGTCTACCTCTGACATAACAGTGATACCCAGGGTAGCCTACCATCTCCCATACACTCATCAGGATGCCTCTTGAGGGGTGTCGATATGTGGCACTCTGGCTGACCTGTACCAGGAGTTTACTGAAGTGTGGGGTGCCTTCTGTGTTATGGATCATTCTGTACAGCTTGTCCTATGTATGTCAGTGCTGGGGTTCAGGTCTCTCATGTGCATAGCTCACTGCCATTCAGATTGTACAAGGTGCAACATGTTCATTCATTCCAGGTTGGACATGGCTTCATACATCAGGCACAGCTTTCCTGTAGCTGGGAAGGATGGCGTGTGTGGGGCTGCAGTTTGTTTACTCAGGCAACACATGGCATCTGTTCAGGCTCTTTGCTACCCCTGGTGGGGTACTGTTGTGGACTTTACAGTTGTTGGAGGTGTCTGCTGCGGTATATCCCACAGGGGCTATTGTAGTCAGTTGTGATGCTGATGGAGGATGGCTGCAGAGCCAGAGTGAGTTCCCCTTATCTACATCTGCCAGCCTTCATGTTTGGGTGGGTATATGGTACATGTTTCTGTGAACACTACAGACACATGTTTGTCCAGTGCAGGATATTTATCACCTTTTGTACCCAGGTCTCACATTACATGTTAGGTGCCTCATGGGTTAACACCTGTGTGGTAATTTGTGGGCACTTACTGTATATCCACGGTGGTTGTCTATACACAGTTCTGCGATTAGCTTGCTGACATGGCTATGGCTACAGTTGTCTGTTTGTAGGTGGCCCTTTTGTGGGTTGCTTGTGTCAGCTGGGGGTCGGATATGGTGGGCTGTTTGTACTCCTCTGCATACATGCTCAGTCACAGTCCTTCCATGTTGGCCTATACCTATGGGACATGTATACAGAACGGTGGTGGGGGCCAAGACCAGGCCTTGTGGGATGCCACTCATATCCGCTTTGTAGTCTGACATGGATGCGGCATGTCTGACCATGTCAGTTCTGTCCTTGGTCTGCTTTGCAACCCCTCTACTGACATAGGGGTGTATATTTAAGCTGGTGAACATATCCATACTGAACACGCACGGTATTGTCTAGAAGCATGTGCACGGTCCAGCTACGCTGTGTGGACCACATAGCCCTCATCAATGACCTTAATGACTGCTTCAAATGGGTCAGACATGTTTAGGGGCCGGTTCTGCAGTTACAACAGCCACAGTGTGTAGGGTCCAGTATCAGTAGGTCCACATTAGCCTTCTGTCTGCGGTACATACTGATCCTTTCCATAGCTGTGCAGAACAAGCTTGTCAGGATCCTGGGGTGGTAGTTTGGAGTATCCATTCAGGCAACACCTTTGTTGTGATGGACCACTGTTGTTGTACACTGCTCTTTGGGTACATATCCTGTGGTAAGGCTGACATTGGCCAGTAGTGTGATTTTGCATTCCATTACTCTTGGGGTCCATGTTGGCCTCAGCACAGGACACCATCACATACCTTTGCTGCTGTGTGTTCTGCTTTGCAGATGATGGCTGTTACCTCAGCATCTGCAATGTCAGGGGACCATCTGCTGGGATAGGTATTTTGCACTCGGGGGGATGTTTGCACTGCACCTGACAGGTTGTATGTTAGCAATATGTGTGTGTGTTTGGTATGTTGTTTGTAATATCTGTGTGATTCGGAGCATATCTGTGGATGCCCAACATGGTTCCTACCATCAGTTGGGTAAGCCTTGTGATTATCCTTAGTGTCCTGTACGTGTTGTATCTTCATAGGTTCATGGGTTCATAGTAGGCTAGACACCCTAGGCCATTAGTAAGCCTAGCTAGAGTGTGTGTGTCTTTCGCCACCCCTTGCTATGTTCAATTATGGCCATTTATGAGGTTCTTCACTGTGCCTCTGTCTGGTCGTGACACAGTGGGGACCCCAGTATACATGTACGGTCATCCATCCACTTGGCAATATTCCTGTTGAGGGGTGTCAGTGAGGGGCTCTGCCTACCATGGATTGGGATCCTGTTTCTGGGTGTGGGGAGCCTATGGGTTATGTATCTGTCCCTCCAGCACATCTTATTTCATTATGTGTTGAGGTTGACATCTGTGACTCTCACAGCTCCAATGGCTTTGATTTCCTGTGGTGTAGCATGTCCATTACTCCTGTGTTGGACATGGCCTGGTACAACAGACATACAATGCCTCTGTGTAGGCAGTGTGTGACTGCAGTCAGCTGGGGTGTCTACAGCCAGGCAGCATATGACATATATTTCACACCCTTTATCCTGTTGGTGGGGTAGCTATGAGGTCTTCGAACCGCTGCAGGTGTCACGTATGGTACATCCCATATGAGTCATTGTACTAGATTATGGGTCTGATAAGGGAACAGTACAGCGGCACAGTGACCTCTGTTGATGTTGATGTGAATCCTTTCATGATACGGTGTCCAGTATCAACAGTCTTCATAGCCACATTGGCATTGTGGCTGTCACATGACAGATTAATGTCGACCTGTGTCCCTAGGTCCCTGATGACTCCTTGCATACATAATGGTTTGACACCTATGTGGTACTTTGTGTACCTTGTCTGGTATTTGGTGGGACATCCATACTGTCCAGTGTCTTCGGATGTCTGGGTGGGGTTCTTGTGTGTGAGAGTGTGGTCTGTCGCATGCTACAGACTGTACAGCAGTTTTGACTACAGTTATGTGCACATGGGTGGTGTCCGCTGCTTTGTGCATTGTCAGTTACCTGGCTATATGGGTGTCTGTGCTGCATATGGATACTCCCCCTCCTTTGATGTCTTGGTGCAGGTGTTGGGGCCATAACACATGGTATGTGGTATAACCTAGTAGTGCTGGTGTGCTATCACTAGGCCTGCAGCAGGCTTCTGTCACTGGACAGGCATCAATGTTCTCCATAATGGGAAGTGCCTCAGGGGCATGCATATTGCAGTTTACACATCTGGCATTGGTCAGCATTACCCTTATGTTTCCTACCACTTATGTTTTCTAGGGTGGTGGGTAGTCTTTTTGGCCTTGCCTACATACGGCTCTATGGAGGCGGCAAAGGCCTTATCCAGTATCCAGACGCACACGGGTAACAGCTGACAGCCACCCCTGTAACAGCAGCATGGCTTGTCATGCTTGACATCTCAAGCAGACACACATTACACCCTCTTGGACTGACAGCTGTAACTGTGCCAGCTGTTAAACATGAGCATTCTGTGTTTGTACTGTGGCATCATTCTTGGTGAGGGTTGGATGCTGCACACAGCCAGTGTCATCCCGCCCTGGGGTACATACTCGGAGGGACCATCCATGTCTCATTTGATGTTGACCAGGGAGGTACATCTCAGGTAATTCACACCAGCATGGACATTGAGTGCATCATATTTCTGCTTGCTTTGGGGTGACCTGCGTACTTGTGTTAAGTGGCATTTTGTGGCTACCTACAAGCAGCTTACTCTACCCTTTCCCTTGTTCAGTCTGGTGAGTGGGACAGCTGTGTGTCTGCCTATACAGACACCTATTACGACTGTATCAGGCATGTTGTTTCTCCTTCGGGCCTGTGACTGTTTGGCACACCAGCTTTGCGTACTATTCGTTGCATGTGCTATGTTTGAAGGTTGTGGTTGCTTGTGATCTACTTTGGAGGCATCTGTTGGTGTGGTGTGTTTGTAATTAAGGCCTCCGGGAATATTTGTCTGTGTTTATGTGTTTGGTTTACAGTTGTGGTAGGTCTATGTGGGACTGGGTTTGTGGTGTATGTGGTTACCTTCTCCTCCTGACTAGTGTTGACAGTACTGAGTTGTTGGAGCTCAACCTCTGCTTTGGATACATGGATGCATCTATCACATATGTTTGTATTTATTGGGGGGTGTTGTGGTTGTCTGTGTACTTGGTACTGGCATCACATTGCCTCTGGATTCATAGATTATACTTGTTGTGGCTGGACTTAGTGGATTGTATGTGTGGACATATGTTGTTGCCATACTACTGGTCAGTGATTACTTCCCTTTTTATGTTTGCTCTATCATGTGGTATCTTCCTCATTCTCTTGCATGGTTTGGTAATGGCTGGAGGCCAGCATGCCAGATGCCTGCATGTATGGCATTGTGTGTTGTTGTTATTTGTGATTGCATACTCCAAGCATTCCTGGCTGTGTTCATGGAATGCCTGTATAACATGTTCTGTGGTGTGTCCCATATTCTGCACTTGCACAGGGCCTTTTGTGGATTCAACATCGGTTTTGAGGGCTGCAACCTATACTTTACACATGTTTTTCACTGTGGTATTCTGGCCAGGGACTGGGGTCAGGGTGTGTATATCCAGTGTGCTTACTCTATGGTCTGGTCTTACCAGTGAGGGGTACACTTCTCATCTTGCCATCCAGTACACATGTTGCTGATTATCACATCCAGTATGCTTACCCCTCTTGTGGGAGTAGTACATTGTTCCTGGGCATTTTGGTTTATGGAATCTGGGTAATTTTCTCCTACTGTGTTGGTGCTAGTACAATGCTACCGGTGTATGTCTGGGTATTTTCAGTCGAGCAATATAATGTGGTTTGGGGGGCTTGATATATTCATGTATTCCGACATAGGCCAGGTGCTGTTCCTGGTATTAGGACAGTGGTCTGCAGCAGGCTATATACTGCGAGGCAGTTTTAGCCATTGGTATTTGACCATGGATATTCCATGCTGCTTCTTGTTGTGGTACCAACATGGGGGTGTGGTTATCCTTGCCATTTCTTGCTAGTCACCCTCCTTTTGTAGCTTGTTCCATGTTTTGCGGCTGTACAGCACAGTATGAGGTGTGACCTGGTAGTGTTAGGGTGCTGATGTGAGCCTTGCCCAGTTCTCTATTACAGGACTGGTATCTACATTCTCCTTACTGTGTGCATTTACACTGCACACATCTTGCTGTTTATACATCTGTCATGGGGTAGTATTACATCTAGGTTCCTATCCCTTGTAGAACCTATGAGGTTGGGTTTGTGTTTTGAGACTTACCTATTCAGGGCATGCTGTGGGTACTGACAGCCTTTGCCAGTATCCATGGGGCATGGCATGATAGGTGCATGCCACCCCTAGCAGGTGGTGCATCATGTCAAACTCTGCATATCTTCCCAGCCTGTAACACATTGGCTCCCCTTTGACTGACTGCATTACTTCAGCCAATTATTGTACTTGATCTTCTTGTCTTCATAGTGTGGCATCATGCTTGGTGAGGGTGAGATGTTAGGCAGGGTCTTCATGTTTGCATATACTAGATGGTGTTACATTGCTTAACACATGGCAATCATGCCTCAGGTGGTGCTGCAGGGCTGCCTCTGTCGGATGCACATACTACACTCCCTGTACATGTTTGAGAGCAGGTTGTGTCATGTTAGGCATCCCTGTTACTATATGAGTGAGTCAGAGAGGGGTATCATTCCCAGGGTTCCTACTGAGCCAGTGTATGTGCTATGCATTGCCTCTTTGCCAAGGCCAGGGCATACTGGGCACGCCTCCTTCTGCCTACTGGGGCAGGCTCAGGTTGTTCCTCCTCCGAGTCACGCTCTGCCTGTGATGGCCTTGGCAAGGGTGGGGGCTGTTTGGCCCGGCCCTATGCTGGTCCTGCTGCAGCTGTTTTCGCAAGATCATATTATGTAGCATAGCACATACCATGACAATTTGGGTACATGTAGTTGGTGTGTACTGCAAGGCTCCACCAGATGTGTCCAGACACCGGAACCGTGACTTGAGCAGCCCAAACACACGCTCTATCACATTACGTGTTTGTGCGTGTGCCTCATTATGGCGTTCCTGTTCAGGTGTGTGTGCGTTTCTGATGGGTGTCATCAGCCATGGCTCCAGTGCATAACCTGCATCCCCCACTAGGTGTCCGTGTGGGATGTCCCCATTGGCAAATGTCTGGTACAGCTGCGTCAAATGCCAGATGTGGGAATCGTGATAACTCCCAGGGCAGCCAGCACACACATTCATTATTATGCCCTGGGCATCACACACGACCTGGCAGTTGATGGAGGGGAAGCCCTTGCGGTTAATGTAGGCCCTACCCCGCTCACCGGCTGGTGCTTTGATGCGTATGTGCGTGCAGTCTATAGCACCCAGTACCTCAGGGTATTCCGCTATTTGCTGGAAGAGATGCATATTGCTGGCCAATACCTCACGGGCATTGGGGAAATATACATGATCACCGACATGTGCTGACATGGCATCCAGGAACTGGTGTAGTACCCTGGAGGCTGATGCCTGTGATATCCCCATCATATCGCCAGTTGGTCTCTGGAAGGTACCTGTTGCTAGTATTCTTAGGCCAACACATACCTTGGTTTCCACTGGGATGGGTTCCCCTCTGTTGGTTCTGTGTGTGAGGCGTGGCCTGCACAGCTCAACAATTTGCTGCAGGAGCTCTCTGTCCACTCTATAGCGCTCTACTATCTCCAGCTCATGTAACCCGTGGTAGGTGACCCTGGGCCTGTACACTCTTCTCCGTCTCCTCACTGTGGGTTGTCTGGCACCATCTGCATTGTCACCACCCTCAGCAAGTCGCCTATGTCTCATTATGACAGCTATGGCAGCCCCTAACATTTCTGCTCTGAGTGAAGCTTTTTCAGTTTTCACTTCTATTAGCTTACTCCTGTCTTGCAGTGTCTCTTAATGGAAACATCCTGCACTACTGTTTGCAGAGTTTTAAGTGCTGGGCTGGGCTACTATTCTGCCTGTGTAATTGCCTGCTTCTAATTGTTTTCACCTGCTAGCTTCAGCAGTTATCCCTGCTAGCTTCCTATTAATTCTGTTGCTTCCTTTTTCCTCTCTGTTTCCTCAGGGGGGAGCAACTTGCATACTATCTGAAACACGCTCACAGTGGCTTACACGCGCGCACACGTGCTTACATGGTTCAGAATCTACTTATTCGGGTTTAAACGCGCGTACACCCGCGCAAACACTGTTACACATCTGCCAACAGCCTCCAACATACTCAGCCTGCCTTACACGCGTGCACACCCACGCAAACAGTGTTAAACATCTCCCAACACGCTCCCACATGCTCACACTGCCTTACACGCGTGCACACTGTCCTACTCACGCTTCATGGCGTGCACACGTGCGCATGCACGGCCAGCAAGAAACTTTGGTGTAGGTAACAGTGTACACCTTCCATTTCTTGACTTTCCATGACTTATCTAGTGGCACACCTCTTTCCATGATCTGTGCCTGTCATCTGTCATGTTACACTGGCCTCCAATGAACTGCATTTCTTTCTACCATTCCCCCCTGTGATGTCACCTATCTCCTACTCTATTCCTCCCCCTTTTGTATCTCTTACACTACTCAGACTGTGCTCATTTGGTATGTGACTGTGAGATTCAGTATCCGAACCCTCATTTACATGAGATTGCCTACTAATGCTTAGTTACATGTCTTAGACTCAGCTTCCCCTTAGCAACCACTACACGGTGGCCATGTTGGTTTTAGTCTGCTGGTCCCTGCATTGTCATTCCATGTATTGCATGAAACCCACATTTGTGGGTTTATAACCTTCTTTTTCAGGTTTTATACAGCGCAGCCCGTTTGCGGGGCTGCGCTGGTTTAAACATGGCGATCGCCGAAAAAAATTATATTTTTAATATTTTTGCATCGGGTTATCTTGCCAATGGCCACATATTTGGCCATTGGCATGCTGCCTGAATCATATGCAACCTTTTTTTGGAGCTGACATCGCTCCGTTGTGGATTTTGCAGAAATGTACTCAGTTGTCAACTGAGTACATTTCTGCAGCTAAAACGTCTCCTACACGGACTGGTTTCTGCTTCGTGGATCGCTAATATACCTCATTTGCATACCTTTCGGATGCAAGTGAGGTATTTAGCATGTCCACGCCCAGTCCGTGTAAGAGACGTTTTAGCTGGTCTCTTACACGGAGTTTAGGGCTGTTCCTGGATCGCGAGGCTTGCATGGAGTGTTGCACGTCTCTTACACTCCATGCAAGCCTTCGTGAATCCTGCCCACTGTCTTGGTCACTTAATCATTATACCACCAGGGAGATATAGACCATGGCATCACAGCAGGAAAATAAAACAATAATAACAGTTACTTAAACTTAATTAGTAATTTGGAAGTCAAGAAAACAGAAAGTTCAATAATGCATAATAATATTGGTGGAGGTATAAAGTAAACACAACAGGTGTGATTTTGCAGCTGAATTAGAGAGTAGTTGTAATTATTTACAGAACTAATTCATTATGTATTGGCCTAAAGCAGAGGCCAAACAGCTATGCAGAAACATTGTAGAGGTGTGTGTAGGTTTGTGTGTGTGTGTGTGTGTGTGTGTGTGTGTGTGTGTGTGTGTGTGTGTGTGTGTGTGTGTGTTTGCAAGCGCATGTGCGTGTGTGTGTGTGTGTGTGTGTGTGTATGGGGAGCCAGATCATGATCAAATGGGGTCCTAGGCAAAGCAATTTATCAGGACTCTCCTCATTTCACAGTCCCATTACTAGGCAGTCTCTCCCCACTTAGCATCAACACTGTCCAAACCTGTCAGTGTGCATACTGTTTTCTTCTTTACTTTTTCTTCTTTACTTTTACAATGATTACAGAGATTTGATTTAAATTTTTTATTTCAAATTTTATACAACAAGCACTGATGGTTATTTCATGGATGATTACTAGGCTAATGACCTCGGGAGGCTTTTTAAAGCCTAGCCCTGCTTCCAAAGGTGAGACTTAAACCCATATTTTATGTCTGTAAGGTAAACAGCTTAACCTTTATGTCACCTCCCAACAACACTGACTCTTAGGTTCATAGGTAAATACAAGGCTGTTAGTCTGCAGACTACAAGCTTACCTAACAACCAGAAGTAAGAATCAAACCTTGTACATTATATCCGTGAGTTAATTCCTTAACTATTATGCCATCCCCTCCCCCAAAACATGTTTATAGATAAATATTAGGCAATCAGTCTGCAGACTATTACATGCCTAACCAATAACCAAATAGTTGCTAAATGGGAAAATCAATCCCTGCATTTGGTGCCTAGGAGAAAAAACCCTTAACCACTAAGCTTGCACCAATGATAAAGAAAACAATCTCACAATAAAAACAGAATTAGCATGAGCAATAGTAAACGTCTCTTCCCTTGAGTCTTTGATTCATTGAAAATGCATTTGGCCATTGGCGGATTGTGTGTGCATTTTTATACACAGATATCTCCCCCCAAACCCAGCAATTATAGTTACATTGTTGTCTGTGTCAAAAACTAACAACAATAAGAAGAAAGGCAAAGCATGAGAAAAATAATATAATAACTTCATTGTAGGAAAATGAAGATGTTAGCATTGAATCTTAATAGTATGAAAAACATTAAAAGAAGGATAGGCATACCGGAATGGTGTACAATATTAAATATGAATGTAATAATATTAGAGGATACTAGATTTTTAACAGAAGATGAAAAGATTCAAACAGAAAAGTTATGGAATGGACCAATTAATTGGAATATAGGAAAAGAAACATGCTCTGGAATATATATATTATGTCAAGATGATATTAAAATATTAGATGTGAGCATTATTGAAAAAAGATGTATAACTGTACTGGATATTAGATGGGGAAATAATGTTTATAGAATCATAGCTATATTTGTGTATGTTATAAGAAAAGACAGATAAATGATGTTTAAAAAGATTTGAATTATGTGGATGTAAATATGAATATTACATTAGTAGGTGATTTTCATAGGTTCATAGGTTCATAGGTAGTTACTAGGCTATCTGCCCTAGGGCATTTATAAGCCTAGCCAGAATGTGTTGGCTCTCACCTCCCTTTTAGACTAGATTCCTGAGCCTCTGTCCAGCAGGGCCATAGAAGTGATCCCAGGAGTAAATTTACGATTTCCCATCCACACATCAATATTTCTCTTGAAGAGGGTCAGAGAGGGGCTCTGCCTAACATGGACTGGGATTCTATTCCAGAGCGAGAGAAGCCTTTGGGATACGAATCTATCCCTTCAGCATGTCCTATTTATTGTTGTGCTAAGGTTTAAATCCCTGGAGTGTGTAGCTCTAATGGATTTGGTTTTCTTCAGGTGGAGCATGTCCAACAATTCCGGGTTAGACATGGCCTTGTACGTCAGGCAGAGATCGCCTCTGAGTAGGCGGTAAGCAACTGAGTAGAGCTGGAGTTTCTTTAGTCGAGCTGCATAGGACATCTGTTTGAGGCCCACGATCCTCTTGGTGAGGTATTTTTGAGGTCTCTCCAGCTGTTGCAGGTGTCAGGTAAGGTACATCCCAAATGGGGCACAGTACTCAATTATGGGCCTGATGAGCGATGAGTAGAGGGGCACAATGACCTCTCTTGATCTAGATGTGAACCCTTTTGTGATTAGGTGAGCTATATAGAAGGTTTTTCTAACCACTTTGGCAATGTGATTGTCAAAGGAGAGGTTACTATCTACTTGGGTCCCCAGATCCCTAATTACTTCTTCCGTACTTAGCGGATTACCTTCTATGTGGTAGTTTGTGGGCACTTTGTTTTTCCAAAAGGGGATGACTATGCACTTTTTGGCATTTAGCTTGAGGCCATGGTTCTGACACCAGGTATCCGTCTCTGTAAGGCCCTTCTGGAGCATGCTTGTGTCAGCCGGCAAGTCAATTATGGTTCCCAGTTTGCAATCATCTGCGAACTTGGTAAGCCACAGTCCTCCCATGTTTGCCTGTACCTCAGAGAAGTATATACCAAACAAGAGGGGGCCCAGGACTGAGCCCTGTGGGACACCACTTGTAATCAGTTTAGAGTCGGACATGGTACCTGTGACTCTGACCATGTGAGTTCTATCCCTGAGCCAGTTTGCAACCCATCTTGTGACATATGGGTTAATATTTAAGCTGGTAAGCTTATTTATGATGCCAGAGTAGGGTATTGTGTTGAAGGCCTTTGCGAGGTCCAGGTAGGCTGTATGGACTACCTTTCCCTCATCTATGGCTTTGGTTACTATTTTGAAGAAGTCATCTAGGTTTAAGAGGCAAGATCTGCCTTTAACAAAGCTGAATTGGGTAGGGTCCAGTGTTTGGACGTTCCCAATGTCTTTGTTTATGAGATCCATGATGATGCACTCCATAACCTTGCAGACCAGGCTAGTCAGGCTTATAGGGCGATAGTTCCCGGGATCCGTTGTGGTGCCACCTTTGTGGAGCGGGATCACTGTTGCTGTATGCCATTCTTTGGGTACATAACCTGTGGTAAGGCTGAGTTGGAACAGTGAATTTATGTGAGGGTTTAGTTCATTTTGGAGCTCATGTAAGACGCAGCCCGGGATACCATCTGGTCCCATTGATGCTGTGTTTTTTACTTTGGAGAGGGCTGCTTTCACCTGTGTGTCTGTGATGTCTGGGGGACTGCATTCTTCTGGGATAGACACTTGCCTTTTTGGGGGGGAAGGGGGGTATAGTTTGCACTAAACCTGTCCGTCAGGATGTTGGCAATGTCAGTGGGTTCAGTGTATTATGTGCCATTTTGCACCAGCTCAGAGCAGATCTGAGAGTTGCCACCCAGATTCTTGGCATAGCTAAAGAACGCCTTGTGATTATCTTTAGAGTCTTTGCCGATTTTTCTTTCAAAGCTAACCTTTGATGATTTTATGAGGGATCGAAGTTTCTTGCTAGTACTGATCAAGGATGCCTTCCCTTTTTGGGATTTTGCCTTATCATGTAATAGTTTCCTTCTTCTGTTGTATACCTTATTTATGGCTGGGGTCCACCAGACTGGTCTCCTGTTTTTGGAGGAGTGAGTCTTGGTTTTACTTAGGATGGCACGATCCATGCATTCCTGTAGGTACTCATAGAGTGCATTTGTAAAGGATTCTGTGGTTTGGATAGCATTTTCCATTAGCCTGGGGGCTTTGAAACCTTCCACCTTGGTCTTGAGAAGTGTGAAGTTTGCTTTTGTGAAATTTTTCACAGTGGTTTCCTTGGTTGGGGGTGGGGTCAGGATGAGGATGTCCATTGTGATTAGTTTATGGTCTGATCTTACCAACGAGGGGTTTACCTCTGGTGTGGAACATTGAGCCCCCATGTTGGTGATGACCAAGTCCAATATGTTGTCCCATCTTGTGGGAGTGGTGACCAGTTGTTCCATGGCATTTGAGTTTATAAACTCCAAGAACCACTGGGTGAAAGAGTTTGGACTTTTTAGTTTTCCCAGTTAATGTTTGGGTAGTTGAAATCCCCCAATATCATGGTGTTTGGTGAGATCTTCATATTCTCCAATGTTCTCAGGAATGCCGAGTGGGAGTCCTGAGACAAGGTGGGTGATCTGTAGCAGGCTACAAACTGAAAAGCAGTTTTACCTACTGTTAGTTGCACATGGATGGTTTCCGTTGCCTCGTGCAGTGCCACTAACCTGGAGGTGTGTGTATCCTTGATGAAAATGGATACTCCCCTGCCTTTAGTATTTTGGTCTGAGTTTTGGGGCCAAAAAGAATGGTATGAGTTGAATCCTGGTAGTGCTGGGGTGCTCTCTGGGGCCTTGAACCAGGTTTCTGTTACTGTACAGATATTGATTTTCTCCATACTGAGGAGTGCCTCGAATGCGTGCATCTTGAGGTTTAGACTTCTGGCGTTGAGTAGCATTACCCTTAGTTTTTGATTCTGATATTGTCTATGGAGGTGGGTTTGTCTTTTGAGCCTTGCCTAAAAAAGGCACTATGGGGTGGCAAGAGCCTTAGCCAGTATTCGAAAGCCTAAGGGTGACAGGTGCAAGCCATCCCTGGTGAAGCAACGTGGCTTGTCGAGCATGTCATCCAAGGCTGACAGACACTGGATCCCCTTTGAATGACACCAATAGCTTAGCCAATTGTTAAAATTGATCATTTTGTCTTTATACTGTGGCATCATTCTTGGTGAGGGCAAGATGCTATCCAGGGTCAGGATCATACCGGCCTTGGCTACATGATCAGAGAGCTCCTCTATGTCTCTTTTCATGTAGTCCAGGGAGGTACGTCTCAGGTCATTCACACCAACATGGACAATGACAGTCATATTTGTACCTGCTGTGGAGTGACCTGAGTGCTTGTCTTATGTGGCGGATCCTGGCACCCGACAGGCATCTTACAGTGACCTTCTCCTTGTTCAGTCTGGTGAGTGGGACGTCAGTGTGCCTGACAATAGAGTCTCCAATTACAAGTGTATTTGGTGTGTTATTTAGCCTTTGGGGCTGCGACTGCATGGCACACTGACTTTGTGAAGTATGTGATACTTGAAAGTTGTTGTGGGGTAGTGGTTGCTTGGATGTCTGCTTTGGAGGTCTCTGTTGCTTTGGCAGTTTTATATTTAGAGCCTCTGATTATGTTTTTGTGAGTTTATGTGTCTTTTTTGCTGGTGCGATTGTTCTATGTGAGACTGGGTGTGTGGTGCAAGTGGTTTCCTTCTCCTCCTGACTGTGCCAGTCTTGGGTTGAGAGAGCTCGGCCTCCAGTTTAGCTGTATAATTGCATCTCTCACATATATTTGAGTTTGTTGGAAGGAGGAGAGGGTTGTCTGTGTACATAAGGCAATTGTAACATTGTCTCAAGATTCCCAGATTCACTAGCTGGACTGGACAGTATACCTGAAACTGTGCTTTGGACATGCCTGGATGGCTTAAAGAACTGATTTATTGATTGTCCAGAATGGACGAATAGGGAGCCTTGTACTTCTGGATAGTATAAAGGGGTGTAGTGCTAAAGTTTGTTAGTGCTTACTGAGAAATTTGAGCAAGTTCTGGGCTGTAGAATGAAGGTTGAGTGCTTATTATGAGAATTTGACTAGTTCCAAGGGAAAAATTGAAGAGCAGACTTTGTGGAGCCGGGAATAGTTTAAAACTGCTTAAACGGCACTGCGTGACATTGCACAATGTTGCACGATGCGCAAAATTGCGCAAAACCACGCAAATGCGGGTTTTAAGGCAGGGAACTTGAAAGAGATAGGAATTAGCCCAAAATGACCAATAAGCTACTAGTTGCTGGGCTGAGACCACTCTTCCAGGGACAGATAGGCTGATCAAAGCTCCCCACTCTCACTGGTGAACAGAGAAGCTTCCTCCTATCCAAGTAAGAATTTTGTTATTATGGCATGAACAAGCAGGAGATGTTAAAATAATGGACAGAATAACGTTTTATGTTTCATGGATAATTTGGAATGAAAGACTGAATTAAATTAAGTTTAATGCAAATGGGTACTGGTAAGAATATTGGAAAAAATAAATTTTTGGTTGTGGAAGAAAGAGTGGGGGGACAGTAATTAATCTATAGCAGGACATTAATATAAATGTGTTAACAGTGCTAAGTCTTATAAATATTGTAACTAGGAAAATAATAAGACTTGTAAATATGAATTATGTTTTACAATAAAAAAAAACTACTTGTACTTTGTAATGTGACACAATTGTGGCTACACATCCTGCAAGTCCAAGTGCAGAGGTAGCTTGAAGAAGCAGGAAGAAACATGGTGAGCGGTGATGGTGAGAAGGACATGGATGGTGAAATGTCAGATTCAGAAGATAAAGGAGTTGTTTAGGAGGTGAAGGAGTCTGATTCTTCACAAAACAAAGTGATGGGAAGGCATGAGGAAGGAGAGGAGTGGTTAATCAAGGAGAAACCCGAGTTCAGCACTGAGTTAAAATTGAATGCACCTTTACAGGATTAGGAAACCTTGTTTCAGGAAAAATTGTTTCAAGAAGAATTGCAGAATGAATGTATGATTACAACCCTCTAAATAGGAGGGTTTCAGGATGTTTATTTGAAGGATATGTTAAGTCAGAGTGAATCAGATATTGAGTTGGCAGTATCATGGGGTGAGATTATGGACAAAACAGAAAAAGAGGAGGTAAAAGAGATTGTTAAAAACAAGAATTCATATGCACAGACGGTGAAAGAGTGGGAGAGATGAGCAGAGGTGGTACAAGAGATGACAAGGAAGAAAGTCATAGTAAGGCTGAGCAACAAGGACAAAAAAGGACTCAAAAGGTATGAGGGTTGGGATACCATAATTGCACCCTTGGGTATCTCTGTTAAGGAGGTAAGAACTTTTATACACATTAAAAAAGATGTATTGTGACATTCTGTTTGAGACAAGACAAAATATGGAGAATTTTTTTAGATTAATTTGAGATTAAGAAAGATTGCAATCCATGGAACTTATATGTTGCACAAATATTCAATAGAGAGACAAGAAAGAGAATTTCTGTACAATTCCAGACAGAAACTGAGAAAGAAGTGTTAAAAGACTATTTAAAGACTTTATGTACAGATGTTATGGACATTAGAAAGATTTATCATAATAGAGGTTTGTGGACTGGGGGATGAAAATGTGGTTTCATTTTGAAAATGGAAAATGAAAAAAAATATACATGAGGGGAATTTAATAAAGCCTACATGGACTTCTTTTCATGTAGGCATAGTGGCACACTGCTTACATGAAAGTTAGCAGGTTTGTGATCAAGTAAACAGATCTGAATGGCATGCATGAGCATGCCAACATGGAAATATCCATGGCATGCAAATCACCTGATAAGCAGGTGAACTGCATGCAATGAGGAAGGTACAGTGATCCAGGAAGCAGATAGGTAGTCCCAGAGACTCCATGTTGGTGTCTGTAATGTACAGGGAAAAAGTCCATGTACATGATGTAAAACAGACAACAGGGGCTGTAAAAGTGCAGATGGGCAGAAATAGCATAGCAGACACAGATATGTGCAAAACTATCCATCATGTGTCCAAAACCGTATGGAAAATAATTTAAAATAATTTTATTTATTTTTTAATAATCTGGGTATGTTTGCACAGTGCGCCGCAGTGAGCAAACATGATTTATGAAAAAAATAGTGTAAAAAACAAAGCTATTAGTATGTGACAGTAATGTATTATAGGACCATGCGTGGTGTTTATACAATGGTGGAATGGTTCTGTTGCTAAGGAGGCAGTGTCTGGAACCAAGTTGTTTCCAGGTTGTGTGTACAGATCCCTATGCAAATGAGCTGGGGTTACTGAATAAAACAAATGGGTATCTATATCCACTTTTCCCATCTGTGTAGGCACAGAACCATGTTGGTGTCCACAGAAGAGGTATCTGACATTAACGGGGGTGTGTGTCTGAGGACTTGTAAGTTTATTGGAGCTCAGCTGTGACTGTCTGAGTGGTGTGGCACCATACTGTGCAGGGAGGGTGTGTACACTGACTGCTAAGCTTTGTTTACCTTCATGGCACATGTTTCATCAGGTATGTGCATGTTTGCACAGCACAGCAATGTGCTGAGCGTGACTTTCATGGGGGCATGTACATTGATTTCTGAGCACTGTTTACCTTTCCAACATGTGTTTTTGCAGTGTGCTGCAGTGCTAAATGAGGAAGGCTGTTCAAAAAAAAAAATTGGCTAAGAAAGGCAATGATATCTTAATTACTGATGATGCCTATTTCACTTAAACTATGGTCATTAACAGTCCTTAATGATGTACTTGTCAGGTAGAATGCATCGTAGATAACCAATCACACATGTTGCACCTACAGCAGAGCAGTATAAAGATTGAATACACCCTATAATCTGATTTCACCCCCATACTCTGGACCAGTAGAGTACTGACTTGGGAGTTTTAACTGAAGGAATGCTAGGGGCTGCTGGGGTCTATATTAGATGAATGAACGATCAAAATGTCGAATACAACATGCTCTACACACTTTGATCGAACGTTCATCTAATCAAACCTTTAAAATAAGGAAAAATGGAGTTCTGCAAAGTTTCATTTGTCCCACACATTCCCTACACTAACATGCAACACACACACACATACAACTAATACATATAAACCCATACAGTCTCATATCATTCAACAACTTTCAAACCTAAACACACTCTTCTACTTTTCAAAGAAAGTGGGGGGCTTCACCCCCACATTTATTTATTTATTTTATTTATTTATTTATTTATTGAAATTTGTTGACCGGGAGTGTCCGACTGGACATGGGTCCATTTTCAGCGGAGGCCCGGGGAGAAAAGCTCCACAGTAAAATAAACGGACAGTAGTTACATTGGATTACATAGCGATTGACAATTTAACATAGAAATTACTTACAACATATTTACAGATGAAGAACATAGTACATCAGTAGACAACTAGAATCTTTATCTGTGAAGTACATAACAGGAATTAACAAATGTAACAATGAGAAGTTCCTGCTGTATAATAAGTACTAGGCTTATGAGCATCTAAGCTTGCTATCATCAAGGTAGTTAGTGGAGGTGAAAGAAAGGTAGTAGTTGGATGGGGTGGATGATATTAGAGTGTGAGTTGCAAGGGCATAGCCAGCATGTTTTTAGGTGTGCTTTTAATAAAGTTTTGAAGTTGGTGCACGATGGTACGGAGGTAATTGTGGGTGGGAGTGAGTTCCATAATTTGGCTATGGCGCAAGAGAATAGTGCTTCACCAGCAGAGTTATTGGCTTTAGTGATCTGCAAGTGATTTTTGTTGCTGGATCTTAGTGGTCTGGTGGTGCGATAGGGTTGGAGTAGATTCTGGAGGGATGGGACATTTAGTGGATGGTTTACTAGTTTGTGAGCGAGTGAGAGTTGATACCACTGAAGGAGGTGAGGGAGTTCAAGCCAGCCCAGTTCAGCAAGTGAGAGATAGTGGTGACTATGGTAGGATGCCCCTGTGGCGAATTTGGCGATTTTGTTGTAGCAGGTCTCTAGCCTGTTTAGATCACATTGCCTTAGGTTGGTATATACTGGAGAGGCATAAAGTAGGGTGGAGATAAGGTGGGAATTTGCTATTGAAATCTTTGCTGCTTTGGTGAGAAATTGTTTATTTCTGTATAATGCTCCTAGATTTTTGTGGACTTTTTTATGGTCATGGATATGTGAATGTCAAATTTTAGTTTATTGTCTATTTCCACTCCTAGCAATTTGGTATGTTCAGTTGGGTATATAGTGGTGTTGTCTTTTGCTGTGATGTTAAAGAGAGAGTTGTTTTGAGTATGTTTGGTGGGTTGGAAGATGAGTAGTTTAGTTTTGTTTGGGTTGAGTATTAATTGGGCATCAGATAACCATGTTTCAACAGAGGAAAAGGCTTCCTGTGTGACTTTTTGCAGTTTGGGTAGGGACTGGGCTGAGCAGATGATGGTTGAGTCATCTGCGTATTGGATGAGTGTGCCATGTTTGGTGGCAGAGGCTAGATTATTGGTGTAAACAGAGAAAAGTAGGGGTCCAAGGATGGATCCTTGGGGAACCCCTATGGAGACAGGTAGTTGGGGAGATATGTCATTCTGCCATACAACGGATTGTTGGCGGTCAGACAGGTAGCTCTAAAACCAGTTGGTGACTGATTGTGAGAAGGATAGGTTATTGAGGACAGAGATAGGTTGTTTGTGTGGGACCATGTCAAATGCTTTAGATAGGTCTAGGAAAGTAGCAGAGGAGAGATAGCCATTGTTTTTATGCTGAAGGATAGTGTTAGTAAAGGAGAGTAAGGCAGTGGTGGTGCTATGGTTTGGTCGGAAACCATGCTGAGTACTGGAAAGGAGGTTGTTAGTAAGGAGGTAGTGTGAGACCTGAGAGTGTATGCATCTCTCTAGTATTTTGGAGAGTGGAGAGAGTATAGCTATGGGGCGGTAATTGGTTAGTTCTGCAGAGGGTCCGCCTTTGTGGAGGGGAATTATATGTGAGACTTTCCACAATGTGGGAACGTAACTTTCTGACAGAGATCGGTTAATCAAGATGGATACTGGGTAGGCCAGAGCATCAGCTGCGATTTGTAGGTATTCACTTGGGAGGTTGTCTGCTGCTAATTTGGTGGGTTTAAGTTTAGTTAAGAGTTTTTTTATGTTGGAGGTAGGTACAGTGGGGAGATTACTAGCTGAAGGTGTGGGTTGGAGGGGAGGGGGGTTGTGTTGTTTAGCTAGTGATAGTATGGTTTGGGTGAAGTGTGTGTTGAATGAGGTAGCAATATTTTCTGAGGAGTGAGGGATGTTAGGAGGAGGGGTACTGACTTTACCTGGGTGGAGGATGGAGTTTATGGAGGACCAGAATTGTTTGGGGTTGTGTTGTGAGGAGTCTAGGGCAGACTGGTAGTATTGGAATTTGTCCCATTTTATTAGCTTTTTGACTCTATTGCGTAGTTCTAGGAATTTCTGTCTAGCTGCGGGGGCTTTGGTTTTGCGCCAGTGCTCCAAGGCTTTATCCCTGTTTTTCATTTCTGACTTAGTGGATTTCTGTAGCCATGGGGAGGGTTGTGCTTTGGTTCTGGAAAATCTTATGGGGGCATGGTAATTAAGGATGTTCAGGAAGGTAGTATTAAAAAATTCAACTGCGTCATCTAGACTGAGGTACTTTAGAGCATGCCAGTTACATTCTTTGAGGGATGAGATGAATGTGAGTGGGTTAAAGTTTATTTTTTTACGTATTTGACGATAGATGACAGGTTTAGCTTGGTACAGGTATTTTTTGAGTAGGAATGTTGGGGAGTGATCACTGAGGCTGTCTGATAAGCAGCCTGTTATATATGACTGGGGGTTCTTACTGACTAGTATCCAATCCAGGGTAGTGTGCTTGCTGGAGTTTTTATTTATCCTTGTTGGTGACTGGACTAGTTGGGTGAAGCCATGAAGGTGTACATGATGGGTTGGATTGTTGCCAGAACAGGATTGCCAGTCAATATTGAAATCGCCTAAGATGATAGTTTCTTGGGGGATATGGTGGGTAGACCAGCTGAGGAGGTTTTCTAGTGGAGGGATGTTTTGGCCAGGTGGGAAGTAGCATCCAATTATGTTGATGGTTTTGTTTTGGTTAATTTTGAGGTTGGTATATATTATTTCTTCATCGCCTGTTTGTGGAGCTGATGATTTTAAGATCTGGATGTTTAGATGCTGTTTAAATATTATAGCTACACCACCTCCTTTTTTGTTTAGCCGGTCTACTCTTAGTATGCCGTAACCTGTAGGGAGTATTTGCTCACTGGTAATGTGAGGTTTTAGCCAGGTTTCTGTCAGGATGACTATATCTGGGGAGTATAAGTCTATTGTGGCATGGAGTTCATGGACTTTGTTGGATATACTTCTAATATTTAGGTTTAGTAGAAGGAAGTCACTTGGCTTTCTATTGACTGTAATATGGGAGAAGTTGTGGTTTCTAGTCTGATTATGAGGATTGGGGTTGGAGATGGTAGGGCCAGAGTTGGGGTGGATGTCTCCACTTAGGGCTAGTTTTGATATGCATGAGATTATTAGTTTTCTCAATTTTTGAATGTGTTTGTTTATAAGGGAAACTTTATGATTGTGCTATGTGGGTAATAGGTATGGTGGGAGGGTTACTATGTTAAGTTGTAGGGATGCTTTACGTTTGAGTAATATAGTTGGTAGAATATGTGGGGGGTGCATAGGGATGGTTCTTGAGCTGGTGGGAGGGGAGCTGAGTATGGGTGAGACATGGGTGGTGGTGTGAGTAGTACAGTGGTAGTGGTTGAGTGGGGGAATGATGGAGCTTTGGTAGGATGTAAGATATGCAAGGAGAGTGCATGCAGTGATCAAAGGAAAGGTATGCTTGTACATGTCAGTTGAGGAGGTGTGATAGTAGAGGGAATATGGAGGAGGTAGTGTTGGTCCCCAACTATATATGCCAACTCCGAGATCACTCTACATTGGGGAAAGGGCAATTACCTGGTAATTGCAACATACACACACAAGTATGGAATTCAATTACCTAACCTTTCCAGACAGTGTAGCGTCCTTACATCACAAGCTGCACTCACCACCATGGCCAACTAAAACTTTTTGGAACTCCGGTTTTTGTCTTTTTCAGTATTCAATTAGAAGAACAATCAATCAAAGTGTGTCGAGCAAGTTGTACTCGACATTTTGATCGTTCCTTCATCTAACAGAAACCCGGGATGCTGCAGGTCTGCTGCATATGTATGTGCTAGATGTTGAGGTCAATGCTGCTGCTGCTGCTGACTATAGGCCTAGACCGAGAAGGAAAAGAGTGTTCAGGCCCAGGGTAACCTTCCAGGGGCTACATAAGCTGGAGATTGTAGAGCGCTACATGGTGGACAGGGACATACTACAAGAACTCACTGAGCTATGCCGATCCCAACTCAGACCCACAGGCAACAGAGTTGAACCCATCCCAGTGGAAACAAAGGTTTGTGCAGCTCTTATGATGGTAGCTACAGGCACTTTCCAAAGACCAACTGGGTTCAAGATGCGGGTCTCACATGAATCAGCATCCAGGGTACCCCACAAGTTCCTGGATGTCATGCTACCACATGCCAGTGAGCACATTTATTTTCACCTTGCCCCTGAGGTGACAGCCAGCAGTATGCAACACTTCTACTGTGTAGCACACTACCCTGAGTTACTGGGAGCCATAGATTGCATTCATGCACACATCAAAGCACCACCCAGAGAGGAGGGTAGAATCTCTGTCAACCGCAAGGTGTATGACTACATCAACTGCTAGGTCATGTGCAATGCCCAGGGCATTATCATGAATGTCTGTGCTGGCATCCTTGGCTGTTAACACGACTCCCATATCTGGCACACATCACAGCTATACCAGATGTTTGCTAGGGGGGACATCCCACATGGCCATTTACTGGGGGATGCTGGCTACACTCTGGAACTATGGATGATAACAACCATCAGGAAAATACATACAACAACAGAGGAATGCCATAATGAGGCACACACACAAACTAAGAACATCATAGAGCATGTGTTTGGGCTGCTCAAGTCACGGTTCTGGTGCCTAGATATATCTGGTGGAGCCCTACAGTACTCTCCATCAACATGTGGGCACATGTTTACAGTATGTGCTATGCTACACAATATGATCCTGCAGAAACAGCTTCAGCAGTACCAGCAAAGGGAAGGTATACACAGACCCCCACCAGTGCCTAGGTCACCAGAGCTATACCTACAGGGAAACTCTGAGGAGGAAATTCTTGAGCTTGTCCCTGTAGTCAGAAAAAGGCATGCCCAGTATGCCCTAGCCTTGGCCAAGAGACAATGCATAGCACATGCACTGACAAGCTAGGGCCCTAGGGACTGACACCTTACTCCAGCTCACTTACATATTAGTAAAAATGATGCCAGCCAGCAGACACAACCTGTACCTAACCATGTTTGTGTACTGCATGCATTTGCAAGGTAAGTCACACACCTATTCACCATTTGTAAGGGGTAGTAGCATATGGTAGCATATGTATAGACCTGCAGCATGTATGCAAGGGAATATAGTGGGGTACTGGGCTACTTGGGAAGACTTAACAGCCACTTGGGACAAGTACTCTGTTCATTAGTATGCACTCCATAATATGCACTAGGCCATATGGCTGAAAAGTCCACTACATGTTTCAAGGGAGATGGCAAATAGTGGGGTCACAACAACAGTTGCACAACTGTCTATGCCAGCAGAGCATGGGCTGGTTGTCCCGCACCAGCAACACATCAGTGTACCCATACAACTGTTGTAACAGTAAATCTTTAATGATATATCAGCAGACCAGCCATTTCCAGAGCTGTGACATAGAACCTGGCCACACATTCTATGTCTCAGTAACACAGGGGTGACAGTGTATTTCTGTATGCTGTTGAGTGTGTGGTGAATGACGCATATCTATCTGGCAGCTCCTGTGACTCAGCAGGCTAGGGACATTAGCATTGGTGATGATGTTGATGGTTTGAATCTGCCAGTATCCACATCATTTGCATGTGAGATAGTCGTATGGTGGTGTCCCAACAGACTGTCATACCCCTCAATCTGTTACTGCATGAAAGCTGGACAAAGCCAGAGAGAAGAGGGGGACAAAGGGCCAAAACTAAAGACAGGCATTCAGATGCTCTGATTCACCTAGAAAGTAGCTAGTATGAAAGCATGTGGTATCAGTACAGCATATCTGAAGGATATAAAGTCCAAAACTCAAATGTTTGTCTGTAGTTAGTACTATTCACTGACTGCCTTATGCAACATCCTACTGGAACACCACAAATGTATGAGGAACAGGCAAGACATATGGGGTAAAATGCTGGACATTATAAGAAAAACATGTATAGTGAGAGGCATACCTCTCAACTGTAAAGAGTTTTGCCTCATATATTTGTTCCATTGTTCATAAAATTGCGTTTTTCTGCCAAATTAGTGACAAATCATTAAATACTGACGTTAGAAAATAATGACAAGTATTTGAGTTTCAGACTTCATACCCTTCCGAACATTCATGCTAAAGCAAAACCCATTATTCCATCACCTTTCTAAGTTTAACCACCGAACGCGAAAAACAAGTGTAGAAAACAAGAAAAATGGCTCAGGAAAACTGACAGCGTCCACAAACAAAATATTATCACTTGCACGTTATTTTATATGTTAACGCACGTCGATGTTATACTCTGCCTTGTAGTAACACATATATACATCTCTTGTTCTCGAGAAGCAGAGTGTAAAATAACGAAAATGTACGGAACACATTGAACCATCGTGTTTAATGTAATTTACTGACTGTTAGTCTTCTTTTGAACTTTGCACATCGTTCTTTTTCAAAAAGGTGAAAAGCAAGTCAGCACTGTTGTGATCTTTAAACTGTTGTGATCTTTAAAGAGTTAACTTTAGTAATACCTGTCATGTGACTACTCTTGCTGCATTTAAATTCCTTTTGATCTACGAAGTGCATTTGTCTGAAGAAGTCTGTTTACATTAACAGACAAAAAGCGCTTTACATTTGGATTTGCTAATTCTTGTTTTCTGGCTCATTTTGGACTTAGTTCCATCACAACATTTGTTTTTAAAGGACATTGGTTTTATTAAATTTTGTTTGTGGACGCTGTCAGTTTTCCTGAGCCGTTTTTCTCATTTTCTACCTTTCTAAGTTTGTAAGTGCAATATTAAACAATTGTCTCTATTTCTGGGCCTTTGTCCCACTTGTATTAATGACTTTGTCTAGATTACTAATTACAACACACAGCTGGGGAATGCCATGGACAATGTGAAGGACATGCAGTACTGTGTAAACAGGTGCAGCTGCCAATGTCTGCAGCACACAAAATCCTGGCCTGGAGTGCAGGTAGCTCTGGTCTGGAGTCATCTTGTAAGTACACAGTCCCAATGGGCATGATTTCTACACTTAGCTAACTTGAGTGTAACTCTGTTGCCTCTTTCTCACAAAGACCTGCTATGTGGACATAAGTCTGTACATACAGATAGTTACCTCTACAGATCTGTCTGACTGTAACCCACTTCTAGATGGATAGTGTATCTATCAGTATGTACCCCATATACATATAATACTGATATATATATATATATATATATATATATATATATATATATATAGAATATATATATATATATATATATATTTATATATATATATATATTACAATGATATACAGAATTTCAACTTATATCTACAGACATCATATACATAATGTACACATGCAACAACATTTATAGAGCTATCCCTGTTATACACATTTATATATATATATATATATATATATATATATATATATATATAAATGTGGGAATGCATGACTTTCCCCAGAATGCTGAGGTTATCTGCCCCCCCCCACACACACACACACACACATACATCAAAACAGTTGCCCCAAGGAATCAAACCAAGACTTCTACAGTACATAATCCACTCACCCACAGACCCCTGTGCCTGTTGAATGTCACCTTGCAGACAGACACAGTTGAGCATGCTGCGGACAGGCCATCTTGTTCCTGGCCACATGTTTTCGTATCTAACTGCAGCCAGACACATATGGCCATACTGCTAATTGTTACACACATAACAGGGATAGTGACAGGTATCCCACTCCGAGATACAATAAAAGTACCAAGCAATATCACTCTGCAGGCCACACATGCTATCTAACACAAGGCTACTTTGCATACTCCACAATCACATATACAACAGATGTACTCTGTGGCAAGCTATAGTGTGTAATAGTAGATAGGTAGGGGTTCTAATCTCACATTAACCAATTGTGTGTGTGTGTGTGTGTGTGTGTGTGTGTGTGTGTGTGTGTGTGTGTGTGTGTGTGTGTGTGTGTGTGTGTGTGTGTGTGTGTGTGTGTGTGTGTGTGTGTGTGTGTGTTTAACTATATCCCCATGCAGCACTATGGACAAGCACATATGGGCTATTTCTGTGCAATGGTTATGCATTTTATGGATCTGTGACTAGCTGCTGGCCTCTACATTGCCCTCCTCTACAAGGTCTGCTGATGTCATCCACCTTAAGAGTGCTGGCTAACACTCTAATACCAGATAAACTATGTGGCACATGTAATAAGTGCTGCAAGTTATAGTGTGTAATAGTAGATAGAAATGTAGTCTAATCTTGCATCGGCCACGTGTGTGTGTGTGTGTGTGTGTGTGTGTGTGTGTGTGTGTGTGTGCACGCACGCGCGCGCGCGTGTTTGTGTGTGTGTGTGTGTGTGTGTGTGTGTGTGTGTGTGTGTGTGTGTGTGTGTGTGTGTAAATATATCCCTATGCAGCACTACAGACAAGCCAGTTTGGGTTATCTCTGTGCAATGGTTATGCATTTTATGGCCCTGTGACTAGCTGATGGCCTCTACAAGGCCTGCTGATGTCATCCACATTAAGAGCACTGGCTGACACACTAATATCAGCTAAACTCTGTGGCCCATGCGATAAGTACTGCAAGCTGTTGTGTGCAATAATATATAGGTAGGGGTTCTAATCTCACATCAGCCAACTGTGTGTGTGTTTGGGGGGGGCGTCTGTGCGTTTGTGTGTGTGTGTGTAAATATATTCCCATGCAGCACTATGGACATGCCTGTATGGGCTATCTCTGTGCAATGGTTATGCACTTTTTGGCCCTGTGACTAGCTGCTGACCCTAAATTGCCCTATTATACATAATCATAACTGATGCCTGCTACTTGTCTGACCCAGACACAGGATATTTGCAGACATCTAAACTCCATCATCACACCTTCTAGATTTGTAAGTTCAGATATCCCAAGTGACATATAGAAAGGGTAGCAGATCTTATCACAAAGTATGACTGCATGAATACACTGACTGCCCCCATTATCCCTGGTAGACTTTTCTACACATGTGCATCTAGGGAGCTTGCTGACATCATATTTCTGTTTTGCTGCCATGCCATTCTGTGCCCCTGTATTGCTGCCATGTGTCCATAGGGCTAACCCTACACATGTCTATGTTGTACAGCAGTGGACCATGCATGGTAGAGTGTCAGGTCATCGTCTTCAGCCATGAACATGGGAACAGACTCTGCCAGGAGTAGCTCTGGCACCACCATACCCAAGGTCAGATGCAGTGCTAGTACCTGGCGGGTGACTGCAAAATGCTGGGGCTGTGTTCCCCAAGGGACCACCCAGGAACATTTGCCCATGGCCTGCCATGTCATGGTGTGGACAGCATACTTCCCTCTGTAGCACTGGAGGTAATGCCACTATGGGAGCATGACTGTGCATGGCCACGTGGACTCTCTGCAGATGGTGTTGGTGACCTACATCCATGTGTCCAACACCCAACTCCAAACAGATGTTCCAGCACATATAATGTCAGCTCCAAGAAAGACACTGTCTCAGACAACCATCTGTCCACTGTATCAGTGAACCAATCCAGGGTGTTCCCAATGCAGTGGAGGCAGTCAAGGATGTCAGACTGTGCTGCATCCATAACCCAAAGCAAATGTCTAGCGTTACATTCAGATCATGCCTATGCCTCCATAATGGTCTGAAATATGTGCTGAGTGACTCTTGATGTGACACCTGCAACAGGTGGTGGATGGACATCAGTCCTCCTACGAGCATCCCTGTCAATCCACCTGTGTGGGACCTCACCAGCTCTCTGGCAGTGGCCAGTGTCTGCACTCACTGATGCCATAGTTGCCACACTGTCCTGTTCAATGTTACCAGCCTCTAACTGTCCAATATCTGTGAACTCTTGGGACTGGGTATGTGTGGGCCTGCTGACTGTGTGCAGTGACAATGGGGGCAGAACAGGGATGTCAACTTCTGGAACAGATTCAGCCCCTGACAACCCCACCTGTGCCTCACTATGGCCACCATCATCATCAGAGTCCAATGAAACACTGACATCAGCTTGTGAGGGAGACAGACTCCAACTCCACTGGTCACCTGTGAAAACCAAAACAAAAGCAGTACATTACTACCTGCACTTTTATGTATGGTAATCCAAACAGACTCATACAAATGAGGATCTGTAACTGCTTTATCAGTCACACATCTTCTCATGTCCACTCCCATGCAAAACAGACAACCTCACACCAACATACAAAGACAAGTCAAGCCCTTTATAATATGTACATCAGCCACATCCAAGTAAATTTGCCAGTACAATTTGCTTTTAAGGTATGAAATTTGATAGACCTACACATAAAAGCCAGTACACCTCTCTTGTGAATGACATGCCAGTACTAGTGTCACTGCCTCAGGTATGTAGCATCTCCCTGTTGTGTTTGAACAGGCATCTTGGAGTAATTGCCTCAGGTATACCAGGCTGTGTAGCCACTCATAACTGTAAGTGCAGATGTGTTGATGGCCATTCAAATACACACCTATTACTAACCAGTCTATGAACCGTTGTTATCTGTTCCAGAACAGAACATACAAATATTCTACTCTGGCTAAAGACAACAATAGTACATAGGGCAATATGGCAGCCCTTAACTTCCATGGTGTATGTATGATCAATAATAAACTGTATCACACTTACTAGGTACAGGACCATGGACTTGGGCCACTCCTGATGGACCTATGAAAAGGTGACAGAGAGGTATTGTCAGCACCACCAAATGTTGCAGCACTACAAGGTAATATGTGAATATATCCACATGTACAGTGGCTACTGTGATACTAGCTGTATTGCTCACATTCTGAGTATGTGTGCAAAACTGTACATAAACCCTAACTCTCCTCCCAATGCAGATAAATCTAACACCCATGTGCTGGTATTTACAGCCTGCCACAATGACTGATACAGTATTACACTGGTGAACACAATACGCTTAACTGGACACTCTTCTGCTGTGGACACTGTGACTCCCACCTCCATGATGTATGTTGTGATGAATGCCTGGGAGCTGTTGTGTGTTCCTAGGTTCACCAGGAATTCCTTTGTGTCTGTGAGTGGATGTTCTGTCACAGGACCTCCACTGGTAGTCACATAATCCCTAGCAACATCAGTTGCCCTTCGTCATGCAGCATTCAGCAAGTCTGTGGCCTGGTGTCAGACGTGCTCATAGGTCCTGTCCTGTCGGCCAATCTGATTTACATCCCACACAAGATCTTCCCACAATGCTGCCTGCTGCTCCTGATTATTCCTCCCCTGGATAACAAGATATGATGGTGTTGGCTCAGTCCATCCACTATCATGTCATTCTCCACCTCTGAGAAGGAGGCATGTCTTCAGTGATAAAGGGTTTCTGAAAGACAACAAAAGGGGAACACATTGCAGGACCAGATACATGGACATCCACTATGTACAACACTCATAATGGCCTGCACTATCCACTGCTCCCTCATACATCATACTCCACAGTCTGGCAACACTCTACATGTGTGGATACCATCAAGATAGTAGCAATACTGGGATATGTCCATGTGTGCAGTGACAGATTCTGCTGTATATTCCAACACCCAGCACTGCAGTCTACTGTGGTGTGTCCCCTATGGGCAAACTCCCACTAATATGTCATATGGCCACTGCCAGACAATTAACAGTGTGTTATTACAATAACTGTATGCGGACAGTCCAGCAACACCAGTGTGCCACAATGGCAGAAAACAATGCCAACCTGCTGTAGTATATGTTCACTGCAGGCATCATACCTCTCAACTATACAGATGTTTGCAGAATGTCAGGATATTTGCCTCATAGTTTTGGTCATTTACACACAAACTTGTGGATCTCTGAGAAATACGTAAACACTGTCGCTGGGTTTGGGCCTTTGCCCTCCATAAATTATGGCTTTGTCCTGGTTTCATGATGTAAGAAGTTGACAGGTATGTTAGGCATAGCCATCAACCAAACAAGGACATATGTCAACAGAAACAGGGACTTAGCCAGAGTACATCAGGGGCATTCAAGGATACTTTTAACATGTTAGAACTATGTATATGAGACAGTGACTGAATAAGGGAGATAAAGTACAGTACTTCAATTAATGTTACAGGAGTGTACACCCTTACTCATTGACCTATGTATTCTGTGTAATCCACTAGCTTTCCTACAGCAGCCAACTGTTGTAGGAAGGATTGACAAGGACAATGCTGAGATGTGATTAAAATTCAGGGATAGTTAAGAGGCATGCCTGTAGATATAGGAGAGCAGAGTATCACTGATACGTTGTTACCATATATCTTAGACAGGCTTACTGTTGTAATCTCTATTCCCCATGTCTCCATCCTCCCATCAATATTCTGTTATACGGAGAAATCTATTACATATCTGCTGGAGTGCAATACTCATTTTTTGAACTTTGTTTCTGGTGTACTTTTTGAAATCCACTCTCCATGTGAGTGAATTCTCATACAGAGCTGCTCCCCATAAGCAGATGCTTTCTTTTTAAGGTACTGCTCATTAACAGGTAATTTCCTCTGCACAAATCCATGGCTGAGAAATTGCTAATTGCAGCCAAAACAGATGAATTGCAGTGTCATTGGCCAATGACATACCTCCACAGTGCAATATATAAGGCCTTCATGTAGACCTGGACCCCTTTCTTAGTTGGTAAGATGGAAATCACTGAGGTGTGGAGAGTACAGCATCACAGAGGGTAGGTACCATAACTGTCAACTGTATAGATTTATGGAGTATGTCCACAGTTTCACCTCACGTGTGTGGTCAGTGTCTTATGACATAGTGGTCATCTGGCAGTTCACTGGCAAATATTGTTGGTTGAGGTCAGTAAGCAAAGATACATACTTGAATGTCAGACTTCGTACCCATCATAATATGCATGCTAATGCAATAGCTGTTAATCTATCAACCTACTATCTTTGTAGGGGCAAACTATTACACATGCCCCTATCTGTGGGCCTAGCCCCCCCATTACATCTGGCTGTGTCCAGATCCCTTGTTCTAGGAGGTTGGGAGGTATGGTAGGTCTGCAACAGCTAATTTTACATACAGCTGTGTATGCTAGCACACATAGAGAGGAGTGTGGATAATTTTGATGATAGCAAGCTGTATGTGTAACTGTGGCAGTTGTGACAGCTCTGTCATTACAGCAGAGACAGGGTAACAGTACCCCATACAGTCCAATCGAGGTATGTGATTAAGGTATGCCTGCTATGCAAATGTGTCAATAAAAAAGCACTAGGCTACATATTCATAGGCTATACAGATATGTGTAGTGTGTCCCTACCTGCTGGCCTCTGACTTGCAAAACTGGGTAGCACTTCATTAACTGGCAGTAACTTGTGTGGATTAAGATTGCATGACTCAGTCATTACTTGCTTTTTTCACAATAATGTAATTGAACTGCTAGACAAAACTGGACTTGAACCCAGGACTGTGTGTGGCAAAATATACTGTATGTAAGGCATTTAACAGAATGCACCACTGAGTCAGTGCAAAAGCATGTGTATTTGCAAGATATATATGCACATATACAGGCTGTGTGTAGCATTTATACAGCCATCAGTATGTGCATGGCTTTATATGGCTGTATTTCTGCACTAGGGACCCAGTTGTACATGTACTTTGACATTGCTCCTTTAGCAGATGCCTTTCCACAAGTTGCTGATAAAAGGGCACATATAACTGCTATTGCAGGCCTCACTTGCATCTGTTAGTATGGCTTTGGTTGTCTACTGATGTATTATTGCACCAGATTCCCATTAATTTTTATTCCAGTTACATGACTAATGACTGTAAGTGGCAATCAGTATGTTTTGCTGGAAACACCTACTTTACATCAGGTGTGTGTGTGGCATGGTGGGCTAATGCTCTAGGTGAGAGGGGCCGGAGTTTGAAACTTGGCAGAAGTGTTCATTTTGTACATATATCTGATAATGTAATAAACACATTTAATCATTAAAGCTAATTTAAGCTTCACTTAGCTCTGTGCAAACCCGAGCTAAAAAATATAAAGAAAAGAAAAAGGGGGGGGGTGATAGGAAAGTGGTGAAATGGGGGCAAGCAGGAGAGAAAATATAGTGAAAGTCATTTAGGGATATGCAGGAAGGGTGTAGGAAAGCCCCATAGCTATCCATATCTTGTACAACAACAGCTGTGCATTTTGACAGATCTTGTAAATGAGTTTGGAGTCTCAAACCCCAGAGAGAGGGGTGAGGACAACATAACTGTGTTGTCAAGCCAATTAGACCAGATTAGTGGTGTCCTGTGGACACATGTGCAACATGGAGAGCTATGTATGGGGCAAGATTTTTTGGGACAAATGCCCTTTTTTTTTTTTTTTTTTTTTTTTTTTAAGGTGAAACTGGAATACAGGGGAAGGAACATAAGTGCATGTGGGGAGAGCTAAGTTGGGTAGAAGAGAATGCATTCGCAGATAGACAAAACATATAAGACAGCAGACAGGGGTGGTGTGTGACACATGATGGGTTAAACACCTTGGATGGGGAGGATGTTGTGGAACCAAGTTGCACGTAACTCCAGATGGCAGCAGTGTGACTCACATCCCCTCCCATGGGACAGTCAACACTGTCCTGAGGATGACTGTGTTGGAGGCTTGGTGCCAGGGTGAGTCTGCCCCACCATGTCGGCCAGCATGCTCTCAATCTGGAATAGACAGTGTTCATAGCTCTAATGGACAATCCTGCACACCATGACCAGCATTTGATCCTGGGTGACTGCAGCCCATCCACCACTGCTCCCAGGGGGAGAACAGGCCTCATCCCCTAAGGCAGTTCCACTCAACACTGCAGGTGGTGCAGGGGCAGTAGAGGGGGCACCACCGACCTGGGTCCCAGACGTGCTAGGACCAACTGCCATGGTCATTTGTGGCAAGGTAGGTGGATCACCAGGAAATGGCCTACCCTGATGAGCTGTAGTAATGAAGGTATAGCAATAAGTATAGGTTAGTTATTAAAAACATTATTAGCAATAACAGCATGGCAGAATATTGAAAATAAGGCAATTGCACATTAATGAAAATTATGTGAAACACAATATATAACAGAATAGTCAGTATAACAGCATTCCAGTAACAGTTACAGCATAAGGCTAACAAAATAGGTCATTTAACAAGATATGTTAATTTGCAACCATCATAATACATTACAATAATAACACATGCCCCAATAAACAGTTAATTTAACAACATATGTTAATAGTAAACCATAGCCAATACATAACAGTAATAAATAAATGAAGATAAGGGGTGGGGAGAGAAAAAAAATCAATCAATTAGTAACAGTGCAGCTTACTTCCTTGACAAAACTACTGCTATCTACTCTATGGGTCTGTATTTCACAGAGTGGAGGAGAGGCATTGACTACAACTCTGATCTGAGGTATATAACAATAAGTATCCTGTTTTTTGGCTTATTTATACTGGTTATTGCTTCTAACAATTAATATAGAGTACTTTTTTATACGTTTTACTGTATTTTATTGCTATTAATTAATCTGCATGGGTAACTGATTTGTTTGCAGTTAAAAACATTCTGTAGACTCTCCCTGCTCCTTTATCTGTTTAAAAACTTTCATTTTGTGGCTCACTACTGTCATAAAGATTTCTGTAGTGTTTACTGTCTAAAAAGAGTATAGGCTAATAGCTTTAGTATTGTCCCAGTTCAGATTTGCTGGGTCTGGGCCTGTTTGTTTTTGCAGTGATTGTTCTGAGCACATGACTAGGCCATCTTGAATTAGCAGAAGCCTTTCTTTACCTTCATGGCAGGATTGTGTTGATTGACTGCTGGCTTGTGCTTTGTTTTTAAAGTTGTCTAAGGTTGTATCTTCTGGTATTTAAGCCCTGACTTTGAGAGGATTTCTGTCTATACACACTGAGCAGAGTGGAGGAGGGGCATTGAATACAACTCTGATCTGGGATATATAACAATAAGTATCCTGTTTTTTTTTTTGGCTTATTTATACTGGTTATTGCTTCTAGCAATTTTTATATATAGCACTTTTTATTGCCTGCTGCATACGTTTTACTCTATTTTATTGCTATTAACTAATCTGCATGGGTAACTCATTTATTTACAGTTAAAAGCATTCTGTAGGGTCTCCTTGCTCTTTTATCTGTTTAAAAACTTTCATTTTGTGGCTCACTGCTGTCATAAAGATTTCTGTAGTGTTTACTGTCTAAGAGAGTGTAGGTTAATAGCTTTAGTATTGGTCCCCACTCCCCTTCCCTGTTGGTGTCTTGTTGTTATACTTGGTGGCTTTGCAGTTGCCCGCCCTACTGTAAATTTGATCTTGGACACTCCTCCAAGTCTAGTGTCATTAGCTCATTCTACCTAATACAGAGAAAACATCTGAGAAGGCCTTCTGTTCCTCCTTTCTCCCTTTCTTTAAAAAAAAAATTGCCCAAATCTCCTTGTGTTCTGACTGTGCTTCTCAAACATTTTGAAAATATAGAGTATATTTTAGTGCATTTATTAAAACTGTATTTGCCTTAATATTGCTACAACTCAAGTGCTCTATGTTGCACTGCATCTGAATTGTTTGTGTGTTTTAGCTGCTTTTCTGTATATATAGCATTCTCTGTATATGTAGACTAGCTACTTATTCTACTGTATTACTGCCTCTTAAATCGTTTTTCAGTTGTGCACTTGCCTTGCTTCATTTAAAATGTTTTAAATTGCTAATTTTGTAGAGTTTTAATTGCATTTACTGTTTAAGACTACACACTCAAGTGCATTAGCCTTTTCTGTATTTATTTACTGTATTATTGCATTGTTTAGCCTGTTTTAACCAAAAAAAAAAGAATACTATCTTGTTTGCACATTTCCCACCTTTCCTAGCCAGTATAGGCCAGATCCCAGGCTTTGCTTGTCTCAGGACTTTATTTTCTGTGTTCAGAGCTATCCAGACCTTGCTGTGGTAGAGGGAAGTCCTACTGCTTACCATTGGGAGTGGTGAGCATTGTCCTGCCTATCTAACACTAGAGCAGTGGTTTCCTGCTCTGAAATTATAATTGTATTAGCCCTTATGGCCTGATTTCTATCCCTTTCAACTTTCTGGCTTAAAAATGCGTGTGTGTTTGTGTATTTTTCACATCGTGCAGCACCATGGGGCTACGGTTAAACTATTCCAGGTGCCAGAAAGTCTGCTCTTCAAAATTTCCCTCAGAACTAGCTGGTTTCTCAGTAGTAGCACTAAAATCTGAACCCCTGTAACTAGCACTTGCTCTAGAACCTGCTGGAAAGCACTTGGAAGCCTGAAACTGATACAGGCACTCAACTTTCCTTGTCAATAAGGAGAAATTAATCATAGGCACTAAACAGCCTATAATTGCAAAGTACCTAGCAAAGGTAAGGGAAAACAGCTATTGTACTTTACAAAAAAGCACATAAACAGGCATGTCCAAGGGTCAGCTTCCGGTGATTTCTCCTGTCCACCTGGTGAATCTGGGCATACTGGGGCAATGCGGCAACTGCCTCATGTACACAGACAACCCTCTCCTCCTACCACCCAACACTACAACCTGCAAGAGATGCACTTACATAGCCAAACTAGAAGCAAAGCTTTCTCCAGTTAAGATTGTGCTAGACTGTCAAGAGGAGAAGGTTAACACCTGCACTACACCTCAAGCAACACATAGCCCTTCAAAACCCACACCATCAACACTCACACATAGCAACACTAAACCCACATATGCGGAGGCCCTTAACATTAACCTGCTAAAATGCAAACAAACACCAGTGACAACCAAAGTGACATATAGCTCACAACACTAGTGTGCCACCCAACAACAGCCCCTAAGGCAAGACAATGTACCCAATACTTTAGTCATAGGCGACTCTATAGACAGGCACACTGATGTCCCACTCACCAGACTGAACAAGGAGAAAATTACAGTCAGCTGCCTGTCAGGTGTCAGGATCCGCCACATAACGCATGCACTCAAGTCACTCCACAACAAGTACAAATACGACTCTGTCATTGTCCATGCTGGTGTGAATGACTTGAGACTTATCTCCCTGGACTACATGAAAAGAGACATGGAAGAGCTCTCAGATCATGTGGCCCAGGCAGGTATGACCCTAGCCCTGAGTAGCATCCTGCCTTCACTCAGAACGATGCCACAGTATAAGGCCAAAATGACTGACTTCAACAATTGGCTAAGCTTCTGGTGTCACTCAAAAGGGATCCAGTATCTGTCTGCCTGGGAAGACATGATCAACAAACCATGATGCTTTGCCATAGATGGTCTGCACCTATCACCCCTGGGATTCAGGCTACTGGATAAAGCTCTTGCCAACCCTATAGTGCCTTTTTTAGGCAAGGTTCAAAGGACAAAACCACCACCATAACAGATACAAGCATGCAAAATCTGAAGGTAATGCTACTCAACACTAGAAGTCTAAACCTCAAAATGTACTCTCTCGAGGCACTCCTAAAAATGGAGAACATCAATATCTGTGCAGTAACTGAGACCTGGTTAAAGGCTACAGAGAGCACCCCTGCAATATCAAGTTACAACTCTTACCACACTTTTCAGCCACCAAACCAAGACCGAAACACTAAAGGTGGAGGAGTGTCCATATTCACCAAGGATATTCACACCTCCAGGCTAGTTTCCCAACACAATGCATCTGAAATTCTCCAGGTGTAACTAGCAGTAGGTAAGACTGCAATCCAAATTGTAGCTTGCTACAGATCCCCCACCATGCCACAAGATTCTCACTACACCTTTCTAAACATACTGGAAAATATTAAGATACAACCAAACACCCTAATATTGGGTGATTTCAACTACCCTGCCATTAACTGGGAAAACTACTCAGGTACCAACACCTTTTCCCAACGGTTCTTGGAATTCATAAATTCCAATGCCCTGGATCAACTAATCCATTGTCCCATGAGGGGCTCCAGTATCCTAGACCTGGTTATTACCAACATGGGAGATAGATGCTCCACACCAGTGGTCACCTCTTCTTTGGTCAGGTCTGACCAGAAGCAAATCACCCTTAGGTTCATAGGTTCATACTAGGCTATCTGCCCTAGGGCATTTATTAGCCTAGCCAGAATGTGTTTGGCTTTCGCCACCCATTTTAAATTTATTTTGCTATGCCCTTTTTCGAGGTTAGTATACTGTGCCTCTGTCTAACAGTGACACAGAAGTGATACCCAGGGTAAACCTATGATCTCCCATCCACTTATCAAGATTCCTCTTGAAGAAAGTCAATGAGGGACTCTGCCTAACCTGGACTGGGATTTTATTCCAGAGTGAAGGGAGCCTCTGAGTTATGAATCTGTCCCTCCAGCATGTCCTATTCATTTCAGTGCTGAGGAATGATATTGACATATCATTGACATGATTGACCTTGACATCCACATCCCACCCCCACCCCCCAGTAAGGAAACCTCCTTAAAAAAACTTCTCCAAAGCCAACTTCATGCTACTCAAGTCAGAAGTGACAAACTTCACAGCACCCTGCAGACAGGATCTGAAAGTTCGACTGCTGAATCCTATACTAAGGCACTGTATGAGCACATCCACTCGTGCATGAATCGTGCCATCCCAAATAGAACCAAGATGCTCTCCTCCAAAAAAGGAAAGCCAATCTGGCAGTCCTCTGCCATAAACAAACTATACAACAGAAGGAAGAAATTGTTGCAGAAAAGAGGAAAATTCCAGAATGCAAAAAACTTCCTTACCAGCCTCAGTAAGAAGCTGAGATCCCTCATAAAATCCTCAAAAGCTAGTTATGAAAATAAGATCGCCAAAGATTCCAAAGACAACCACAAGGCATTCTATAGTTATGTCAGGAATCTAAATGGCAATGCTCAGATCTGATCTGAGCTACAACAGAATGGCATTAAATATACTGATCCCAAGGATATTGCCAATATCTTGGCAGATTGATTTAGTGCCAACTTCACCCCCTTCTCACCCCTAAAGGTCCCATCTCAAAACCAAAAGATTGCCAAATTCTGGTAATCATGGCCACACAGGTAGAAAACACACTATCCAAAGCTAAGAATAGAGCATCCATGGGACCAGATGACATTCTGGGCTGTGTACTTCATGAACTACAAAATTAACTGGCACCTCACCTAAGTGTCATGTTTAATCATAGCCTCACCTCAGGCTTCATGCCCACTGAGTGGCACACAGCTACAGTTATCCCACTCCACAAGGGGGAGATCCACCTTGGATCCCAGGAACTACTGTCCCATCAGTCCGATGAGCCTGATCTGCAAGGGCATGGAACATGTTATCATGTACCTTATAAACAAAGACATTGGCAACCTTTAAACACTGGACCCCACCCAGTTTTGGTTCGTGAAGGGCCGATTTTGTCTCCTAAACCTGAATGACTTCTTTGAATGAGTCACCATAGCTGTGGACAAGGGTAAGGGGGTCCACACAGCCTATCTGGACCTCGCCAAGGCCCTCAACCATCCCCCAACAACGTTTGCAGATGACTGTAAACTGGGAGCCATTACTGAATCCGCAAATGATGTGGATGTTCTACAAAAGGGCCTTACAAAAACAGATGCTTGGTGCCATAGCAATGGGCTCAAGCTTAATGCCAAGAAATGTATAGTTATCCCCTTTGGGAAAAACCATGTACCCATGAATTACCACATAAGTGGCAGTATACTAAACACCAAAAGTGTGTTGAGAGACTGAGGGACACAGGTGGACAGTGGTCTCAACTTCGATAATCACATTGCCATAACAGTCAGGAAATCCTTCTATGTGGCACACCTCATCATTAAGGGCTTTTCATCCAGGAAAAAGGAGGTCATTTTCCCACTGTACTCATCCCTCATTAGACCCACTGTAGAGTATAATGCCCCATTAGTTATGTACCTCGCAAGACATCTGCAACAGCTGAAAAGGCCGCAGATATACTTCACTAAAAGAATCACAGGCCTAAAGCAGATGCCATATGCTGACCGTCTAAACAAACTCCACCTATACTCCGTGGCATATCATCTACTCAGAGGTGATCTCTGCTTAACATACAAGGCCATGTCAAACCCTGAGCTGTTGGACATGCTCCACTTAAAGAAATCCCAATCCCTCAGAGCCACATGCTCCAGGGATCTAAACATTGTCATTACAATGAACAAGACATGCTGGAGGGATAGGTTCCTGACCCAGGGACTCCCTATACTCTGGAATAGACTGCCCATATATGTCAAGCAGTGTGCCTCCTTGGCCCTCTTCAAAAGGATCCTTGATGATTGAATTGGAGATAGGAAATTCACCCAGGGGATCATGTCAGTCACCCTGCTAGACAGGGGTCCAGGGAAGTAAATATTGTGGGAAGAAATATCCAGGGAATTGTTATGGCTAGGCTTGTATAGGCCCTAGGGCCGATAACCTAGTACCAACCTATGAACCTATGTTTGCAGTGAGTACAAATCTCCTATAGCTAATGTAGCAAATACATACCCTTCAAGCTAAATGCATGGGACACTATGGGCCAAACGATAATAACTGTGGGTACAACCCTACACAGAACACTTGCATATCAGGTGGACCTATATAGCTACCAAGGTGTTCTGTGGGCTAAAATGGTGATACTTTGCAATCTAAGTACTTATTGCCATGATATTCCTGTAACAGGTGGATTACACAATATTAATTACATAACGTGAAATCATGATCATTGAGAGACATGCATGTGTACAGTACAGACACTAAACAGCAGTCATGCCTTAGTTGGTGGGCATGGGAATAGAATAAAAACAGTGACTGCAACTGCAGCAACATTTAACAGACACTCCAGGCATACAGCCATACCAGGATTACACATATTATTTCTGTCTGCACATTGCTGAGTTTACATATTCCTGCTAATGATTTTAACAGCCTGGGAATTCTAAACACAGAATTATCTGCTCATAATATGGGCTACCTCACCCATTTACCTGCAGCTCCTGTGGAGAGAGAATATGTTAGCATTGCATGACTGCTAATGTATTCTTTCGTGCTAGCTAGCACTGGATTTGAACCCTGGTCTGTCTATGGCAAAATGTACTATATACAGAGCATTTAACAAACTGAGCTACTGAGTCACTACTGCTTATTGCCTGACTGACATTTTCTTAGAGCTTATCTGGAACAAAACTATGATCTGGCAGTACTATTACAGTGTTATACTAGCCTGCAGTGACAGTACAACACACAGGCACGAAATACAAGAATAAAGCAGATAGTAGGTATGCTATATATCAGTCTAACAATGCTGGAGTACACACTTTATTGTTAGTGGGTTGAAATATCTGTGAAGTTAGCAAATAATATAAGATCATGGAGTGGGCTACCTCACCCATATACTGTGCTTAACTGATATGTGTGCATGGCAGAGCATTATGTGAACAATATTGGCCTAGAGAGAGCCTTGAATGGTACTATATGTGTTAGACAATACAGCCATTACATTTGCATTCTACAGTTATTACAGTGTTATACTTAACTGCAGCACCTTACTTTACAGCCTGAATGCATACAGCTGTACTGCAATGGTTACAACAAGACAACCCTGATGTATACCATTTTCCTTGGTGTTATTGGCATTAATTCATGTTTTATTGCAGACAATTAGCATTATTTATTTCTTACAATGCAGCTCTAATTCCACATTTATTGCACTATAGACTTTACTGTATATAATTTAATGCAGTTATTGGTATTATTTTGTGTTTTTATTACACAACAGTTAGCATTATTCATGTCTTTCAAAACAGCTCTAATTCCACATTTAATGCACTACAAACTTTATTGTATATACTTTAATGCAGTTACTGGTATTGTTTCATGTTTTTCTTTCTTGCTTATATGACTACATTTAGCATAATAAATCTGTGCTCACGGAACAACCTGGCCAGGCACCTAGCACGTGACTTGTTGGACATGCTCCACTTAAAGAAATCCCAATCCCTCCGAGCTACACACGCTAGGGACCTAAACCTTGTCACCACAATAAACAGAACATGCTGGAGGGCTAGATTCATGTCCCAGAGACTTCCCATACTCTGGAACAGACTACCTGTCTATGTCAAACAGAGCTCCTTATTAGCACTCTTCAAGAAGAATCTTGATGATTGGATGGGAAATAGGAAATTCACCCCAGGGATCACTTCTGTGGCTCTGCTCGACAGGGGCACAGGAAAATAATTTTCTTGTGTGGCGAAAGCCAGGGTACATTTTTGGCTAGGCTTATATAGGCCCTAGGGTCAATAGACTAGTACCTACCTATGAACCTATTACACAACAGTTGGCATTATTCATTTATTTCAAAACAGCTCTAATTCTACATTTAATGCGCTACAGACTTTATATACTTTAATTCAGTTACTGGTATTGTTTTGTGTCATTACTGCACAGCAGTTGCTATTATTCATTTCTTTTAAAACAGCTCTAATTCTACAATTATGGCACTACAGACTTTATTGTATATACTTTAATGCAGTTAATGCTTTACCCTTTCTTGCTTATATCACTACATTTAGCATAATAAATCTGTGCTCATGGAACAACCTGGCCAGTCATCCAGCACGCAACTTGATATTGTGACCCCTCTCCTCTGCAGCTGTTAAAAGCATGCCATTATGCATACCAGTTTTGCAGACATTCAGATTAGATATTGGTGAAACAGAGGTAAAATTACTTGCATACTTGTGGAGAATTCTCTGCCTGAGCTTTTTGGATGAAAGTGTCCAAGACATCCCCCTTTCTTCATTTCAGGTAATCATGGTGGTCATGACACTGCTCACCTGTGTGGGGGATACCAGTAACACTGGTGAATTCTCTGGCCAGCCGGTCCCAGGCCTCTGCATTACTCTCTGAGCCCTGTAAATCTCGCTGCAGCAGTCGGTCTTCATGTTTTTTTTACTAGGAGTCCAACCATGACCCTAGACTCCAGAATGCCCCAACACTGCTCCCAAAAGCAAACACACCTTCACCATCAGTGCAATGTATGGTGTGTCATACTGGCCATGAACCCAGACTTTGGGAAATGTTTAGTACTTCAGCATCATCTTCACCCAATGTATGTGGAATAGGAACAGTTTAGATTAATAAATTAAATGTCCATATTTGTCCCCCATCATTTTAGGCTTTATCCAGATTTTTTGCTCTAAGAGATTGAGAGGTATGTTTGATTTCTAAGCAAGTTATAATTGTTTGATTACCCTGAAGTCTCAGATAAGCTTGGTTCTTTCTTCCTGACTTTTTAGGATTTCACTTTGTTGTTCACAAGTACCAGTTTTTCCTGTGGTCTATTGTTCTTCCATACGGGAGGGAGATGTCTATCCCCCCAAAAAGGTGCGTGGAAAGCTATTGTGCTTCAACACAAGGATCTGTGCTTTATATATATATATATATATATATATATATATATATATATATATATATATAGATACGATATATGTATATGTGTGTGTATGTGTGTGTGTGTGTGTGTGTGTGTGTGTGTGTGTGTGTGTGTGTGTGTGTGTGTATATATATATATATATATATATATATATATATATATATATACACACACACACACACACACACACACATATGGATTCACTTTAGTAGCTTGAAATAATGAAATATCGAAATTCAGTATTTCAAGCCCATAAAGTGGAATCCTGAATATATGAGTATATGGTTTCACTACTAAAGAACTATTGAACTTCAATAGCTTGAGACTGAAGTGTCGAAACTGCATTTACGTAAAAGTGCAGAATGCCGAATGTGGAAATGTCGAATCTGCAGTTGTGGAGTCGCATACGTGACGTGGGATTCCTTGTGTTCGTGATGTGTGGTGTGGTATGTGGATGTAGCTGAAGATTCAGGTAAGTGATGTTTTACTATAGGTTTTGGGTAGGGATTTTAGTTTGTGTGTGTGTGTTTGGAGTTTTGATGTGTTAGGGTAGGTAGGTAAGATTGTGAGTGTTTAAGTGTTGAGAGTAGTGATATTTGCATGTATGTGATGTGTGTTTGTGCAAGGGGAGTGTAGAATGTGTAGTTGTGGTTTTTGTGTGTTTGTGTTTTTAATGTGACCTCGGAGTTAGTATATATAAGTAGTGGGGGTGTGGGGGGCAAGCCCCCAAACTTACATGTAGGGTGTGCGCGTGTATTTGTTTTGTTGTGTTTGTGTGTGTCTTGTTGGTTTGCAGTGTAGGGAGGAATGTGTATGTGTGCTTGTTTGTGTGTGGAGCATGTATGTAGGCAGTTGCGATTTTGAATTTCGTACTTTTGATGTTTCGGATTTTTGCAGTTTTCGGCTGTTACAGTCTCGAGATACTGAAGTTTGATATTTATGTATTTTGGGATTGTAAAGTGAAACTGTGTGTGTGTGTGTGTGTGTGTGTGTGTGTGTGTGTGTGTGTGTGTGTGTGTGTGTGTGTGTGTGTATATATATATATATATATATATATATATATCGGTGTGTGTGTGTGTGTGTGTGTGTGTGTGTGTGTGTGTGTGTGTGTGTGTGTGTGTGTGTGTGTGTGTGTGTGTGTGTGTGTGTGTGTGTGTGTGTGTGTGTGTGTGTGTGTGCGTGTGTGCGTGTTTGTGTGTGTATGTAGCCATACACATTTGTGTCTACACAGCCACATACAAACATGCACTGAAAGAAATCCACAAAACAAAAGAAGCTGATTAAACAGTCTCTGAGTTATGAATATTAGTAGGATAGTTTTGATTCCAAAAGAATGTTTGCACTTGTGAATATCATAAAGAACATTTAGTGGCCAATGGTTCAGTGCAAGTCATTCCAAAATTAAGCACCAGGGAACTCAGCTATGATATTGTAGAAATTCAACTTGCAGAAAATGACAGCTCATACCTTTGTACTAGAGGGAAACACGATCCTGTCATTCAACTGCTGTAACCAGGTAAAAGTGCTGTTCGCCCAAAAGCTTATACTATCCACACCACAACCTGCATCTAGGTGATGACCAGCTATGTGCCTTTAGAAGTTCCAGCTTACCATCATAACAGGTATGTTTGCGGCTATGTGCTACACTGCTACATGTACACATCAAATGATAGTATGCAGCTCAGGAAGGTATCCACTTTAAACTAAAATCTGCTTGTCACTAAGCATTTTGTTTTCTGGACATTATGTTTCTAGCTGGATAAAACCATAGAATTGTCACATAGTAGAACCTCATGAATTCTAGAAAAGTTTCTGACTGCCATGAAGCTGCCAAGCAATAAATGGCCATATGTGCCACAAAATTAGAGATTTTTTCAAGTTTCAAAAAACACGAGTCCACAATGCCATGCATAGCAGCTGTCTGTGCCTAGATCATTAACATGCATACCATTTGTTGATTACAAGTACTGCATAAATATCAGTGACAGTGGTAAAGATATAGTGATGCCACAGTCCCCTGCATCTCTCCCCTATATTGGGTATGGCCACTTTAGAGGCAGTGTTAACATCACATGCTATATCAAGTGGGGACACAGATAGAAATATTTTTAGTTTCATTTTATGCTTTGTTGACTGGGTTAGTCCACCTAGAATAGTAGCCTCTTTTCAGGGGAGACTTTAGGTGATATTGATACAGCTATGGGAAATTTGGCTAGAACATTGGGGAACATCCCCTACTTGTTACCACATTTGTGATCTGTAATGCCGATGTGAGTGTGGGTGTGTACATTCCATTCCTGGCACAATGGCTACTGTGAGAATGTAGCAATATGGTGGAGAGGAAATAAGGAGCTAAGGTGAATGTCATTTCAAATTAGGAAAATGACACCAGAGTGGAAAAGAGTTTGGAGGAAGTTATGTTCGATTTGGAGGACCTGTTTCAGGTGAAGTTGTTTAATAGTTGAAGGTGGGTGAGCTGCCACAAGATGAGGTCATGATTACAACCCTCCAGTCAGGAGGACTTAGTTAATTTGTTGGAAGAAGAAGAACCAGATAGTGGGAATGATTTATCCTGGGGAAAGGCAATGGAAAGAATTTGGGAGGAAGAGGCAAAAGAATTAAAGATGATGTTCACAGACATAGTAAAGGAGAAAATAGAACAGAAAAGGAAAAGGAAGAGAACAGAGGAGTTGGGATGGCAGAAGATCATAGCACATATACAAGGTAAACAAGAGAAGGCATTGCACAGGTATGAAATATGGGACACAGTGATCACGCCTTTAGGAATAAAAAGCTCAAGAAGTAAAAACATTTATTTTGATAAAAAAGGGACTTGTTGTGACATTTTTTTAAATTGGCTATAGGAATAGAGACTTTCTTGGAAAATCATGATAAAAAGACATGTATCCAAGGAGCAGGTCTACTGTTAAGACTTGTTATCATGAAACACAAAAGAAAGTGAATATCCAGTTTGAGCACCAATGGATAGAAAGACTGTTAAAGATCATTTGTTACTGAATTTTTGTACAGACGTTAGTTAAAAGTATTTCAAAGTACTGGAAAACAGAGGTTTATAAACTGGGATTTGGGACTGTAATATCATACTGGAAATAGAAAATGATATAATTATTATTTTTCCTAGCATGATTAATATACAAGGGAATAGAGCTATTGTATGATATTGGGGCAACCAAAAACATGTTTTTTGTGAAAAAGAGGGCCATTTTGTTGGCAATTGTAATAAAAATTAATGTTTCATATCTGGGGTTATGGTCATGACGCAAAAATGTGAAAAGAAATGTAATAAATGTAAATAGGTTATTCATGGGGAGATTGCGAAAAAGAACAAAAGAAAAATAGGTGTGGAAGAAAGCAGAAGGGACAACGATAGGAATAAAAAAATCAAAATTACAAGAAAATAATCAGAATACATAATAACTCTTCCCAATGAAATACAAGAGATAGAAATATAAGGAACAAAAGAAGGTGAGATAAAATTGGACTCAGATGCGAGCGATGAGCAGAATATTGATGCAAAAGTGGTTAAGAAGAAAAACTCTATTGGGGAAAAAGAGTGAAGGATAGGAAAAGAAAGATCCAGGATTTAGGATTAAAAGCTAAAAACAAAGGAAATGGATCAAGTAATAAATAATTACATGTAGACTAAGAAGAAGGGGAGGAAATAATCTTTGAATTTTATCAGATAATGTGAACAGTATTAAAAGTTCAGTAAAATGAATAGGGGTGTATTAAATGTGAGGTAGATATTATAATATTACAATATGTTAGAGATTTAACAAAGGAAAAAATACTACAAACAGAGAATTTATAGAGAGGGGGGATAATTTGGAATTTGGGAGAAAATACTTTTTTAGGGATACCAGTATTATATAATACGGCAATTTCAGTATTAGACTTTACTTTAGTCATATTAGGAAAATTAACTGCAGTAGATACAAGATAATAAAATAAAGTATATAAAATTATAGCAATATAAACATAGGTATCATATAAAGAGAGAAAAAAGAATTTTAAAGAGATGTTTGATTATATAATAGTTAATATGGGCATTATAATTACAAATAATTTTAATTGAGATTTAAGGGATAAAAAAAATAAAAAGACAAATCAGATAAGAAAATGATGAGGGAGATCATGAAATGTGGAAATTTGGTATTAGGGATTATAAATACAAACACATTTAGGAGAGGACATGTTAGGTCAGAGACTGTTTTTTTTTTTCTTTTTCTTTCAAAAAGTATAAAGATTGCTGCAGAAAAAGCAGTTTGAAAAGGTTTATCACACCATATGGCAATGTGGATATAAACTGAAGAAAATAAAGAACATACAAAATTGAAAAGAGAACTAAAAGAATAAATGAGACAATCTAAATTGGAAAAGGGAAGGGAAATATATGTCAGTTATAAAAAGAGCACATAACTATGAGAACTTGTTATAATGACTGGACAGAATGTTTTTTGTAATTAAAGAAAAATACAAATCTGTTCATTTACAAAGGAAGCATGGGCAAAGACAAAAAGAAAAACAAGAATTTATGGAGTTACAAAATAAAACATTAGAATGTTTGGAGATGAATGAAAATGTTTATTATGGAAACGTGAACGAGATATATAAAAGGAATCAAGAAAAAATATAAAGAGATTATTGTATAAGCAAAAATGTTTTTGTAAGAAAAAAAAGAAGAGATTTTTCATTATTTAATTAAAATGGATGGAAAAGAAAGCAGCATAATGAAGGAAGTGAAAAATAAAAAAGGGGAACTGGAGAAACAGCAAATTAAGATTACAGAAATTGTGGTACAGTATGTTAAAGAGATGGCGAGGAAAGGAGAAATGAATGATATAACTGAATGGAATTTTAAGCAACTTACTGAAGAAATAAATAGAGATATAGATAATCAGATTACCATAATGGAATTAAGCAGGTTCAGATAGTATACGCTATTTAATGATTAAGAACTTGGAAACATGTCAGAAAGAATTTTTGATATGTATATTTAATGAGTGGTTAAAAGGTGATATTAGTTATACACAAATATGTAGCTGTATTATGAAGATTGTATGGAAGAAAGGAGAGAAGATTGAAATGACTATAACATATTTATGAAAATATTATAAAAACAGAATAGAAAATAAGATAGATAAAGTGTTAGAGTACAGTATGTATATGGTATTACATGAAAAGGATTTCTGGAAGTATTAATAATTGTTAGAGAAATAGTAGATGATATCCAAAAAGAAAATAAAGAAGCAAAAGCATTAGAAGGGGATATAAATAAAGTTTTGATTTGGTAGATCATGACATGTTATGGATGATAATGGAAAAATATAATTTTGGTAAACAGGTGGCGAATGCAATTAAATCAGTCTAGAGGCATAATAAAATAAGCATTCTGATTAATGGTTGGTTAAGTGAAAAGTTAGAGATGAACAGGGATTAAAACAATGATGTTCCATGAGTAGCATTTAATTTGTGATAATTATGAATTGTACAGTAAAAAATAAATAAATCATGAAGGATGCAAGGTTTATACAGAATGAAGGTGATAAATATCCAATTATGTCTTATGCTGATGATATTATTCTTATGACTAAGGAAAGTAAAATGACTGAACAAGACATTTTTGATGTACACAATAGTTTAAAAACTATAGGAATGTCATTAAATAGACAAAAACATAAAGGATTTGGATCAGAAGAAATGCTGAAAGGAATTAAATTCAGAATAAAAGAGGTACCTGTTTTAGGAATAATAATTGGGCCATTAAAAGTGGTTAAGGATCAATGGTTGATAATTCTACAAGAATTAAAAGAACTCAGTATTATATTGAGTACATAGTATTATATTGAGTAGATACAGATTATCATACAGGAAAAAAAGTACATTTAATGAATTCTATATGGATGGGAAGAATAGCATACATGGCCAGTATACATATGATACCAAAAGACAAGGAAAATAATTTATTGGATTAATATTTAGATTTGTTTGGGTTTTGGGATTAAATCCAGTGAAAAGAGGAGCATTGTATATAGATAAGGATGATGGGGCTAGGTTTATTGAATCCCATAGTTTATGGGACAACTTTAAAAAACGGAAAAAAACATAATTTGGTAACAAGATTGATTAAAGCAAAATATGATGAAGCATGGAATTTAAGGAAATTGAATAAGAGGGAAAGAGAATGGAGAAATGAAGAAATCAAAATTTATCAAAAGAAAATAAAAATGTGGAAATTAAATATATAAACAGTGGAAAGTAATAGGAAACTATGGTATAAAAATATAATGATGGAAAATTAACTGTATAAACTCATGGAAGCATTTGACACAAGAGAATATTAAAGCTATAAATCAAAGACATGCATGGCTCATGAAAAATGTGGAATACCAGGATTTATTATGGAGATTAAAATTAATAGATCACCAGTGAAGGGAAATATGTCTTATAAATAAATAAATGAAAGAGGGTGTCTTTTCTGTAATGAACTAGAGACTACAGATCACATTTTTTCTGATGTAACACAGTACAAAAATGATGGGAAAATTAATAGTTAAAAAGATCTTGAAAGAAATTCAACAATATACTAATTAAATATGGATATGATCAAATATGGATTTTATGAAGGTTTAAGTAAGGAATATGTTAAAAGTGTGGCCAAGAAAATGTTTTGTATTATTTGAAATGAAAGATTAAATGAGTTTATTTTTAATTGAAACTGGGCTATCCCAAACATAGTAAGAAAAATGAAGTGGGGGTTATGGAAGAAAGGTGGGTTCTACATGCATATAATATGGACATTTTGAAAAGAAGGAAGGAATGGAAATTTTATGTAATTCTTTTGTAAATACACCCTGACCCCATGTGCAAAAATGTGAAAACGTGGTTGAGGATGGATGGATGTAGATATACTAATTTCTATTTATTTGTAAATATGTGTAAATACTCATTTGACTGGTGCCATGGGATCTTTTACAACCAACTCAATCAGATGGGACCTCAGTTTAATATCACATCCAAAGGATGACCCACTCTGGAGTGCAGCACCCTTTTTATGCTGCACTGCAGTGTCAGCAGTCAATCTACCAGGTGTGGTAGGAAAAGAATAGAACCACAGCCTTCTGCAACAAAGGAGATTGTGCTACCTGTTGTGCCACTGACACTGTTGAAAACCATGTGAATTTATTTGGTACAGGGTGTCTGTCATGCCCTGATGAGGCCATGTAGTCAGCCATTGCCTCTACAGTGGCTTATTTAATGGAGGATGTATGTGGCCACTACACATGTGATGTTGCAGACAAAGTCACTATTTCATCAGAACATGTATTTGCATATTATCATAATCAGCAGCCATAGGTGTCTTACTGTTATTGTCCCTATATGGTCCTGTTTTGCTGAACCCTTCACCATTGGAACCTTACAATGCATAAAAATTCATAAACACATGACATCATTATCAGCCCACATAAAAGTGCCTCCATGTCCCCCTGTGGCATGCATACTGGTACACAATGAAATAGTGCTATGCAGTATATTGGAAGTCATAGCTTATTGGGTAGGATCTTGCACTTGCAGACTAGAGCTACCTAAAAGGACAGATATGCAGGCAGACCATGATCAGTCCCTCTTTTAAATCATGTAGGTGGTGTTTGCTATTGTCTGTTACATTGGGCATTACTGGTATCCTTCCTGTAGTCATACATGGGTGGCTGTTGCCAGGCATGTTTCCACATCCAAGTCAACCCCAGGTATAAGTGGCTGGACCCCCCTGTCAGCGAGTGACACCAAAATCTCCTTGACCTCTGTCAGATGCTTCTGCATTGCTGGTGCTCTGTCTTTAGTAGAACTATCTGCTATAATGTTCTGAGTATTATATTGGAAACCAATAGCATTATTTATTGTAAGGACCTGTCATGGTTGCCTTTAGCAGTCACACCCAGCACTATTACCTGACAAATCTGGTCCCCATTCCCATTTGTCTGCTGCAGATTTTCTCACTAACTACATGCCATGTGTGAGGAGGACTTGCAGTAGCAGTACAACAGACAATCATAGCTCTACAAATCCATAAACTGACTTGTAGCTAAAATCAGTTGATTAGGGAATTTTTGTTTCCTAGGCTTTCTTGGATGCATAAAATTCTGCACATATTTAGGGTGAAAGATATTTTAAAAAGAGTCCTGAAACCTGACCACTTTGGTGACTAACTTCAGAGTGCCTATCTTTGTTTCATATACTAATGGTTTGCATGGTAGTTAAGTATGACATTTCTATGAAATAAGCCCCCATAAGGGACATTATAAATGACGTACACAAGGATTTTCTGCCACAACTTTATCTGAAGGAGAGAGTCTATCTGAGAATAACATTAAACTATTGAAGTATAGGGGTTTGATTGAGAGGTTGAGATATTTATTATTCATTCTGGCAGTCCAGCATACCCTAATCTAGCACTCTCTGCTGACAATGTGTGGACTAATGTAGGTGAAATGTTTAGGACAACTATGGAGGCCATGTGTCTGACTGACTGACTAAAGGCCTGTCCTCAGATGGAAAGGAGAATTGCCTGGGTGTCTGTCTCTAGTGTAGTAGTGGAGTGCTTGTTCCATTGTTAAGCTAATAGCTGGCTTTCAACAAATCCTCCATTTAATATTTTATTCCAGGCGGCTTAAGCAATAAAATTCCTGGATACCTGGATATTCAGATAAATGTTGGTGTTGTTGACCTAAGGAGCCATGCAATGTCATTTGTACTGAAATTTTCCATCTGCACACACTCTGTTGGATAGTGTAGTCAAACTAATAACTAAACTGTCAGGTACATTTGTCCTCCTCTCTCCTCACATCAATTTACTTGAGACCCCAACCACACACATGACACTGTTTCGAGATTTAGTGCAATTTATTTATGTTATTAGTCCATGACCCTAAAGTACTGCTCCTAAAAAAATGGAATCACCCAGTGAATGAAGAAAACATTATGGAAAAAAATGATAGGCATGCTATGGAGTGAAACACAAAACTGGATTTCAAAATGCAAAGGAAGCTCCTTTGTGTGAAAACTTCCTGTAACAATTTGAAATAAACTTGTAGGTAGCAGATAGCTGGAAGCCACACCTATGGATAAGAATGTGAGATTCAGATGCTCAAAGCATGCTGATCATTGCATAGGGGTCTGGTTTTTTGGTATAGCCTTCCCATGTTAGATTATCTTAGACAATGACAATGTGGGAACAAGGTCTTTAGCGCATTCAATTGTAATTGAATAATTTTCCATGGAATGCATTATGAATGCTTAATGTGACAGTATTTCTAAACTGGTTAGTGTTATGTTCCACATGGTGCTTCATGCGGTTGATATGGTATCTAAGGATGTGCTTATTACGCATATACTTCTTATAGGAAAATCTAATAAAGACTTAGCTGATGAAAAAATGTTTAAAAAATGAAGGTTGCCTATCATTAAAAATGAACAAAATGCTGAATGCATACTGCCCCAAATGCAACAAACAGCATATTGTGTGCAAGCAATACTGAACAATGTATGATGCACCTGTGTGCACATAACACTGGATAATGAGACAGTAATGTAATATTATATGGTAAGTAATGGTAAGGACAATGTTCTGGAAAATCATTTTTTTAAGAAATGACCAGTTGACTTGGCATTAGGTGGAACCCTCACTGTTAACCTACAGTCAGGCCAAATAGCTAGAAATAAGCTAAGTACTTTGGTGTATATTCTAATGCAGTAGGATATCTGTATAGAGCAATATTTCCGAATGTAGCATTCATGAAATCAAGTTCAAGACATTAAGTTATACACATGTTATTACATTATGCACAATACATAAGACTATACCATAAAATGTAAAAGGTAGGCCTGCAGTCATCTGAGACAATAGTACTTTCCCTTAAAATAATGGGTGTGTCCAATAAGTTCACAGTTGCAGATAATCACTATCAGGGCATGGGTATAATAAATGATGACTGCATATTAAATATAATCAAATTAAATAAAGCAGGGAATACTGTAACATCTTGAAAGAAACTGAGTGGTTTGTGAAACCCAAAATGCTTAATGATGTGCCTCAGCAGTTTATACAATACATGTCAAATATCCTCACATGTTTATTATCAGCTCTTCTTCCATTTCATAAAATACATAAAAAATGTAGTTGATCTCCTACATTTTTTCTAATACTGTTTGTAATGCATAGATCTCAACTAAATAAGGACAAATCTCAACAGAATCAGGGACAAATCCAGAAATAATCATGGATACTTTTCAAAATATCTGTACCGTTAACTTGGGATGTTAACAGAATAAGATAATGTGAGTTAATATACATTTTCTGAAGTAAAATAAGTCTATAACTCTATTTATTGTCATTATTTATTAAGCGTAAATCAACACCATGTCTCCAAAAGTCACCCGTTTTGGAGAGATTAAGAGGGACAGAGTGAAAATGTATGTCAAAATCAGGGACAGTTGAAAGTTATGAAATCAAAGGCCGCAAAAGTGGGTGAAATAAGCAGGAAAAACAAAAAGTGTTTTCAAGAAAACAGAACAAAATTTCATCTCAAAGCAACTCCAGTCAAAGAAGTCTGTTTAATACCATAAATAAAACAATAAAGCATAGCAAGCTTTCACACATATAAGTGCAACTACAGGCTGTTAACAATGAATTTAAACAGTTATAAAAAATGTATATAATCATATTTTTAAAGTCACATGTCAGAGATAAACCAATAGTATTATCTTTTAATTTGTCTCTGTTTCAAAACCAGCTTTAAGAAAACAGTTTAAATTAAACCAGGATATATATCCACCCTAAATAAAGCGATCTTTTTATATTCGGCATTCTCAGAAAAAGAGCTAGTACAACTTTTTATATAGGTAAAGCCAATGGAAAATTAAAAGAGAGAATGTGTCAACATCAGTCTGATATAAAAAGGAGTAATGAATTAAATGCACTTTGCAAAGAAATCAATACAAAGTGAGAGGGAAATACCTTTAGTTTTGCTGTGTTACAAGTAATTAAACATAATTTAAGAGTCTGCATGGCACATCCACTATTCACTGTAGTGGTATTTGAATTGCTCATCAAATTGAGGAATACTAATGGTATTAGTAACTACCCTGATGAGACCGTGCCAGTCATCCAGTTTATACTGGAGGCCATCATAAGAGTCTTGCAGCAAACAGCCCTGGTTTTCTCTAAGCTGCAGGTAAACATCTTGTTCTCCTGTGAGCAATGTCAGAATACCCCGCATGTAGCAATGCCATTAGAAGTCATGACCATACTTTACATCTCATACCAGAGAATTCTAGTTGGCATCTTAGTCATGCCCCTTTACTATTATGAGAAATGCCAAGCAACTTTTGGCAACTAAGTGGCTTGGCCAGTGTAGCAGCATTCAAAATGAGCCATGTAATTTTGTTTTTTAACTTTGAACTTTATTAACAACATTAATTAACAATAAATTTTAGAAATAAAATACACTCCAATCTACACAACATATCTTGAACCCCATCTACCACAAACTTTCCATTCATCCATCCATAAAACTATATATTTTTTACAATGATCAGGGCTTACAATATTTCCCTATAGAAAAGCAGCAGAACTAGAAAAAGCAGGAAGCATTTCAAGGAATATTGTCCAATAAACAAAAAGCTCTAAACAGTTTATCCATCCTTCATGAATAACTAGAACAGTTCAAACAGCTTTATAAAACATTAATACCATCTCTGCTAATTTGAATAAAATCATCTTAGCTGGGATATATAGGGCCCCCACCACTGTTTTCCATTCTAATACCAAGTCAATTTTAACACAGTATAATTTCACTGAACATGAAGAAAGAAATAAATAAACATATGAAACACCAAACTCATTGGCGTATACTAACTTTAATCTCCACTTTCATCCAAAAAGGACTTCTTCAGAATGACAACGTAACACAATCAATTTACATTTATACAATATATCACATTCTTAAATTAATTGACACCCAATTAAAAATATATTAGAAGCAATACTTCAAACAACACTAAAATGCATTTCCTAATTAGATGTGAAATCTTTAATCTTTAATCTCCTGTCTTTTAAAAAACATTTAATATTTATGGTGCCATTTAATCCTGGTGGACAATCGGCACCCAACTTCAACTGCCAAAGTGTTCCTTTTTGTTCCATCTTATTTCTAAAATCCCATCTCTTATCTAATGGAACATGTTCTAAAACAGTAAATAAACATTTCTTAAAATTAGAACAGAATGTTAATACAAGGTATCCTTGTCATTTTAGGTATTGATAGCATAAAGATGCTCTTTAATTCTGGTCTCCAAGGACCTAGTAGTCATACCTATGTAGTAAGCATCACATACAGAACATGCACTGACGTATACTACTCTTTTAGATTTACAACTGAATACACCAGGAATTTAAATGGCACATCTAAGATGTTCCAGATTTAAATAAGGCCCTTCAAGTATAGATCTACATACTGGGCAGTTTTCACACTTATACATCCCTTTGGTCTTAAAACACATATGTCCAAAATCACTTAATTTGGTAGTATCATGTTGTAATAATTTTTTAAGATTATTAAGAGTTTTTAAAAACAAACTTAGGACAAGTTCCAACACATTTTACCAAATCAGGATTTCCTTCCAACACTTTTCAGTTGTTTTTAATAATATTACAAATATTACTAGTAGCTATAGTCATATCAGTATTGCATACAACTGTATTGGAATCAAAAACACTTTAATCACAAGGCTTTCAACAATACAGGTGGAAAAAAATCTGTTCTTTTTTTGTCTAACTTCATCAGCGGTCTTGACAAGCAAATCCAAATAGTAATCCCTTGATCTGAACAAACATAATAAAATAAATCTGTCTCTCAAACATATCATCCTTGGATGTCACCCTAGAGGTCCTGATAAACTGGTCTCTAGGTATATTATTCTTAACAAATTTGAGATGATTACTTTGATAATTCAAATAATTATTGCTGAAAATATTTTCCTGTGTATTTTACTCTCAAATCTCTGATGAACCTTATTCCATTTTAAACACACATATAATACATTTCTAAACCACATTCTCCTATAGTAAATTTCAAAAATTCAGATTTCTCATTCATTAATATTTCACCAAAGAATGCATATCATTTTCAGTGCCTTCTAGGACTACAAACATGATTTCCACAAATGTATTATAATAAATGACATTATAGGTAGTGGCCATAGTTAAAAAGATATTATGCTCCTACCAGCCAAGAACTAGATTGGCAAAGGCTGGTGCAACCACTAAACCCATGGCTGCCCCTTTAATCTGTTTATAAATCTGATTGTTAAACAAAAAATAGTTATTACATACATAAAAGGCTGAGTCAACATGATGTAAAATTAATAAAACCGCTGAAAACTTAAAATAAAATTAAGATCCTTTAATATGTGAGTGCTTTCGCAGTGTCTCCACTGCTTCATCAGACATGATTAACAAACAAAAAAACCCAGCTTAAATAATAAATGTAAAGACCCACGACCAATCAGCAGTCTCAGTTTATTGTAACATCATTAATAAAGTGATATGCTAATAAAAAATGCATCTGCAAAAACACATCATACTCTGTCTAACAAACAATCACTACTAAAACATTTCCATGACAATTATAAAAACATAGAAGAACTGTCAAGGCATTAAAAAACATGAACGTGTTTGAAAGCAGCCATATTCACCTATAAAGATGCCTATATTATTCTTTAAATATACCTATAAAGATGCCTGAGCTTCAAAAAAGGTTTTAAAGAAATCTTCTCATTTAAGACCCTACCCCTATTAGCTTGCAATCTCAGCATCCATCTAACTTCCTGTGCTTCAGTCTGATTCTCAATATCACCACCCCTGCTACTAAAATACATTTTCTGTATAGCCATAAACTTAAACGTGTGTGTAGATCCAAATTGGACAGTGTATTTAGCTAATGCATTGTTGTCAGACCCATTGGAGATGTCATAAACATACTCCCGAATGCAGTCCCTCAACCGCCCATTCGTTTTATCCATGTAAAAACTAACATACTTGGCAAACTGGTAAATATACTAGATCTACAGAATTGCAGTTTGCTTTGATCTTAAAAGTAAAGATTTTCCCAGTGTCTGGATGTATAAAAGTACCCGATGTATCTATATAGCTACAAAATCTACAGTTATTACAAGGTAATGTAGTAGCAGATGTATGAACAACATCCACCTTCTTGTCATCCAGATAACACAACATATTCCTTAAGCACCTCTTGTTCTTAAATGAGAATCCTGGGTGGTCACCAACTATTTTCCTAATTTCAGTATTACTAGTAAGTATAGGCCAGAACTTCTTGACTATGACTGTAAATCTGTTAACATTGCTGCTATAATACAATGGCATACACACAGCATTATGCTCAACACTTTGTGTAGTCATGTCAATATTACCCCCTGCAAAATAAGGTTTAGCTGTCATGGTATGCAATCCAGTAATATTATTAAAAGTGTTATCCACTTCACATCTATTATAACCTCTCTCAAGAAACCTATCCTTCAAGGCAGTCAAATCTGCTTCAAATATTGAGTGTTCTGGATTTAACCTGGACATACACATACCCTGCCCTTTCACAATGTTCTTAAAAACATGTTCTGGGTGCATACTTCTTCTATGCAATAGATTGTTTCTTGTGCACCCTTATGGTGGAATGTAGTACTTAATGACCCACATGCTTTTCTAAATATCTTAATACAGTGACAGCTGGTGACTTCAAATTAAAGGGGGGCTGCAGGAGACATCTGAATGGGTGGGGCCAATGGGAAGGGGTGTGGCCAACTAAAAAGGAGTGGCGCTATGTTCAAAACCACAACAACTGGAACTTTAATTAAATATGCTGCCCTGGGTGCCAAACCGTCAGTACAAGAGTCCAATCAAGACAAAATGAAGTGTAGAAGAAAAAAATATTTCAATGCATTGGCTACATGACAACTTACTTAATATCTAGATGGAAACACAAAGGTTGTGAGGCATGAAAAAATAAATTACTTTTTAAATACATTACTGGAATGCCAGTCAAAAGCAATTCTAATTATAATTTATATTCAGCTTTATAAAATTACTAAGTAACATGCTGAATGTAGCAATCTCTGTTATACCCCAATTTGTAAAAATGTTTCTTATCCAAAAAAAACCTGATGCCTGATAACAACTATCTATTTGTTTCATGGGGAAGATATGATCAAAGTAAAAAATGAGCAGCAAACAAGAAACAAGCTCAAGATAAATTGCTTAAAGGATTACTGCACAAGTTACTGACCACACATGATAGACTGACATTCTGTTTAGTTTACGGATAAAGCCTGCAAAGATGACTACAAGTCTCCAACAAATGTAATGAGCGTCTGAAAATACTGTAATCCTGTCCTTTATTACAAATACTGTCATATGCATTTCAATACCTAAGGCTTATATGTTATATAGTTATGTAAATATTCTCTGCATGGAAACAACAAAAAGGCTTTCAATGTTGGTAATTCTTTAACAGTATGCTTATTAAAGCTTACTTGTATCTTATAATCTGCGACAAGCTTACCTGATTGTCATTAAAGCATTGCTACTTGAACGCAGAGCAACAGGGCACTGAACAGCATGCATTTTCTAAATAATAAGAAGCATAAATCAAGAGTATAAAAATATGACAGAAAACCATAACACTCTGCAAAATCAAGGACAGATGAAAAGCCATGGTTGTTCTTGTGGTCTACCTTGGATGGGGAAATACTCTGCACACAAGTTACACTGCATAACTGCTCCTTGCCTTGCTTGGACACATCCAAAGCCACTAACAGTGGGGAGTGGGGTGCAACAAGTATGTCACAATTTAAAATGTCTCTGGCTGACAGTGATGTCTCATACCTCTCAACCTCAGAGCAAGAAATCTGGACAAAGTCATGCATAGAAGTGGGACACAGGCCCAAAAATAAGAACAATTTTTAAATATTGCTCTTATAAACTTAGAAAGATAATAGAATAGTAGTAGGTCTTGCATTAGTATGAATTTTCTGAAGGGTATGAAATCTGAACCTCAAATGTCTGCCATTATTTTCTAACTTCAATCTTTAATGATTTGCCACTAATTTGCCAGAAAACCACAATTTTATGAAAAACGGACCAAAAATGTGATACAAACATATAAAATTGCCACACAATACAGCTGGGAACCTGTCAAAGAAGGGTCACCTTTTTAATATTAGTACTGTTAACTTGAGCAGCTGACAAAATAAGAGCATCTGCATGCATTTCTGAAATAAAAGTAATCTATAACTCTGATCATTACAGTTATTTATAATTGTAAACCCTCCACATTTTCTTCCAAAATTGCTATTTTGCAGAGGGATTATTAGGGGAGAGCAAAATTTTGAGCCATAATTGGGGACAGTTGAGAGGTTTGGAATTCTATAAAGTGATTTTATTTGCATGCACCTCTGAACCTCTTAATGCAGGAAATCTGGACAAGGCCAAATATATTGGGGGAATATACAAACAGTACTAAAAATTGCTCTTGTATAAACTCAAGACAGTTGATAAAATAACAGCTCTTGCTTTAGCATGCATTTTTCTGAAGGTTATAACATCTGAAACTCAATGTCTGTCATTATTTAGTGACTTCATTCCTAAATGATTTGCCAGAAAACCAGAAATTTTATGAGGAACAAACAAAAAATATGGACAGTTGAGAGGTATAGTTCAGCCAGGGCTGTCTTTGAGTTTGTTGCCATTCCCCCTCACAAAATCATGGTCGAATGGAGCCTCCCCCCTGCAGCAATTCCAATGTCCCATTCCTTGGTTATTTTGCCCCATTTACCATAAACACTGTAATGTGCATACTACTTTACTTCTGTGATGATTTGGATTTCATTTGAAAGTTTTATTTTGCATTTTACAGCACAAACACTATCTGCTAAACAAGGCAATGCAATCACACAATGAAAATAGACTTAGCATTAAAACTTCTCTGCCCTTGAAACTCACATTCATTGAAACAGTATTGAAACCCACATTCAAGGAAAATGCATTTTGCCAGTGGCAGATAAAGATTAACTTTGGCTGTTTTCATATCATAGGCCCATTGAACATGAAACATGCATGTGCTCTTTGATACAACTTCCTGATTGTATTAAATTATATTCCTTGTACAATACAATACAGTTGTTGAGGGCATTTTAAATTTATTGTTTTGAACATTTTTCCAGTAAGCAATGAAACAAAATGCATGCACCAATAATGACAAAACTGCCAAATTCAGAACATTTCCATCATAAAAGTCTACTCAAGCTTCTACAGTCCACCAGTATCAGTAAATATGCACAATATCTGAAGAAGTAAAAGTCATCTAAATTCTACATTAAAGAAATCTGTAACTAATGAAGATGTTTCTGCTAGCAAACAACTTTATTTGTCATTGTTTCATCTACAAATAAAGTGCCTGTTGCCCTTCAGGAATAAATTGTCTATGTTGCATTAAAAATGATAAGCTAGTAATATCATAATAGGGAATGGATGGCAAACTGATAACAGGTTCATAGTTACTAAGTATCTTTGCCAAAAGGACTGCAGCATTCACCCCCTTTACAACACAGTACAGTATGAGCAATAGATCTATCTACTGTGTGAGTAGAACCCACAGCCTTCTTCCTCAAAAGCAAGTACACTACCTGTTGTCTTATTAACAATGCACACTGACTCAGCATAAGCAGCACTAAACTTCTGTTCCCCTGCAGCTCTCAGCTCCTTGTAAAATCTACTTGACACTCAGCTGTATCTCTGAACTTTGCAACACAAGAAATCTGGAAAAGGCCAAAATTTATTTGGGAGGACAAAAGCCCAAAAACAGGGACACATTTTAAACATTGCTTATATAATGTTGAAAAGTTGCTAGGATAAAATGCTGTGTTACCACCATACATTTCACTGCCAAGTCTTAAACCCAGGATCCTGTGCAAAACAGTCAGAGCAACATGCCACTATGCCAAATCAGCTGTTTTGTGAAAGAGAGGAAGACAAACTTAAATGGTTACCATTTAGTGAATTCAGTTCTCACCATAGCTGTCAACCTCTTAGCACAAAACACCTGAACAAAGCCAATAATGGGGGAATACAGCCCCCAAACATATTCAGCAAATTCAGTTCTCACCATAGCTCTCAACCGTAGCATAAAAAACCTGGATGAAGCCAATAATGGGGGGATACAGTCCCAAAATAGGGACTAATTTCAAATACCCATGTTATAAACTTAAAAAATTGATAGAATAAAAGGTTTTGTGTTACCATGTACTTTCTGAAGAATATGAAGTCTGAAATTCAAATGCCTGTTATTTTTATTTATTTAACATGTGTTAACCAGGAAAGTCTGACTTGGAACAAAAGCCAATTTTCAGCAGAGGCCCAGGGAGAAACACTGTAGACACATGTCTTTGTTAGACAGGAGGAAATGCAGACTCCACACACAAGGCATCCAAGCCAAGAGTCAAACCAGAGAACCTACAGCTGTCAGGCAATAATGCTACCAGTGCACCACTGACTGTGCAAGCAAAAACAAACATACAGAAACCACAGATTTTATGAGGAACAGAACAAATATGAGGCAAAGATCTGCAAACTTTTTTTACAAATGGTGGTGGGTAGGGAATTCAGGCCCTTGCCACCTTGCATCCAAGGTACAGGGCTCAAGCCTGAGGTATTCTCTACCCAACACCATGTGTTCTCTTTTTCTCTACCCACTAGTATATAGTGACTGGGGCATTTCACACACACACACACACACACACACACACACACACACACACACACACACACACACACACACACACACACACACACAGACACACACACCACCTGAATTAGGTTCAGCATTTCTGTACCTGTCCTCAGTGAGTAAATCCACTAAATTAGTTCAGCATCTCTGTGCCTGTAAATCCACTTTCATTAGTGTCCTCCTCATCCCACGCATGCTAACGGCCCTTCTGGTAGGTTTCTCAGCCTGCCAATGATGCTGGTTTCCCACAAGAGTAGGCTGGAAGCACCAGACTGCTGACGATGCAGTCCGGTGTTGTTTGTACTGCAGATGTCATCACCACACAGACTTCTGGGCTGCAGGGCAAAGATGCCATTCTCCCTTATCCGGATTGCCTGGCAGAGCAGTCAGGAGATCTGAGAGAGTAGCAGGAACTCTAAGCTCTTATAAATGTATAAAGGTGGTTGAAAATGCCCAAAAGTTACTAATAACCTGTAGAAAGGCACCAGAAACCAGCTGGTCCACTCAACAGAAGTTTAATCCTAAATGCACACAAACACAGTGGTTATAAAATCACAAAGCACAAAGCACATCAAGCACATAATGCATAATGATGTGCTTTGTGCTTTTTATAACCACTGTGTTCATGTGCATTGTGGACTAATCTTCTATTGAGTGGACCAGTTGGTTTCTGGTGCCTTTCTACAGGTTATTAGTAACTTTTGGGTATTTTCAGCCACTTTAATACATTTATAAGAATAATCTCCAACAGAGAACAAACCAAATCAATATTCAGACTAACTTGTGATGTATGTTGTAATAAGTATTCACACACCATGTCAATACTATTGAATTGGGTATGACAGTGAACAGTGAACAAATGTCCATTGTAACTAATAGCCACCCATCCATCGACCTCTGCTCTTGTTCTATAAACATATATAATTCCTGTATGAACTGTTTTGAATCTTTCAAAATATGTTTATTACTATCGAGGATTGGTCTTAAGCTTTTATCAATATAAATGGAGAGAGACTCAATACACCACCCGTGCCTCAAGACAATAGGATGGAATGGAGGTAGTGTGGGGTCTTTATGGACTTTAGAAAGTCCATGCAACTTCGGAATAATTGTTTTTTCTATCACAAAATATTTGAACACTTTAGGTGTGATGCTGCTACACAACAACATATACAAGAAGTCCCTAACTCTCAAAATAATTCTAGTGACAGTACTCATATCAATCAATTTATAAGCCTTTGTGTTACTCAACATGTTACACATTTGCCCAATATAAAAGGCTTGGTCCATAACAATAACTGGACTGCCTTTGTCTGCTGGATTGATAATAATAGTCTCATTGACTTGCAAATGTTCTAGTGCTTCTTTTTCATTTGCATCCATATTTAAACTTTTAACATCATCTTTAACATTGTAAAACTCCTTCTCACACATTTTACAAAATGCCTCAATTGTAGGGTGATTCATTGTAAAGTGCTAGTTTTTTTAAAGACATTAGATTGAACAACATTATCACCCTTAAGCATAAATCACAGTATGATGGACCTAGTAAACATTTTTACATCAATAATTGAGTCAATAGCACTGGATCGCTGTGTAGGAACAAACAAAAGTCCTTTGTTAAGAAGAGATAATTCACCAGAGGTTAATGTTTTAGATGAGATATTCCACACTAAGCTTTGTCCTTCTGCTGCCACATTTTCTTCAAGGTATGTGAATTCCCCATTTCCTGCTGAAACTTGTGTTTCAGTCTCCCTCTGCTCTGAGAACGATTCCTTGTTGTTTGGTCTCCCTGCTTGACTGTCCCTTTTAATACAATGGGAAACAAATGAAAAACCTGTGCATTATCAGATGTCCCTTCATTAACACCACACACCAGTATATTGCCAAGCACAGTTTCAGTTGGAATGTTAGTGCTATTAGAGATAATCTCAGGGATTCATGAAGCTCGGCGCAAGGACGGTTTTAGCTTTGCGCTGAGCGCCCTCATTACAGATGGTGCAGCAGTGACATATGAATATTTATGAGGGCGCACCGCCGCACCCTCGACGTGCACAGGAAAAGTGTGCAGAGTGCAGAGAGTGGGTACAAGTGCTCTATGGAGGTGTAAACATGCCTAAACAGTTGCACAACCTACTATGCTTACTATTAGAGCCTGCCTCTAATAGTAAGCCAGTAATTCAGTGTCCGTGGATACCGAAATGTATGCTAAGCATACAAGAGTGTCCACAAACAGTGAAATAAAATTGAAATAGCAAACACACAAGCACATAGTGAAATGTTGAGCCCCGTCCCTAGAACTTTCACAATTAGATTCCCCGTGTCCCTATTTTGCATTTGCATTGCTGCAATTCTGAAAGTGTAAACAAAGCGCAACGTGTTTGCGCATCGCTGCCCTCCGCTGAGTGTAGCTTACACATCAAAATCATTCAAATAGAGAAAAACATGTGGAGTCAATGTAAACACTGATAGTGTAGTGGTTAGAGGATCCGCCTAATGAACACACATTTACGGTTCGAGTCCAACTATATCATTTTCCATGTGGAATGAATGTTGTTTTGCTGTAAAACCATCATAATAACATGTAAATGTGAACTTGAGTATCACATGAGATGTTTAACTAAATTTCATTCAATCAAAGTGGTACTGTCATAATGAATAAGGCACTAGTAAGCAGGTATAAGTACCAATGAGCAGCAGTAAACATATATAAGTACCAGTAAGCAAGTCTAAGCACGCTTGCACGGGTGTAAGCAGTGCCCAGCATAGGAAATGTATATAACTATGTACAGATATATACACACACACATATATATATATATATATATATATATATATATATATATATATGAAGAATGAATGTCGTAACAATAAAGCATACAAAAGGAATGAGAAGGGAGTCAACAGCAAATCCAGTATTATATAGTGCAGTCAGCGTATGTCATATCAAGCTGGGCAGGAGTGAGCAAAGCACTGCTACTCACACCACAGGCAGGATATTACCAGTGGGAGTAACATTGTTGATCTGCTAAGTCTACTTTACAATCAGAGGGTAGTCCCAAACATTGATAGGATGATTGGCCATCTGACCATTACATAAGCAAGAGCAGGTATGTTCAAGAACTAAATGGTGGGAGAGCCTGATAATACATGGGTTGGGACAACATACGTGTAGAGCCCCTAATGCTCAGGAGAGGGCAATGTGTGGAGGTGTGTCATGGCTGTGGTACTAACTGGACAATGGATGGTATGCGTGTATGTTGAACTCGGGTGCGGTGGAGGAACTATGGGTATAAAATTTTGGATCCAGGCATGTCAGGGTTGGATGGGCTGGTTCTAATTGGAATGTCTTGTGGAGGTCAGCGAGTTCGTTATAAGTATATATGCATACACATATGCATACATCTATATGTTGAAGTACATTCCCGTAACACATTCATTCCATTTGCAGACATAAATAATATGAATGTGCCCTTACAAACCTCGACAGAAGATAGAATAATAGGTTGTACATAAGAGGGAAGGGATGAAACTGCTAAAACGCAGAAGTGTGTACAATGTCTAAAGTCAGTGCTGTGCTGAAAAACATCAAATGTGAGGACTTTCTCACACATGGAATCATTCCTGTGATCTCCCTGATACAGCAACCCCAATTACTAAACCGGTCTATTTGTAAAAGAATTACACCGAACTCGTACATAATTAGCTCTCATGTGTAATGTGTGTGTTACCACATAGTCATACATATTAATTTATTGCAGTGTTATGTTAACGGGAGTAAGGATATAATGAAGTATAGAGTCAAATCTTGAAATAAAGACATGCGTGTCCCATGTGAGACAACCCAAAAATTGCAAATAGTGTCCTATTGGTCGCTCATGTCACCAATGTTTGTGGACTAAAAGTTTGGGATTTCTTTTTTTTTTTTTAAAACACGTTTATTGTTTTTAACATACAAAATAAATATCATAACAATTTTATACAAGCAATTAAAATAAAAATAGTTATAACATTCAATAAAATAACCAAAGTATTTACAAAGACATTCACTACAAATCAAATTAATTGATTAAACTATAATGTCATGCTATTGAAACTAAGATTTTTTAACAGGTTTTGTAAAGTATCCCATATAATATAATAAGATGTTTTTCTAGTAGTTCTTGATTTTATTGTCATCAATTCCATATGGCACACTTCAGTCATAACATTTTTAAATTCATTAAATGAAGGAGGGGTATCTGAAATCCAATTTCTGGTTATTATTTTTCTAGCCACTGCTAGAATAGACCATAATAAGGGAAGTTTAACTTTTTTAACACTTTTAGGAACAGGTGTGTTAAATAATATAAGTGATTTAGAAACAATGAAATTATCTGTGAAAAGGGCCTGCAAAAATCATTGATTAACTTCCAATATTCCTTCAATTTTATACAGTCATAAAACATATGTGCCCAATCAGCATTTATTTCTACATTACATCTTTTACATAAGTTGTCTTTATTATTTATTTTATTCATCATTAAAGGTGTATAGAAGGATCTATGTAAAAATTTCCAAGTAAAAAGTCTCCAATTAATGGAAGAAGTAGTTTTATAAGCAGATTCCAATATATATTGTTTATCTTGTTGTTTTGGTGATTCACCATTAATGGAAATTAAATAATTCCAATAGGTATCTGAACTGTAATGAGTTTCTTCTCTGATAATTTTATGTATATATGAGAGCTTACCTTTATCAGAAACTCTATGTTGTAAATTTAATATCAAGTAATCAATCAGTATTGGAACAGATTCTTTAACTGTTAAAGACATTAAATCAATTTTATTAATAAGATGTTGTCTAAAAGTCTGAATTTCTAACCAACATGTTTCTCTCAAATCAAATTCTTGCTTTAAGAAGTCTAATTTTTTTACTTTATTATCAGATAGTAACTGATGCCAATACTTTAGATCATTCTCTGTGACTAAAAGAGATCTTTCAGAGGTGGTTGACAAAAGCATACCTTGTGTATACATTATAGGGAATAGAATAAAATTCCATTCTTTATACTTAGGATGCATGAATATAAAATTACGATAACTGATAATAATGTTTAATGGGTAACTAACTATATATTTTGGTGTAATGGATGAAGTACAAAATTCTTTTAGTAATCATAACATGGGGTTATTTACAATAATATTTTTATGTATTAAAGAGATTTTCATGAAGTGAATGCTAATTAGTTCCCAGTAATCTTTCCATCTTGCAACATATGACTGATCTATTAACAAAGTAATAACTTTTATAATAGAAGAGATAGTATATAAATTAAAGTCTGGAAATGAAATGCCCCCTTGAGACCAGCTATTAGTATGTTTCTTCAATGCAATCCTAGGTCTATTAGGTGCCCATAAGAAATTTAACATTAGTGAATTCAATTTCTTAATAATTATTTTTGTAGGTGGGAGTATTATTGATTGTATTAAGTATAATATCTTAGGGAATACTATCATTTTAATAATTGTGAGTCTCTCTTCCATGGTAAAAAACATATTGTTCCAGCTATTGAAAAGATTTTGTATATTAAGAAGACAGGTACTATAGTTATTATGTATAATAGATTTGATATCTTTAGTTAATATTGTACCTAAGTAAGTTATCTGACCTGAGTTGGGTATATATTTGTTAAAATCATTAATGAGGACATTTTTTCGTGTGTATATTGGTAATATTTTAGTTTTTTCTTCATTGAATATTAAACCAGAGATATTTTTTAAATCCATCATTTTATCAAATAAGGGCTGCATAAAAGAGTTAGATCCTGCTGATGTAATTAGAACATCATCTGCAAAAAGTTGAATTTTAGATATTGTATTTTCATCTATATCAAATCCTTCTATATCAGTACTGTTTCTGATCAAATTAGCCCAAGGCTCCATTATTAAAGTAAATAATAGTGGAGAGAGTGAACACCCTTGTTTTGTACCTTTTAAAATGGGTATTTTTTGTGAGACATATGTTCCTATCTTAATGTAAGCCAATGCTCCTTTATATAGATGTTTAATTAGATTTACAAATGCATCTGAGAAGTTTGTGCACTTCAGTAAGATAAACAAGTAGTCCCAACTTACTGAATCAAATGCTGAACTTATATCGAGACTAATAAGTGTTAAATCTTTCTTTTTCCTATTTGCAAAATCAATTAACGTTAAAGTTCTCCTTATATTATCAAAAGTATTTCTATTTACAATAAAGCCTGTCTGGTCTATATCTATAATGCCTGGGATGATTGTCTTTAATCTATCTGCAAAAATACTCATAAACATTTTATAGTCAACATTAAGTAATGAAATAGGTCTATATGAAGTGCATCTGGTTGGGTCTTTATTGGGTTTTAAAATTGGTGAAATAAATGTGTATTGCCAAGATGGGGGAGTTGTTAACTCATTTTGGGCCAAAATAAAAACCTTATGTATTAATGAGTAAGTACTTTTGGGAAGAATTTTATAGATCTCTGGTATAATACCATCATTACCTGGTACTTTGTTTGATTTAAGCTTGTTTATTTGTGTAATAACCTCTGTATATGAAATATTTTTATCCATTAGTTTAGTCTGCTGTTTATTAAGTTTTTTGTTCATGTTTGTAGTTATAAATTTCTTTATTTTATCTTTAGGCTCCATGTTAATGTTATTATGATTAATTTTGTGAAAGTGATTTCTAAATTCATCTAATATTTCTGGTAAACTAGAAACATTCTTCTTTTTCCTTGGAGAGAAAATTTCTTTGATATGATTTTGTTTATTCAACCTTTTTGTTTTATTTTTAAGTCTATGTAAGTATTTGGGACTTATTGAGTAAGACAAAACTTATATTTCACTAATGTTATTTTAACTTTATGAGTTAAAATTTCTTTGTATTTCTCATTTAATTTATTTATTTCTTCAATTACTTTTTTGTCCATAATATTTTCTTTATTATTATGTTTGTATGAGTCTAATTTGTTTTGAATGTCTATTAATTCCTTGTCCCAAGATTTCCTTTTATTATTATACCATCTGATACTTTGTCCATATAAATATGATTTTAAAGCATCCCAAACATAAACAATGGAGACTTCAGGTGTATTGTTTAAGTCTAAAAAATGTTGCACTTCTGAAAGTATATAATCTTTATAGTCTTTTAGTTGAGTTAAGTATGCTGGTATCCTTTTGATCTGAACATTGTAAGTACTTTTTATCATAAACTCAAAGACAATTGAATTATGATCTGATATAGGACACAAAATGATTTTAGAATTAATTAAGTATTTTACCATCTGGTTAGAAATAAAGACTCTATCTATTTTTGAATAAGTTTTATATCTGTTAGAAAAAAAAGTGTATGGTAATGATTTTGAATCTATCTGATTATTAATATCATTCAAATGATATAAATTAACAAAATCCTTTAAATGTTTTGCATTAGATGTAATTTTCCTTTTTCCTATAGTAGTAGTATCTTTTTCATGTAGGATACAATTAAAGTCACCTGCTAAAATAATATCTCCTATAGAAAATGATATGATCTTATTGAGATGGTGTTTCACTGTATTAATGCCAATTCCTGGTATCCAATATACATTGATTAATGTATATGTCTTTCCATTAATCTGTATTGTAACCATACAAAACATTCCTTTATCATCTTTATAAGACTTAATAGTTTTAGGTATGGGCATACTTTTATTCCATAAAATAGCCACTCCTCTTTTTTTCTGAGTGTGTTCTGAACTGACCAAGACTGTATATTTATTAGTGGCTAATTTATCAATATCCTTTTTCAGGAGATGTGTTTTTTGAAGGAATACTAAGTTGGCCCTATCAAATTAATGTATCTCATTAAACTTGCCCTTTTACATGGGTTATTCAGTCCATTAATGTTTAAAGAAATTCCTTTTAGAGAAATCATTTAGCTTTTATAAACATATAAAACATATAATCAGAATAACAATTAACAAAATAAATGATATTATACCTCCTCCTTTAGGTGTACCATTAATTATAGCTGTATTTATTGAAAATCTTATGGGATTTTGTATAAGCTTCACTTTTATTTGTAGTGACAATGAGTTTATAAAATGTGTTGTGGATGTCAGAACATATACAAACAACAATAAACAGGTGAAAATAATATTAGGATTAAACATTGCACCCAGCCTGGAGTTAAGAACTCCAACTTTGAGTAGCACATACCACTAAAGTTATCCCCCTATCCTAAACAGCAGTACCTCAGCTGCCACCATATCAATTCAATACTAACTATTATTAACTAAAGTTAACCTCATTTAATTAGATTATCTAGTAAGACAAAGCTAAACAATTTATAAATCAGATTCATATAAACAAATAAGAATATTTAGAAACAGCTCATATTACTATGTACATCTATTTTGTATAATACACTCATAATCAAAATAGCATTCTAATAAACTTGATAATGGGAACCGAGAAGAGAGAGAGAGAGAGGGAGAGAAAAAAAAAAAAAGGGCATATCTATATATTAGTTTATTAAAAGTTTGTAAAAATAAGTTCTTATGTTCATTTGGATTCAATAACTTAGGCTATTATGGTTCAGACATTATATATATTAGGGTATTCCTACTTTCTGCCATAGAAATGCAGTTAACAGTTTTAAAAACTTTAAATTACTTGCACCAAAGCTTTCTTCTCATACTTATTATTGCCAGTAAATAAAATATGTATACTCATACATATGTTTACAAATCATACTGCACAGCAATGTAAATTCCTAGTTATACATAAATCATTGTGAAGAAAGCCATATGTATGTTATGTATCTGAACTGCTGCTTTAAAATATGTCACATGACAGTTTCTTCTAAGATACAATCATAATGATACTTGTGCTTGTCAATTAGATAAGTCAAATGATTTATAACATTAAATATGTTTAAATCATAAGTATTTATATACAATAATATGTTGCAGTCATGTAAGCTTTCAAAAACATGTATATATGTTTTACCTTCTATGCCTTCTAAAATATCTCACTTGCTTACTATGGCATACTGAATCAATTAAAATCATTATAACTTTCATATTTTATAAATTACATCTTAAATAGGTAAGTTGTTATAAAGAATAACTCACATTTAGATGTCATAAAGTTCGTTTTTCATCACAAAGTCGCATTTACAGCAGTTCTACTTCCTGGAACAGTGTTCTTCTTGAATCTGCGATGTGTCAGTGTGAAATCAGGGGTCAAAGTTCAAAATGACTGCATTCAGCTTCTCTGCGTGTATTCTGAGTGTTGAAGCTTTTAAAACAACTCGAGGACACTATTCACGAGGTAACCCACATCCCAAATTGTCTCCCTTAACATTCTGGTGGGAATTTTAGTAAATGCAAGTGACTGACATTCATTTAGTAATACAAATGAAACTAAACAGTGCAAAACCTTCGCAAAGTATTTTACAAGTCATTACAGTCTCTATGACAGTGAAACCAAGCCTACAGTAATTTAACATATTATACAACTTATTTTTATATGCCCCATTTCATTTTCTCATACAAATCTTATTATATACATATATCAGTATTATCAGAAGCATATAACTGTACTTATAAGAGAGAAAGAGAGAGAAAAAAAAGAAAAGGAAGAGTAGAGAAAGAAAAAAAAAGAGAGAGAAAGAGAGAAGAAAGAAAAAAAGGAAGCTACAAAGAGTATCTACAAAGAAATATTACTTGCTGTTTGTATTAATACAGTTAAACATGAAACATATTACTTACAACTATTTTAGTTCTAATTATTTGCAATTATATCATGACATATTATTTGTAATCATGTATAAGCAATAAAGTCATGGTATAATATTTAGCAACAGTGTTTAAACAGCATATATAGTTTTAAAGAACTAATAAGTTATTATTTCACTTTTTCCATATTTTTCATCATACTTCTCTCCTTGCCCTCCTCCACCCCTCACTAAATGCATAGTTTAAAAAGAATGCCATTATTTAAAACAAGAAGAGAAAGAAAATGTATCAAATTACTAACATTAGGTCTCTTTATCACAAAGAGAAGCAAGTTGATTGATAGCATGTTATTTGTTCCTCAGAGAGTTTGACTGTTTATGAAACAAAAACAGTTCTTTGCACACAGAAAAATAACTTTGAATAAATCTTTAAAATATATGTGGCTTCTGGAGATGCAGTAACTGTATTTGAAGAGATTAAGAGAAAAGAAAAAAATATATATAGAACATGTCATTTGTTTTTTAGTCTTTTTTGCTTCTCTGAAGTCTTCCAAGAAGTTCCTGTTGCCATCCTCTTTAACGAAGGACTTGCCCATTCCATATCTTCTATTTTATCTAATATCTTATTTTTTTTAATATACAGCAAAGCAGAGTCCAAGCCTTCAAAAATTCTAGGGCCATCAGGTAAAAAGATTTTTAGTTTGGCAGGAAATAAAAGGTAAGTTTTGAACTGTGCTTTCTTAAGCTCTCTTATTAATGGCAAAAAACTTTTCTTTTAGTTATTACCAAGGAAGAATAGTCATTGTCAAAACGCACAGTTGCCTCATTAATTTTAATAGGTGCTTTAGCCCATGCAGATTTTAATACCATCTCCTTGTCATAAGATGATAAAAATCTTACTATAACTGATCTAGGATACTTTTTGTTAGAGTTAAAATTAGATAAGGACCTATGGGCTCTTTCAATACCAAAAGAAAATGCTTCTGACAAGTCTAAAGTTTTGGGAAGCCAAGTATTTAAAAAGGAAGTAATGTTGTTACCTTCTATATTTTCTGGCAGTCCAAAAATCCTAATATTATTGCGTCTAGATCTGTTTTCCAGGTCATCAAGTTTGGATTGAAGATGTGTGTTCTGCTTCAGCAAAAACTCAATGTTAATTTCTTCTTCCTGGATTCTGTTCTCCATATCATTAACAGTCTCTTCTATGCCTGTAATCTGAGCCTTCTGTTGTTGCAAGTCTTGATGTAACAAATCCATTTGTTTTGTAGTTTTTTTCTATGAAGTTATCAATTTTAGTATCCAGTTTGTCCATTTTGGTTGTTAGTTGTTGAATAGTAGATATCAGAGACTGAAGCTCTTTCTTGATGCTGGAATCCTGACTGTTTGCATTACTGGAACTCATTTTGAACAGAGGTGATGAAAGAGAAATTTCCAAGATGATTTCTGACAGGAAAATTATTGAAATTTTCTTTCTTTTTTAGATATTATTCAAGAAACTGATATTCCAAACGTATTTAGAAAGAAAATTATTTCATTAGTTGATTTTTAAAGTAATTATTTCCTGTCAGTGCAGTTAAGTTGGTGGAGCTGAAGAAATCTGCTGTTATCCAGTGTTCATCCTTGGCTATGCCCCCCCAAAAGTTTGGGATTTCTGAGGATACATGGAGTGAGTCAACCGATGGGATGGGTCTACAGGAGTAGGGAGTGGCCACTGTGTAGTGGTGTGGATACACTGCAAATCCAACTGGAGAATGGATGACTGCAGTGTTAATGAGGTGTTGGGGTGGGTGTTTGGGGAACTAGGAGTCATGGGTATATGGGTATATATGCAAATGAAGCAGCACAGCAATAGTGCATTGGTTAGAGCATCCGCCTAATGAACAGACATTCCCATTCCAAATCCCACTGCAGCACATACCATTTTCCATCGGTAATCTGTATATGAACATATTTCGACATCTGTCCACTGTATAACCTGCAAAATAACAATTAAAAGTGAACTGGAGCGAAGTGTCAGCGTCATAATGAATAAGGCACTAGTAAGCAGGTTCAAGCATATATAAACACCAGTAAGTGTGTGTAAGTGCATTTGTGCGGGGTATGCATTGTTTTACAGACACACACACATACATATATATATATATATATATATATATATATATATATATATATGTATATATATATATATATATATATATATATATATATATATATATATATATATATATATATATATATATATATATATATATATATATATATATATATATATATATATATATATATATATTATATATATATATATATAAAACTATATATATATATATTTATATATATATATAAAACTATATATATATATATATGTATATATATAGTTGCAGACATAAACATAAATGCTTTATATATATATATATATATATATATATATATATATATATATATATACACACACATATATATATATATATATATATATATATATATATATATGTGTGTGTGTGTGTGTGTGTGTGTGTGTGTGTGTGTGTGTGTGTGTGTGTGTGTGTGTGTGTGTGTGTGTGTGTGTGTGTGTGTGTGTGTGTGTGTGTGTGTAGATATATACAGATATACAGCTATGGTAGGAAACAACGCACAAGAATGACATATGTTCACAGGCTATGCCAATGGAAGTGAGGGGCCCAAGCAAGAAACATGAAACACATAGCATGACCTTCCATCCCCCCAGCCGGACACAGGAAACATAGACACAAACCCGCAAACAGTGTAAATAGTCCACTGCTCCCCAGACCACAGGCAGGATACAACCGGGGGGGGGTACACAGTGCACCTGTGAAATCTAATCTTTTAAAACAGACAGGAGCGTCCCTTGTGGGACACCCCAAAAATTGACATAAGACCAAAGGAAGGTGATACACCAACCATTTAGGGTGGAGTGTGTACATACCTGGAATACAAGAGTGGGAAAGCCTGATGACCCATGGGTCGAAACAATGTATGACATATGTCCCGTGACGTGGAGAGTCGGCAGCGTGTAGTGGTGTGTTCAGACCCGACCAGGACACAGAGTAAGGATGGGTGCTGTAGAGGAGGTGCGGGTGGGGGAACTATGGATAGCTAATTATGAGTCTAGGTGTGCAGGTGTTGGCTGATGTGGGCCTATATGGACAGCCCCAGGGATGTACGCAAAAGTGTTCATTGGGTAGAGGCATTGTCCTATGAGCAGCCACACCCACTACAAGTCCCACTGCAGCAAAGTGTAATCTACATGGCAAGGAACGGAATAACCAGATGTAGATGTATATATGTAGCGATATGAGTCTGTATATCTACCCATAGAGACATAGAGATATACCTCTCCCTCTCCATAGTACAAATGTATACATACAGAGACAGAATACATATACATACCCACATATAGATATACACATATGCAGACACCCATAGACCCATATCTTGTTAGATATATATAGACAGCAATATATAAATATATACATGTATGCATACATATACAGATGATATTTTATTTTATTTATTTTACATTTGTTGACTGGGCTAGTCCAACTGGATTTATGTCCATTTTCAGTGGAGGCCCGGGGAGAAAAGCTCCAGAGGTACAAACAATTTTACAAATACAAATAATACATAGTACAAGTGTGATATGCAATGGGAAGAATGAAATGTAATCACATATATTATAGATCTTAATGAACTAAATAAGCTAACTTAGAAAAAAAAAGGCCTGTGGAGAAAAGCCCGGGCGGTCCTAATACATATATATATATATATATATATATATATATATATATATACACATACATATATGTGAATGTAAATATACATATGTACATAGCTAGGATATGATACAGCAGTTATGAATTGCATATATTCACAGACCGTGCATATGGGGGTGAGGGGTCCAATCAACAAATGTGTAACACGTAGCATCAACCCCCACCCCACCCCCAGCTAGGCTGGTGAGACATACAGACACACAATAAAAGTAAACACACCACTGCTTTCCAGACCACCGGTGGGATACTACCAGTGGGAGAGACCTGTCAGGTCTAATCTTGAAACAAAGACATCAATGTCCCTTGTGGGACACCCCAAAAATTACTGATCATCGGAGTCAGTCCCTGTAATGATTCATCAAACCGGGCTGTAGACGTACATGGACCAGTAGTTTGTGCAAGCCTGATAACCCATGGGTCGACACAACATACGACATGTGTCCTGACACGCAGAGAGTGGGCAGTGTGTAGTGGTGTGTTTATACCCCACCTGCAACCACAGTAAGTATGAGTGCTATAGAGGAGGGGCAGGTGGGGGAACTATGGGTATGCAATTATGAGCCTAGGTGTGCAGTTATAGGCTGGCGCAGTTGTATTAGGACCGCCCTGGGGACGTAAGTAATATTCTGAAATGGGCATAGCTTATGCCCATACCTCTCAACCCCTAAAAGTAAATCCACTGGACAGGACATAAACTGTTGGGGGAACAAATAGGGACCATACCTCTCAACTGTCCCTGATTTCCAGGGACGTCCCTGATTTTGACTCAAATTCTAACTCTGTCCCACTTAATCCCTCCTAAAACTAGTGACTTTTGAAGGAAAGGTGGTGAATTACACGTAATGAATAATGACAACAATTAAGAGTTATAAACTTCATTTACCGCAGAGAATGTGTATTAATTCATATGCTCTGAGTCTGCCAATGCGTCAAGTTAATAGAACTAATATATTAAATTTGTCCCTGATTGTTCCTGATGTTGTCATGACTTGTCCCTGATTCAGTTGATATTTCTCCCCAATCGTATGAGAGGTCTGATATGGACAGAAAGCACATAATCTACTTACAACATTAGAAAAATGATAGAATAATAGGTATGCAGCAGCTTGACTCTGCTGAAGGATGTGGGTTCCAAAACCTAATTACTTATTTGTATTGAATGATGTCAATTCCCATGTATTAGCCAGGCAGGTGCAGATTGTTAGAGGAACACACTAATAGTATGAATCAAACTCTGGACAGGCCGCGGATTCAGTACAGTCGAACGGCATGCTTAAGCCCAATGGGCAGCCATTCCCGATACTGTAGGCATGTAATCTGATGTAATAGGCATCACAAGGTAATATCATAGTCCTCACTCCCACCCAGGGGTGTGAGTGTCAGATGCAAACACCAAATGCAGTGCATTTGCAGGTGCAGGAGCAAGTGGGTGTAAGCCTGTTTGGCCGCCAGTATGCGAGTATCACACTGGTGAAGCAATATAGAGGCTAACTGAGTGTAAGAACCTGTAACCGAAGGTTAGCATTGCTTAGTTCCACACAAACCCACACATACCGGCTCACAACTGCTGTACCCAACAGCCTGTGTTCTGGCCAGTAACAAAAGAACCAGCCTCTGCAAGGCTAGAATGCAGAACCCTGAACATCACAGTCATAGTAGTAAACCACTATGCCATGACAGCAATACAGATCAAAGAGGTATCAGCAAACTAATCCTTACAACAGGGAAACAAATCAAATATGTGAACTGAATCTATGTACAGTGTAATGTTCTATAACCTGCCACAGACCATGAATATGTGAATTGGAGTATTGCAATAAACATAGAGTTGAGGCAGTGGCGTAACTACGAGAGGCGAAGTGAGGCAATTGCCTCAGGGCGCCAAGCGGCAGAGGGCGCTTTGGGCCGACGGATGTTGTCATGGATTGTTTGCTTTACTGCTGAATTTCTAAAGACAGAACACAGAAGAATGTTACATAGGAGCTCACGTAATTCATGCAAAAAAACATAAAGTTCTGTTCAAATGCGAGCGGGAATGGCCTCCAGAAATGGATTATAAATGCAAACAGCGAGCGCCGAGTACTGCAGTCTGCAGATATAAGGAACGAAACCTTGATGTGTATGAGTGTGCAGGTTAGGAATGACAGGACAGCTCTGATGAAACCTTGTGTGTGCAGGAGAACGGTAGCAGCAGCACTGAATGGAGTTCCTGGACCTATAAGGAAATGAAACCTGGTGTGTGTATGCAGGAACGGCAGACTGGCAAGCAAGTAACACAAGCAAGCAAAGGAAACCTTATGTGTGTGCCGTCTGCCTTTGCAAGGCTTGGGATCACCGGAACAAGTGGGTCGGTCGTAAGATATAATCTTGGTAATAAGTTTGCTCTTACGTATTTCTCTGCGATCCTGGATTTTCTGTGTATCCATTAGCATTTGTTTATTAGGCCATGTGCATGTATAGATCTGATGGTTTCACCTCTTGTGTGATTATTGGCACTTGGCAGTAACCCCTCCAAACCATTTTTGTGTGACTGATTTATATATTTTAGTGCTGCGATCCTGACTTGTTATATTGTAAATGTATAGTATTGTATGCTCTCAGTGTTAATGCAGTGAAGTCTCAATCCGTAACTTGAGCTAGAGTGCAACTGCTGTTTAATCTGTAAGATGGTTATGTGACCTAAGGATGTTACCATGTCTTTTTAAGTATCAGCGTATTGGTTGGTATTTGTGGATATTCCCGAAATGTCACAATTTGTTTCTGAACAGGGTTTTGCTCATAATCCCCAACATGTGGTCATTTCAGTGTAATGGGCCAAAGAGAACAAGGCACTAAGACTTTTAACAGTTGCCTCTTTCATACAGAGCTTTCAGGATGGATGGATGATCTTTTGTTTTTACCACAGTGCTTTTTTTTTTTTTTAAACTGGTGGCATTTTGAGACTAAAAGTTGCTTGCACTCACTTGTTATGCCCCCTTCGTATGCATTGTTGACCTGTGCATTGCAGTCCTGTTTGCTTTATTTATTTGCTGCTTTTGCTGAGGAGTGTAATTTGATTTTGCAGTGGTTCTTCTAAATACGAGTAGTTTTGTTATTACAAATTATTTCTTTTCGCTTAAGTATTTGACAACCAGAGTATGCACGATTTTCAGCCACTGCATAGTGGAAAGCAAGTTACAGTAAAGACAGTTTAATCAATAGAAAAATAGTGACAGCAGGTGAAAATGTACAGAAAGTGCTTAACAAAAGTGATTTTCTTGGGTGGCAAAAGCCAGGGTACCGTTTGGCTAGGCTTACATAGGCCCTAGGGCCAATAGCCTAGTACGCACCTATGAACCTGTGAACCTATGTTTAAATGATCCCTGCAGTTAGAGCTTGATTGGTTTGAAGTGGTTAAACCAGAAGTAACATATTTTTTTTTTATTTTTGAACAGTTCAACTTTGCTTTCAGTACAACCTGTTCTATGTGATTAATTTCAGACAAAGTTTGCAAATACTTTTTTTATCTAAGCAACTTTTTCATTCAATTTTGATCTTTTTTTTTAATTAAATAGGCGTTAGCAGCACATTGTAAAAGAACATTTAATAACAATAGCAAATTAAACCTTTGGTACAAGTGACAAGAGCCCCTTGTGAAAGCTCTGGATTTATCCCTCATATTTGTTCTGTTCCTCATAAAATCTGTGGTTTTATGGCTTTTTGTGGCAAGTCAGTGAAGGACTGAATTCAATAAATAATGACAGGCATTTGAATTTCAGACCATATTCTTCAGAAAATAAATAACACAAAACCTTTTATTCTAGCAATTTTCTAAGTTTATAAGGTCAGTATTTGAAATGTGTCCCTATTTTTAGGGCTGCAATGTATTCCCCTATTATTGGCTTTGTCCAGGTTTTTTGTGCTAACAGGTTGACTTGAGAGCTATGGTGAGAAGTGAGAACTGAATTCTGTATTCCCCATTGTTGGTGTTGTCCAGGTTTTTTGTTCTAAGAGATTAAGAGCTATGGTAAGACGTGAGAGCTGAATTCACTAAATGATAGCCATTTAAGTTCAGGAAACTGCTGATTTGGCATAGTGGTATGTTGCTCTGACTGTAGTGCACAGGGTCCTGAGCCCAAGGAAACGTATACACTTTATTCTAGCAATTTTCCAAAATTATATAAGCAATGTTTAAAATGTGTACCTGTTTTTAGGGCTTTTGCCCCCCCCCCAAATACAATTTGGATTTCTTACGCTGCAAAGTTGACAGATACAGTTGAGTGTTGAGTGGATTATACAAGGAGCCGAAAGCTTCAGGGGAAGAGAAGTCAGGAAGGTATATCAAAGAACCCATGTATGTTTCTTGTTTTGTGTGCAAGGGGCCTATGGCTATGATTTGAAAAACAGCCCAAAGGTATCTTTATCCACCACTGACCAGATGCATTTTCTTTGAATGTGGTGTAGGTTTCAAGTTTTCAATGTTTCAATGAATGTGAGTTTCAAAGGCAGAGAAGTTTTAATGCTATGTTTATTTTCATTGTGAGACAGTATTGCATTGTTTAGCAAATACCTAGTAATGTTTGTGCATTGTGCTATAAAATGTAAAAATAAAATCCAAATAATCAATGTAGAAGTAAAGCAGTATGTACATTAGTGTTTATGGTAAATGGGGTGAAATAGCCAGGTAATGGGACATTGGAATGGCTGCAAGGGGACTGTAGTGCCATATTTTGGTTGTCCATTCAGTTTGCATTTGAAAGTTGGTATCCCATAATTCCAGTGGGCGGGGTTACACAATTATGTATGCTAATTTTTTGTTAATCAGCGTACAAATTTGTACCTATTTTTCATGGGCCTTGTCCAGATTTTTGATGTTTCCAAGTTGAGAGGTATGCTCTCGAGAGGTGTATCTATATGAATATAGATATTGGTTCAGTTTAGATTAACAGAACGCCTGTCGGTCCTGCCAATACAGCGCAACAATTCGACCCATCATTTTTATCAGAAAGCTACTTACTTACTTACTGCAGAGCCAGTCATGCCTCCTTTCCCGTAAGTTGATCCAAGAATTTACGTCGTTGATTGCGTCACCAATCAGTTGCTTGTTTTGTTTTGATATATAGATTGAAGATTATCTAAGTGTATGCAATAAAAAGGTACATTTGGCTGTAGTGTTAACATTTTGACACTGTTTGAATAATTGTTTTTTTTTTTTTACTTTTTGCTGAAATAGCACGTCTCCAGATTTCAGTGTTTTATGCCACTGTCATAGGACAAGTGAACATGACTATATGTGATTTCTTTGGCTTCGGTCATCTCGATGGCTTGGGTTCCTGGGGGGGGGGTGACAGATAATTATAACTTTGACATTTCTTGGGGGCCCCAAGGAATGTTGGGGCACCTAGGAAAAGTTTGCCTGAGGGCGCTTCTAACGTAGTTACGCCACTGAGTTGAGGTGTCACTGTAATAAGGTTCAGAAGTCCCCAGGACCCCATACAGTGTATGTACACATAAATGATGGATACCAGGCACATATATAGCCTGTAATGAGTAAGACATAATTGACAAAAGTCAAATATAATGCTAGATAACTAATAAGCAATGCTAACCGCCGCACAGCCCAACTAAGTAACTGTAAGCAATGTGTAGGGAAGCCAATACTATATGCCCACAGGTACATCTCTTTAAGCAGTGCCAACCTGAAGTAAGCATGTGGGCCCATAGCTTAGCCTTTTCAAAACTGGCCAATTACTGAAAAGTGCGGGAATCTGGCCCTACTTAAACTGAAGAGGTGGGAATATAGCTCATAACTGGTTGTAACATCCCCCTGCAGGCAGAATGGCTGAAGTGGGCGAAGGCACTTGCTTTAGAGCGCAGTGCTGGGGCATGCAGGAGTCCAAATTCATGGTATGGCTCCTGGTAAAGCACCATGACAGGAGACTACTGCAGGGCCAGTACCAGGGCTTGCAGTACAAAACGGAGGCCTGGGACAGTCTTGCCCGTGGCCTCACTAGTGCCACAGGTATCCCCAGGACTGGTGAGCAATTCAGGCACCACCATGCGGACCTGAAGCGGCTGAGAGGGGATGTCCTGAAACAGTGGATCCAGGAAGCAAGGCAGATGCAGAATGCCCCAGAAATGAGTAAGTACTCCTTCCACTTTCCCTCTTTGTGCCCCTTTTTCACCACTTTCCTATCAACCCTTTTTTCTTTTCTTTTAATGAAATTAGCACGGGGTAAGCAGGAGTAAGCACTTTTAAGCAGCAGTGAGCGGGTTTCAGCCTGTTTGCGCGGGGGTAAGCACTGCCTACACAGGTTAAGCAATCAAGAAGGTAATTGAGTGTAAGGAACTGTAACGAAAAGTAACCACGGCTTACCATCCCACAACAATTGCCTGATACCATAGTGTACAGTGATCTTAACTGTAATGCTTTTGTCACACACAGCAGGGCTTTGGATCCCAGGATCGCTAGTAAGTTGTATGCATAAGCATTCCATACAACTGCACACAGTCTGATAGAATGTTCAGAGAGAAAGTTGTATGCATATTTGCACTTAACAACTGTACAGATTTTGCTAGAATGCTTAAATAAAGAGTGGTATGCATATTCATACCCCTCAACTGTTCCAATCTGCCCAGTATGTCCTGATAAATGGCCCACATCACCTGCTTAGCCTAGCTTGTGTATACTATGGATTAGTATGGCTAAATATCACTGTACTTCCTTGACAGGTGCATATGAGCGTGCTGCGAACCGGCAAGCCTATGATGATAGGTTGAAAAGGATGTGCCGCAAGGCAGGTTAGTAAATAGCCTGCATGTACTGTCATAACAAATAAATGTAAGAGCCTGAGAAAGTGTTGTACCAGTATTCAGAATAGTGTAATATGCTGCGAATAAAGATGTAACCCCTCCATTGCCTCTGTTTACTCTGCAGTCATATGTTGTACTGTTGCAGTTATTAAATAGTACTGTTGTAGTAAGCAGTGTTACCCACACTGTGGCATGCAGATACAATGTATATGAAGTGTTGTAAAACCATGTCAGAAGTGCAAACAGGTCAGTCATATTACACAACATACATTGCAAAGCCCCACAACAATTGTCTGATACCATAGTGTACAGTGATATTAACTGTAATGCTTTTGTCACACACAGCAGGGCTTTGGATCCCAGGAGCTCTGGTAAGTTGCATGCATAAGCATTCCACACAACTGCACACAGTCTGCTTGAATGTTCAGAGAGAAAGTTGTGTGCATATTTACACTTAACAACTGTACAGATTTTGCTAGAATGCTTAAATAAAGAGTGGTATGCATATTCATACCCCTCAACTGTTCCAGTCTGTCCAGTATGTCCTGATAAATGGCCCACATCACCTGCCTTTTGCCCTGTTCCCCTGACAAATTAGTGTGAAGATCCAAGAAATGTAGGCAGCTGCTAATGACATATAACTGATAGTCAGACTTGTACGTAGTGAGAGAAGGTACATGCAAACATACCTGTCATCCCAACATCTCACCCAAAGTGTATGAGAGCAGTCTCAAAACAGCGGACCCACCTGTCCCACCTCAGCTGGCCATGGCACCGGGCACCAGCACATCTGGGGCCCAGCCTGTGACCTCTGCATCCGTTGGCACTGCACCACCTTCAGGTGGAACCGCCCCAGGTGATGGGGTTTGGACCTCCTGTGGGAGCGAGAGTGAACAGGAACCTGTCACCCGTGGTACTGTCCAGGCCGTGGTGCATAGGGAGCTCAACAGGGAGATTCGAGACTGGCTATGCCAGCTTGAGGGTTGAGTGGTGCAACTAGAGGGTGAGCCTGCCGCTCCTACACAACCCCCAGCACAGCCACTTTCTGGGCTGTGAAGGTGCAGTGGTGACTGTCCATGGGTGAGAACCTCAGTCCCATTGTATCTATTGGTGGGCTCATGGGCTTGCGACTTCCAAACACCCCTCCCCATCCAAGGTGTTTCCCCCACATGTGTCATATACTCCCCCTGTACATGTCTTGTTTATCTTGTCTGTCATCCTACCCAACCTATCCTCCCTGATCATACCTACTCTCCTTCTCCAACATCCCACTCTCACCTAAACATAAAAGAAAAGAAGGGCAATCTGTTCCCGCAAAAAAAGCATGCCCCATACATAGCTGTCCATTTTGCACAATGGACACATGTAAACATTTCTAACTGGCATCACAACATACTATTGTTGTCCTCACTCCTCTCTCAGAGTTGTGAGTGTCCATATGTCCCACCAAATTTATTGCATATGCACAGCCGTTGCTGTAGATGAAATGGACAGCTATGGACCTTCCCTACACCCTTCCTGCACATCCCTAGCTATTTTCCCTACTGTCTTTCCCTCTTTGTGCCCCTTTTTCACCACTTTCCTATCAACCTTTTTTCTTTTCTTTTAATGAAATAAGCTCAGGGGTAAGCGGAAGTAAGCACTTTTAAGCAGCAGTGAGCAGGTTTCAGCCTGTTTGCATGGGGGTAAGCACTGCCTGCATAGGTTAAGCAATCAAGAAGGTAATTGAGTGCAAGGAACTGTAATGAAAGGTAACCACTGCTTACCGTCATGCAAATCCGCACACACCCACTCACAACTGCTTAAAAGTGCCTTAATCACTCCATATCCAACGGCCTTGCTCTGCCCAGCAATAAAATAAATGGCCTCTGCAAGGCTCGAAACCAGGACCCTGCACACCGCAGCCACTGTGATTTATCACTAAGCCATGGCAGATATACAGACATCAGAGGTTATCACAAACATATCATCCAGCACATTCATTCAACAGTATAGGAAATGTATTCCATCATGTAAATGTATGTGTGTGTGTTTATGTCCAGATATAGATACATATATATATATATATATATATATATATATATATATATATATATATAGAGAGAGAGAGAGAGAGATATCAAGAACATCCCATGTGACAACAAAGCATTAAAAAGGAATGAAAAGGGAAACACCAGCAACTCCTGTATTATGTAGTGGGGTTGTCCTATGTGATATCAAGACTCCTCCAGTTAGACATGTGTCATTAATACACACAAACATTTGTACGTTGGCCAAATACATTACTCTGTACATTTTATTTACATTAACACAACAGTTCCTGTCCAATCATTATGTGAGAACAGTACTCTTGAAAGGTGCTGTGTGCGATATCATCATCATGAAAAAGGCAAATGGGGTAACCATAGAGGGACCAGTAGTGTTGTGTGTTCAATGGGGTCATCTGCATCATGTGTAGCTGGAACCTTTAGGAGTCATGTGCATACCAGGATCATGTGCCTGAGAGAGGGGTGAGGACAACAGTAGTATGTTGTGATGCAAATTAAAAAGATTACATGTGTCCAGTTGACATGTGTGTGAAATGGACAGCTATGTATGGGGCAAATGTTGTTCTACGAACAGATTAGCCTTTTGTTTCTGTAAGGTGAGAGTGGGATGTTGTGGAAGGAGAGTAGGTATGCTCGTGATGGATAGGTTGGGTAAGATGACAGACAAGACAGCATACAGGGTCAGTATATGACACATGTGGGGGGATACACCTTGGACATGGAGGAGTGTTTGGCAGTCACAAACCCATGAGCCCCCAAATGGAGGTCCCCATCCATGGGCAGCCACCACTGCTCCAAAACAGCCGCAAAGGTGGCTGTGCTGGGGGCTGTCTAGGAGGGGCAGGCTCACCCTCTAAATGTGACACTCTGCCCTCAAGCTGGCATATCTGGCCTCAAAACCCCTTATTAAGCCCCCTACGCACCATATCCGGGACTGTACGATGGCTGACAGGTTCCTGTCTGGACCTGCTCCCAGGGGGGACAAGCCCCATCCTCAGTGGTGGTTCCACCAGAAGGTGGTGCAAAGCCAACAGAGGTGGAGGTCCACGGATGGGCCCCAGGTGCTGGTGCTCGGTGCCATGACCAGCTGAAGTAGGACAGGAGGTTCCGCCGGACCTCCAATCCCATACAGCCTATGGTGTTGCAGTTTTAACACAGATATGGCACAGTAATAGTCAACAGCATTCAGGATTACTTATAACAGCATGCATAGATATGACAATCAACCCAACAAAACAGATGGCATACATTTGCAGAGGGAGCACAAGACAAGCATATATACTGCATGACATCTGTATAAAGTGTAGATGACTTGTGACTGCAGCTATGAACAGTAGCCCATTATTGGCATGTCACTGTGAGAACCTCAGACAGTGATTGTCATACCACTGTTTCATGTGACATATGTCCAATCAGGGATGCGATGGCAGTAACTCTCATCTCTATCACCATGTACTGACTGCAATTCTCACACTATGCTTCTGCAGTTCACAGATGTGTGTTCAGTGAGTAACACAAGAAATAAATGGTTCCACATACTGACCAGTCCACAGATGGCCCTACAGATGGGGGTTCCCTGACAAACAGAGCACGGTCTTGTTAGTTTTAAAACATGTAGACTAGCCATTACCACACACAACTTGTTAAACTGGCAGTGGTCTCAATGAAGCATAGCTACACTTACATGCTGTAGTCATGTCTGGCACATCACGCTTCTGTCCTTAGGCTATTTTACACTGTGTATGTTGTTTGAGGAATATCCAGATATCATCTGTGATGCTGTTTACAAGCACCAGATCCAGGTTCCACTCACAGCGACTGTCATGGGCAAACACCAACATGATGTTCCTAAATATTGTATTGTGTTTCCATGCGATTGGCTATGGGAATATCACCACAGCTCTTTCACACTCAATCAGCTAGAGGAAGACTGCAATAGGTGCAGAGGCTATCACCTGATCATGACCATCACTTACAAAACACAAGCTGCTGCTGAGCAGGTGTACAACTCCACATCCACCAGAGAGTGTGTGGGAGGGACAGACAAAGGCCAAGTACATCAGAAAAAGGCTTGGAGACTATAAACCTAAGCATGATCTGTCACACACCTACCAGTACAGGGTTCAACCCCTGAGTGACTAGCCATTACTATTACAAGTGCATGCAGTTACTCCATGTGCCACATAGCTGACATGTTGGTGTGCTGTAAGAACATATATGTGTGCTGGTGAACAACATCTGCAACAGAGATATAGTAGACATACATTAGGTGTAGAGCACATGGCTGTCCACATTAACAGATGTCATTGTCAACACAACCACACTCTCTAAGGGACTCAGATACATTGCCACACTTTGCCAGGCTCACAAATACATTTCCTAACTACTTAGTTTGTCACACTGCAGTAATGCACAGGTATTACATCCACCACAGGGGATATCCTGAGGTTCTATGGGCTAGGACTTGTGAACGTGTCTGACATCAATCGGTACGCCAATGGGAGTTATACTGGGTGTGACTGAGGATGGGAGCATCATACCCCACATGCAGACACAAGGTGCCAGTACTGACATGCATGTGTGCATTGCTTCATGGGTGTGTAGTGGTTGGCTGTGCAAGATGGCTGTACAAGGCTGGGTGAGGGTTAATCCTTGGCATCACGCCACCCGACAGTGGTGTGCAGTGTGGTTCAGGGGTGTAGTGTCTGCAATGTCCCACATAGATGGGTATTGTATGAACTGTCCTGTCATCCTGGTTACCATTGTTTATGGCCATTGCTTTGCAATGCATGCCATGTCTGTGTTTGATAGTCCTTGACATAGACATTGCCTGGGATGTGTACATCCCACAATAATGCACAGTGACATGTACAAGTGTACCTGGATTGGCTGGCACATGTTGTGTACACAGACTATCATAAGATATGTCAATACTGGTCTTGTGTGGCAGGACCTGCTAATAGACAGCAGGTTGACCCTGCACCTGCATTGATAGCATGATACAGGTATTCCCTGCTGTCAATGGCATCATGTCCATACAGAGCATGTGTGTAAGGCAATGTATGTCCTTTGTGGATCACATACGATGGCACCACATATGTTGCAGGCATCTAGTTGGGAACATAGTGAAGGCACATTGTCCGCAATTATGTGCCTATTGTACTGTTGGACAGGGTGCAATGCCCTTTGCAGCCCACTGCAATCACATCAGGCCTACTATCTGTCATCAATGTGCAGGGTACTAGCAACATAGTGGGATATTCTAGGCAAGTGTGTTTGTGTATGACACATGCGCTCAGAATGTATTCCAGGTAATAGTAGGGTTGCATACTTTGTTCACCAGGCCTTTTGCCAGATGTAGGGGCATGGCTTGCCAACCCAGTCCCTTGGCTGATTGACATATTTACTCCTTGTGAGGTGGACATTGTGACATATAATATGGACACCATATAGGAAAACTACAAAAAACGTTCCCCAACATGTCCAGTAGTGAGACACTCACAGCCACCTCCACACAGGCTCTGACTGTAAAACACACACACACACCAGCCATGCCTTGGAGTAGAATGCCTACCTAACTAGTTTATCACATTACAACATTATGCAGTTACAGCATGTGCTATGGAGATTACTGGGTTACAGTGCTCCCAGAGGTGTATTTCTAGGTGGGTGACATCAGCTGGATTGCCAAAGGTGAGTATGTGAATTGTAAAGAGTGTGCATAATCTAAAAAGCATTGTTTCTTTCTTAGGCACACACACACTTTGCCTGTCTGGGATTAGAACACCTACCAAACTAGTTTATCACACTACAGCATTACACAATTATAGCATGCGCTATGGAGATTACTGGAGTACAGCAATCCCAGAGGTGTATTTCTAGGTGGATGACATCAGCAGGATTGCCAAAGGTGTGCATGTGAATTGTAAAGAGTGTGCATACTCTAAAAAAAATTGTCCCTTTCTTAGGCAGACAGACACACACACACACACACACACACACACACACACACACACACACACACACACACACACACACACACACACACACACACACAGTTGGCCTATCTTGGATTAGAACATCTACCAAACTAATTTATCACACTACAGCATTACGCAGTTACAGCATGCATTATGGAGATTGCTGGGTTGCAGCAGTACCAGAGGTTTATTCGTAGGTGGGTGACATCAGCAGGGTTGCCAAAGAAGGGCATTTCAAGTGTACTGCGAGTTGTACATGTCTGTTACCTGTTTGTACCCGCTGCTTATTGTAGCGAAAACACCTTTACCCCCACTACAACTGCTTAAAAGTGCTTTATTTAGTCTTAATTGACAGTATCAACAAGCTTTTCAGGTCTTGAACCCTGAACTATGCACACTGAGGTAACTGGACTTATCACTAAGCCATCTGGGTTGTATACATGTTTCATGGAATTTATAATGCACATCTTACTACAGGTATTCTTCAGTACTGAACATAAATGGGACAGTCACTTTGTGTACATATGTACAGTACCCTTGAATGTACTGTAGTCTGTGAAACAACAAAGACAAGTCTACATCTGTACAACTGTCATAACAATACACACACACACATATATATATATATATATATATATATATATATATATATATATACACACACGCCTATGGGATGTGTACACACACACACATATATATATATATATATATATATATATATATATATATATATATATATATATATAAATATATATACACAGACACAGCTATATATATATATATATATATATATATATATATATATATATATATATATATATATATATATATATATATACACATGCCTGAACACCCTTTATGACACAGAAGGGTTCCAAAGGAACTGACATGTACACAAAACAGAGGCATCTCTTCTTTTATAACATTTAAATCTTAATCAGTTCACCAGAGAAAGGATGATTATTGTGTATGTGGAGTTTGGAGTGGGGAATGATGGCTACTGTAATCTAACCCAGGGATTGTGGAGTATGGGTGGGGGAGTGATGGGTATGGACTTACACCCCGGCGACCACTTCTGTGTCACTGCTCGACAGTGGCACAGGAAATTAACATATCCAACTGTAGTCGTTCTTGACTGTGTATTCTTTCCTAATTATGTAATAATTTGTAGACTCCAGTCACCACAGATGGCTACCATGATGTGCAGCATGGTAAAAGACATTACACGTGTATGCCTGGCTACATGGTAGTCACAAACAAACACATACAAACTTGCCTGTATTGTGCATACATCTTGCCTATGTAAAGGTAACTAGTACAGTGGTATGCAGTTGGGTTATGTGCGACAGAACACATACAAGTACACTTCTGAGCTGGGTGACATCACAGGACTGATTACTTGCAGTGGAGAGGGGGAGGGGGAAAAGAGAGGTTTAGCAGTTGACAAGGATAAAGGCCAGTGCAAAGGGTGGTATCTTTTTGGAATTCAGCAAAACCCACTGTCATGACAGGATGCAGATACAAACACACGCCATTTGCTGACAAACACATACACACAAACACACGCACACAGTTGCCAGTGGTGGGATCAGAACTCCTGCATATCTACAGATCACTATTACAGTTACGAGATGCACAACAGAAATTACACATTCCAAGACAGTCAGAATGTCCTTCTAAGATTGAGAACAACAACAGGGATACTGACAGTCAAGATGTACATAACTGTAAACCTGTGTGTTTAAAGTAGGAGTCCATTACAACCTGTATGCACAAACAAGACACATCATCTGCAGGTAAGACATAGGTAGGCCTGAGAGGTATAGTTGTAGCACAACAAGCTCTGAACTGGAGTATGCCCATCTGTGGAATGGACAACTACTATCACTATACGGGGTTACAGTGGCCATGCTCATACATATAGAATCACAGAACTTGTTTGGTTGCATTGACTCTAATTACACAGGGTGACAGTGGGCATGCTCATACACGTAGTAGCACAGGGCCGTTTGGGATGCACTATGACTGCAACTACAGAAGGTTAAACTGGGCATGCTCATACACTTAGAAACAAAGGGCTTGTTTGGATGCACTGACTTAAATTACACAAGGTGGCAGTGGGTACGCTCATACACTTAGTAACACAGGGCTGTTTGGGATGCACTCCGATTCTAACCACAGAAGGCCACAGTGTGCATGCTGATACACTTACATGTACATAGCATGTTGTAATGGAATCCTATTGTAAACACACAGGTTTACATCTATGTACATCTTATCTGTCAGTATATATGCACATCATATTGGTTTACTACCAGATACATGTATGTGGCCTGTAAATGATATATCTGTGTCTGTGCTGTGTGATACACATGCATACATGTACACGAAGTACTGACAAATATATGTTATGTATACACAATCATGCACGTGTGGACGTGACAGACCATAGGTTAACTGGGACACACAGGCGAATGCTACCTACAGCATGTGTCACACACCTTGCTGCCCTGAAAGGCATACATTGATAGCAGGTTGTGGACAGTGGCATTATACTTGGAACAGTGGCATGTACAAGCATAATGTGTGATCCCCATTGTGTAATGGTACTGAGGTGCAGGTGTCAAGATGACCTCTCCTGGCTGTGTTAGTAGTTGTCATTATTAGCAGGACTGCTACACTAAGTATATCTCACATTGGTCATATACACAACGTCTGCTTCTGTCCATCACCTTAGATGTGGCATTTGCTACCAAGCACATTACTGCCACTCTCAGTGATGTCATGGTACGATGTAGCAACTGCTAGACCAAAACAATGAGCCAATGTCCTGCTGTTATTATGAGGTTGTCCAGTGTCTGTCATTCCAGGCTGTCAAGACTAAATGACAAGCCTTCGACACAGAGCACATGCATCCATGTTACAAGTGAGTGTGGATAATACCTAGGTCGCATTTACCTATATAGTTGCATTCCAAGGCAAAAGTCCTACACACAGAAGTAACACCCTGACACCTACAAGACAATTGCATTGGATGCTTATGCTAACCACTGCTAGATGTGTGGCTTTCATAATCCATTTGCTCAATGTAGAACCTACAATGGGGAATACTGACATCTGTGCAGTGAGGAACACCTGGCTGAAGGCTCTGTAGTGCACAATTGCACTACCACCATATAACTCAGATCCAGACATGTGGGCCATAACACTGATATGGACCATTCCAGGTGGTGGTGTCCACATATTCATAAAGGCTACTCACATGTAAAGACCACTACTCCGACATAACTCATCACAGATGAGTCAGGTACAGGTGACAGTGGAAAACGCTGCATTCTAGGTTGTAACCTCATATACATCCACCACCTTGTCCCCAGACTACCAACGCACATCCATATGTGGTATGAAATTGTATGATAGACCACCAGATAACCTTCGATTGGTGGGCTGTACCTCGGCCTACACCAACTGTGAAAAGTATCCATGTACAGATACAGCTGCATAATGTGTTATGCAATGCAATAATGCCACTGTTTGCAACTAGGTCAGTTGTAAACATACCAGCGTCCTTCTGATGTTGTCAGCATTAACACAGTTGACTGTTGCTGTACACCAGTAAACAACATCCTCATGGTTGTATATTACCTAACTGTACCTGCCCTGGATATGTACATCCCACACTCATACAACTTAAATGACATTACCATAGATTTCGTTATCCTTTATACATACAGGTGGCTACATTCATTACACACATGCACATGGCAGATAGCATGCTAACAGTACATAAGGTTTGATATCTATGTTAACAGAGGTAATATTCCCTCTCTACTGGTCACCCTTGACACCTATCATATCATACACCGACCCATGTGGCATGTATGTCATTAGACATGTCCACCTAATGCAATGCCTACAAACATACCCAAATAACAGGATCACAGGACCTACACAAGGCCTGTATTGACAGACTCAGGGGAAATCCAGCTCTGATCTGTATGTTTCTGAGTAGCCACAGGTGATATGCCCATGACATGTACAGCCATGTGTGCCCACAGTTCCTACATATACCCCATGTCAACATTTGCAAGCCATGCATGCTGTGTGCTGTCTGGACATTAGCCTTAGTACCACAATAGCCAGTACGTGCTGCGGTGAGATGTTTACAAGCCACAGACCTTGCACATGCTTGAATGAGTGTACTGCCTAGCTCTAACAAAGCACATTGCTGGCACTCTTCCAGTAAACATGAAGTGTGTGTGTGTGTGTGTCAAATATGATGTGCTCACGGTTGACCATTACAGTGCCCTGGCTTCACCATGGAACTGTCAAGTAACAGTTTGTAGGAGCATGACATGGAATAATGCTGTGTGTGTCTTGCTGATATGTGCTGTTGTCATATATGTACACTTGGCTACTCAGTGAAGGTGGTTGTGTCCTGCCAGTACATGAATACAACATCCATTACGGTGTAATGCTCGGCTATGTTTCACACATGGCGTGGGGAAGGTGTGGAATGTATCCTCTTGACCTGCTAGTCCACTTACTGATGTAGACTGCATATGTGTACATGTATTGATGTTTATTTAGATTCCATGCGTGTGCAGTTTCTGATGTTTGAAGGTGACTGTTGTCTTAGTACATCATGCTGTTGCAATACAGCCTCAAGATTGCCAACTGTATATGGTGATATGCTCAAAGTATAGTAAGCTGTACATGAGGTATGGACAGATGTTTGGACATGACTACTAAGTGGTAGGGCTATTTTGCAGATGAATGATTACTGAGGACAGCTCACAGGTGTGTTACAACCATTCCTACAATAACCTATGTAACTGCTTAGGTCTGTTTTTGTTAATTGAAGTGGAAGACAGACAATGTAGAATTCAGTAAGGGTGACACTGAAGGCAAACCTCTTGACACCTGTAACAGTAATACCTCCCATGTGCATATATTTTGCATATATCAGCACAGTTGGCAAAGGAAAGAGTCAGTATGCTTTGTAGCGAATGCAATACTGCTGTACAACTGTAATACCGATCATGAGATAGGCAGGTGATTGATTTACAGTACTGGCACGTGTGTGTGTGTGTGTGTGTGTGTGTCCATATATGTCAAGTATGGTTGGGAATACATCCCACATGTTTTTCACTCTCCTGAACACTGTTGTTGACATCTGTGCAGAGTGAAGTGTAGAAAAAAAGGCATAGGCAGGTGGTTGAACCTCACACATGTCAAGTGTCTGTATGTGTGTGACATAGGTGTATATCTTTGTGAATGCCACAGTGTGTGTGTGTGTGTGTGTGTGTGTGTGTGTGTGTGTGTGTGTGTGTGTGTATGTGTGTGCGTGTGTGGGGGGGGTGGCTGTCTGGTCCCTGGAGAGAGGCTGTATTTTACCATAGTGAAATGTTGATGCCCCCCCCCATCCACTCAATGCAATCTAATGTCCCTGTTGATATCATCAATCTTAGATGGGCATTTTAACCACCTGGTAACATGTACAACCTGGGGTGTGGCTTGTTGTTACATAGCCTTCTGATGAACCCCCCTCCCCACATGCACTCACTGCACTGTAGTATCCCTGTCAATGTCCTTGATCTTAGGCTATTCTGACTACCTGTACATGTGTAATCTCTGTGTTGCATCTTGCAATTGAGTAGTACTATAATGATGATTTGCACATAGGCAGGGGTTCTCATCCCAACACTGGCAACTGTGTGTGTGTGTGTGTTAGAGTGTGTGTTACTGTGTCTGTGAATCCCTGAGTGTGTGGGTGTGTCTGTGTTTGTATCCTGTCATGGCAGCAGGTATTACTGCTTCCCAATGAGAAGCCACTATTTCCACTGGCCTTTACCCTTGTCATCCGCTATACCACTCTTTTACCTCCTCCCCAATCCAGGTAACTATACCTGTGATGTCACCCACTATGGATTTGACGACTCTGAACACAGTAGCTTCCTACACAGCAATCATGCACTTGGATCATTAGAACAGTAAACATAATTGAAACATGGGAGATTATAACTTTGACGTGGAAGCTACAAAGTGCATGCAGGTATTGTCATACAGACCTGTGAGTAGTCAACATGTACATATGGGACACTAACCGCAAACACTGATATCCCCTGGCACATGCAATTACACCTGAAAGAGGAAGGCAGAACATCAAGATCAACATGCTGTTAATGTTGTTACACATGATACATACTTTCAAACATACAAAATGCATTCTAAAACTGTAATACATGGTATGTTTGCTGTCTGTCAACACTACTCAACAATATTAATCTACAATTGTCTACCTAGTATGTTCACCCTGTGCATCAGACCATATGAGCATGTCCCTGCACCGATGATGTGGATGACAGGGATGTGGCACAGGCATCATCATATGCACAGGGTGACAATGTCTGCCAGAGGCCTAGGCTGTGCCATTGGATGACATCATGTATATGTTAGGGCCTGTGATATCATTGGGCATGTGTGGATGTTATGCGTGTGTTTAGGTGCCCTACATTTGTTTCTGGTGTGTGTGTGTGTGTGTGTGTGTGTGTGTGTGTGTGTGTGTGTGTGTGTGTGTGTGTGTGTGTGTGCATGCATGCACACAGGTCTGGCATGTGGCTGGCCTACACAGGGGTATTACTGACAGTGGCAGACTGTACAAGGCAGGTTTCAAAGTTCACAGTGTCCGGCCAAGGCCACGTGGCCTGCGCCAGCCAGGGGTTGCATGGGCACTACCAGGCAGAGGTCCAGATTGGGTACTGTCTGATGGCACATGTCCACTGGAACCATATCCCCATTGGGACCATCCAGGACCACGTGCACGTGGCCTGCTGTGTCCTGGTGTGGACTGCACAGCACCAGCTGCACTGCTGCTGCTACTGCCACTATGGGAGGGGGCATGTGCATTAGTATGTTCACGTAGACCTTCAACAGGTGAAGTAGCTGACCTATGTTCACGTGCCCAACACCTCAGTCACACCAGATGTTCCAGCACAGACATTCCACGCAAAAGGATTGACATGCCATGGTCAAGAACTCCCACAATGTCACCCAATCATCTAGCCAAAACATCTGCAAGATGATGGTGAGCATTTGCAATTGCCTGGATGTTGTCAGTTAATGAATGGACAGCAGACCTCTGAAGCCTCAGACCTTCTCTGTTGTGCCATTCAGCACATGCCTGTGCCTCCATTACAGCCTGAAACATGCATCTGGTGACTCCAGCTGATGTGCTTTGTCTTAAAGGGGCATGTGGGCAAGTGGTCCTCCTACGAGCAGCACTGGGCACATACCTGTGTGGGACATCACTAGTCAGTTGACTGAGATCATAGTGTGTAGGCACAACTTCCATAGTCTCCACTCTTCCCTGTTCCATGTTACCACCCACCAACTGTCCTTCCTCTATGGCCAGTGGTGATGGGGTATGTGTAGGCAGGGGAACTGTGTGCGAGGATGAGGGGGATACAGGTGGAATGGCAACCAATGGCACAGATTCAGCCCCTGACAACCCTGCCTGTGCCATAATCATACTTTCATCATCACTGCTAGAGTCTGTGCTGACACCAACATCAGGACCGCAGGAGGGAAATGCACCTACATCAACACCTGTGAGGGGCATGTTGTGGCAGATTAGGTTAGATGCAACTAACCCACGAGGGTTAAATGAACACATTTCAATTTTAAGTGAATTGAAAAACGTTCACTTATATTTTAAAGTATATGAAGCATCTATTATATTCAGTACTATAGCTGTAACATCTAGTTACTGTTGCTTTATTTCTGTTTGCTATGTTTAATTGGTTGATTTGTTCTATTGAAGGTTTCAAATGGGTGTGTCTTTGTATTATATTTAAAGTTTTTACTTCACTATTTGTCTTGGTTCTGAGGATGTCTTAATGTAGACAAAAGCGCTTAACCAAGTGGATTTGTTACTTAACCAAGTGGATTTGTTACTTTCAAGATTTTTAGATTAAAACTGTGTTTTAGCCTTCTGGCTGGCTTTGTCATCTTTATTAATGGAATTGTTTCACAGCCTGGATACTTGTGGATTATTTTGCTTAACATACACCACATGTTAACAGACCTTCGCTGACCTTTGTACATCTTCCACTGATGCTTTGTGTTGACCACTGCCCCTATGTGTGAGGGCATGAGCAGCGGATAAGTTGACTGAATACTATGTTTGCATGAGCCCTAGCTTGCATATCTCCCCCCAAAGCAATGCATGTCTGTTCAACATTATTCTGCCTACCCATGAGCTGAGTCTACAGACATTGTGCATGTGGCTGTACACACATGTTTGACATGGCTGTCCCTACTTTGCAATGGTGCCACAAACCAGCACAGCTTTACAGTGCACCGGCCTGATGTGTGGCATAAGACCTTGCCAATCACATGTAGTATGCATGTCTTCTGCTGACATGTTGAATGACATGCATACATGTGTAACACAATGGTGTCCTTTCCAATCTACAGTATGGTAATGGTGTCCCAATGCAGGGACTTGTTATACTAACATGGGCCTTCAGCTGACACAATGTTGTCTGGCTGCCCTACAAATATGCAGTGACATACTGCATTTTGAGCTGATGTGCATAGCCATTGCAGGGCATCACGTGGCTTTACTATTGCTATACAGTGTGAGTTACTGACACAGTTCATAGCCATGACTGTGTTCACATACAATACATATCTAATGTGGAATGTGACCCACGTCACTTAGGTGTATCCACACTAAACCCTAAGGTGGAATGTGTAACACAGGTCACAGAAGGGTATACAGATGACACCCCTTACATCTGCAGCCATATTACTGATGCCTGGCAACTATGCACACACATGGCTAACTTAGCAGTACTCTATGTCCCACATGCCATCTGTGTACCACACAAACATGAGGAGCAGGCATGACAGTGATATCTGATACCAGCAAGGTGGATGTACTGTATCTGTGGCCTGATTTGGTTGTATGTATATGTTGTGCAACACATTTATGTATTTGGATACTGTATAGGTGAATGCTTTCATGTCATGACACACTCACGATGTTCAAGACATGTTATGTGGTGGTTTCATGTTATGCCTACACAAGCTGTGCACAGGCCTGTATGATGTTTAGTGTTTCACATCTGCAATATCACCATTACACAAAGGCCATAGTTGTATTGTGATGAGCCAATGTACAACATGGTGTACACACATGTACATCACTTCTACTGTGTGTGTTGCTTCATGTCTCTCGCCATCCTCCATGGCCATGTGTACACATGTTCTGTCCAATGATTGTGATGGCCATCTATTTCACATGTCAGTGTTATCTCATATGACATACACACATAGATGTCATATGCTCCACTGAGGACAGGGTTATGCAGACAAAAGGTGGTATGTATGGGACGTGAGATATCATGTTTTGCAGGATAGTTGAGCAGTGTTGCAGTCAGCTCACTACATGTCATGGACATGTCAGATAGCACATGACATTGTGTAACATTCACAGCAAGGGTATAATCCACAAGGGTGTATCCTGTGGGTTGGTCATACTCCAGCTCCAACACATTTAGAGTGTGTGCACACATATGCTCTCTGTAGAGTACTGTTTGTATTACCAACATATGAAATGCTGATCTATAATACCTGTACCTACAGTGAACCACACCTCCCCCATTGTATTCACAGTTGTCCAGACATCTGGCAATGACAGTTTGGAAGGTTTAGTGTTGATGTTTCATATAGTCTTCAATTGTTTCACATGGGTAACAACTGTGATGCATTGCAGGTCTCACCAGTGTCTATTAACAAGGCCACCATGCATTATGTGTACGTGTGTTATGGCAGATAGCATGCAATTAATATGATCTGTGCATTATTAAGCCTGGTAAATAATAACAATCTAACCTGACACAGGCTGCTGTCACTGCAAAATGCCAGAGGTACCTAAACAGGAGTGTCACAGCAGTAAGATCATTATCCACACCTGTGTGATAGCTACAGGGTACAATTTCCATGTTAGCACATAAGCCAGTACAATACACTATACTATGGAGTATGCACATCTGTGCATACATAGAGTAGCAGACTATAGTATGTGGCATGTGTGCATACATGCCTTGCATATGATGTTACATTACATATTGTACAGTAACACATGTAACTATGTGAAATATAGTTGAGCTATATGTGCAGTACTGACTTACCAGGCAACTCCAGGTTCAGTGTTTGAGGGACACCCACCTCCACAATACCAGCTAAAACTTGTGGATGGAGGTCTGCAGGTGTATCCAGGTTGGCCAGTGGCTCCTCGGTATGTGTGAGTGGGGGCTGGGTGAGTGGCCCTCCCACCTGTTGCACCTTGTTCCCTGGCAATTGCATTAGCATGCTGTTTCGCCCATCTTATGAGGTCAGTGTAGTGTCAGTGCACCTGCTGATAGGTACAATTGTGACCATCAACATCATTTACCCTCCTGCAGAGTTCCTCCCACTGGGCATCCCACTGCTGTGCATCCTGTGGCACATGGCTGAAGAGTGTTAAATGGCTATCAAGGAGGTATGGGATGAGGACCACATCCTCCAAGCAGGTGTATGCTGGCAGCCTGCCACATGGCATACCTGGAAGACATAATGATGGAGACAGGTCACAGTAACTCATAGAGAAGTACAGACGTACAGCTGAACATACATGTGAATCACATTTATTAAGATTACAAATAAGTCTTTGCAAATCTATGACACTAACACCACTGACATGTTTAAGTCACACACATTTGACACTTACTGGTGATGTGATGTTATCACCATATATGTGTGTGTCATGTGATGACATTGCTCATACTCCATGTGGATGTTGTCTTGACGTGGGCATGTCTGTTTGCCTGTACTGGTGTCTTTACTTATCAGCACATGCCTGGATGTGTTCACATTAATGCAATAGACCTTAATGCTGTGTATATGTCACATATTTAGTCATACACAGCCTTTAGGGACATGACCTGTGACCCTGCAAACTTGCTCACAGAATGTTTTACATGTATGTGTTTTGCCATATACATCTACATGGCACTGTACAGCTGTGTAGCATCCTGCCATGTATTGCCTGTGTTGCACATGTGAAACACATGGGACAATAGCTAGCCTGATGGTATTTGCTGGGTTGGATATCAATTATAGCATGTATGTTCATAGTAAACTAGTAGTCTATATGCCCTGGGCCATTTATGAGCCTAGGCAGAAAGGTTACTTAGTTGTAGCCAACAGACAGGTAAGTTTCAGTGGCCAGTTCAAGCAGTGCCACAGAACTGATCCACAGGGTTACTGATATATTTGGCATGCGGGCATCACACCATGCCACAGAGAGGGACAATGTGCAGCTTCCCTGGACAGGGATGCATAGGAGTGCAAAAGTATTTAAAGTGTATGGGACAGAGATCTGTTAGGCATGTTGTGGTCATTGTACTAGAAAGGTGGATGTCCATGAAGTATGTGTTTATTTGGAATCAGGATGTGTTACGTGTAGCATGTGCAACATCTCTGGGTTGTATATGCTTTATTCAGGGTAGGCTGCATACTACATAGTGGAGCTAGGGATTGGGAAGGGCAGTGTAGGCCGTCTACACATGGGAAATAACCCTTAAAAGAAATATGTGATCTAGTATGAGTCACATGAGTGTTGATTATGGCTGAACAATTATCTCTATATTTATGGATGGCACCCTGTCATGATTAGGGGTGCCACATATGACTACCTGACTGGTGTGGTCAAGTAACTATCAAAGAAAAGACTACTATCCAGCTGCATCCCATACACACACAGTTGCCGTTACATTGACCGCTGCCTAGGTGGTAGTTCATGGGTACAGGGTTTTTAATATAGCGGATGACAATGCAATACTTAGCTGTCAGATTGTGGCCATACGTAACACACCACACATCTGACACACAAAGACCCTTCTGTATGTTGAACGCAGCACACATTGAGCAAACTATTGCTCCTAGTTCATAGTCATTTGCAAACATCAATAGGCAGATGCCTTTTGTGTTAGTCTGGGTTGTATAGATAGCAAAGAGGGGGAGTACCAGGAATGAACCATGTATGACTGTGGCTGGTACTTGTTTGATGTGCGTGTATTAGTCAGACACCTTCTGTAGTGTTGGTTCTGCCAGAAGTCCAGCTGCCAACCACTCCTGTGACATAAGAATATACACCTAGTTTACTGACTGTAGCTGGAATACAGTATGGGTGATGGTGTCCTAAGACCTGGCAAGGTCATTATATGCTGCGTGAATAAACCTTACTGTCATCTACAGCTGTACTGAGTACATCAAATAAGTTGATCATGGTTCATGGCCTTACAGGCCAGACTCAGCAGGGTAGTAGTGCACCATTTCCCATTATCAATGGTGTCTCCCCCTCTGTGGGGTGTGATAACTGTTGCTGTGCACCATTCAGTGTGTACACAGCCTGACATGGAGCTATGATTGAACATGATGTGTATGTGGAGAGCTGATTGTTCTAACATTTGTGTAGGATACACCCTGGGATGTTGACAGGTCCCATGAAAGCTGTATGTTAGAGAGTGCAGCTTTTACCTGCATAGTTGTTATTACAGGAGCTCTGTAGTGTACATGGCTGTATAACTATGTGTATCTGTTGCGGGGGGAGGTGGGAATGGGTTTAGGTTCTCTAAAACCCTATTTGGATGAACAGGTGCTATTTCTGTAGATGTAGTACTTCCCATGCCATAGTGCTGTGCAGCACGGCAGATCTTTTTGTTTCCATAATGATTAATGACAAAGCTATAGAATGTTCTGTGGTTGGTCTCATAATATGTGGCTGATTAGTTTCGCAGTAGCTTTGTGTGGTTTTATATGGTGTATCTGCATCTTAATGAGGCTGACCAGGGATCACCTACACTCATGTGTGTTCACTCTTGCAACAGTTACTACCTTCTGTGGTACAGTTTAAAGCATAGTACCACCAATTTGCCTTCTTGTTTGGGTTTGGTTGAATCTTGGTTCTGTTTTAATGGCACAATCGCTGCACGTATGTGACTGCTTAAGGTTCATTTGTATAGGATTCAGCATTTACACATGCATTGTCCATCTGCATGGGTGCCATGAAAGTCACCACTTTGCTCTTAGGAAGCATAACATTGGCTTTGGAGACTATGTGTAGCATACAGTTAGCCCTGTTTGTGTGACTATTGTGATCCAGGTCACTGGGGTTGATGGAATCCAACATGCATTGAGCGCAGATGTTAGTACATGAGGAGTCTTCCCAGTTCATAATGGAATAATTGTGAGTAGCCATTATCATGGTTTTCTGTCTCAAACCTAATCTTCCCCATTACAGCACATTATGACAGTTGGGAAATCTGTGACATGGTGGGTGATCTGTTGCAAGGTGCAATTTGAATTCCACTTTGACACAAAAGTAGTTGCTCAGCATAATGCATCTGAAGTTATGCAAGTGCAACTAGCATGGGGGTGTACATATCCTTCATGAATATAGACACACCTGCGGCCCATGTGTTCCAATAAAGGATAATGGGCAAGAGGTGAGGTATGTGTTATAACATGGTCATGCAGGTGACCATGGAGCATTGAAACATGTCTCAGCCACTGCACAAATATGTTCTCCATGTTAGGGATTGACATATGTGAGTCCATATAGTGTTTCTGTCATGTATTATTGAGTAGCGAGACCTGCAGTTTATTGCTTGGTTGTCCCTGCAACAGCAGTAGACTTTCACTTAAACTGTGCATGATGAAGGCACTATAGGGGAAGCATGAGCTCTATCCAGTATCCAGATTCCCAGGGGTGACAAGTGCATTCCCTGTCTGGCAAAGCATCATGGTCTGTCAACCATGTTATCCCAGGCACAGAGATACTGGATACCCTTTGAATTACACCAGTACATTAGACAATTGTGGAATACAATCCTTTTGTCCCTGCACTGCAGTATCATTCTGGCCAATAGCAGAATGCTACACAGGCCTTGGGACATTCCTGCATGGGCTACAAGACCTGACAGTTCCTACATGTGTTTCCATGCTGTCCAGGCTACTGCATCACAGGTCCTGCACAACAACATGGAATATGCCAGAGCCATGTGTATAGTTCAAAAGGTGGTCTGAGTGTATGAGTATGTGGCTAATCATGGCATTCAGGCAGCTGGCAGTATGTATGCCCTCGTATAGGTTGGTGTGTAACATAGTGCTAAAGTTTGCATTCACAAATGAGTACTGTTGGGAATGTTTCCAGACACGTGTTCTGAGGTGTGGCACAATTATGCAAACTATGTCATACAGTTTGTGTATTTCATTATCTGTCTATTCCAGCTTGGGAGGTCAGTTGTTTGGCCAGATACTTAGAAGTGTCTGTGAATATGTGTGATTTCTGGTAGTGTGTGTGGGTGTCTTTACTGTGTTCTGGTAAGGGTATGTGTTGGTTGTGATGATGAGATGCATGTGCTAACCTACACCTCATGACTCCAGTCCAGTCATGGCTGTAGACTGGACTGCCTTCCAGCTTACCACTGTAGCTGCATCCCAGACAATGTGTGGGGTGTGGTGTTAGTTGGGTTTGGCAGTGTACATGGCATAGAGATTATATTCCCCCAGGATGGCCACATAGACAAAGCTGACATCAGTAAACACCAGTAGCTGACTAGTGGACATGCCTGTATGAGCATTCAGTACTACAAGTATCAAGTACTGTATTTAGTTTACTTATTGCTTATGAAGATGTTTTAGACAGTGATGCTCACATGTAAATATTTGTGTTATGGATGTGACAACACTGGCTATTACGGAAACATTGTAGTTACCTTTAGCAGCAATCCTCCTCTGAGGAGCACATCACATCCTGATAATTGATTACAGATGATGCAAGTGTATACAGGTCTGTTTCCTTTTCTGGATATATACTCACATATCCACCAGGACCATGAGCTCTGTTAGGCACAGACACCCACTCCCCAAACAGAGTCATGTATCTATAGACTCTGATGCTACTATCAACATGCTCAGGATATAATCAGATAGTGTAAGCCATCACCTATGAAGCAGCTATTACACATGGGCAGCAGTCTCCTACATCTTACACTCCTACTGCAGATGTTACACTGGAGTTAAAGATGATATGCAACATGTTTCATTACCAGTTCTGTGCACTACCTTACATACAGTATGTGCAAGTGGCTACTAGGTTGACAATGAGAGGTTAGGCTACAGCAACATGGTAGTTCAACCAGTGTGTCTCTACTCTCAATATCCTCTCTACGTAGGTGTGCACATAGCCATTTGGCCCAAGTCTGGAACAAGGGTCACTACACATTTGCATAACATATACACATGCACAGCTGTTATTGCTTATAAACAATACTAGAGTGGTGCAGCCCTGTAACAAGGGTCACTACACATTTGCATAACATGTACACATGCACAGCTGTTACTGCTTGAAAACAATACTAGAGAGGTGGATATTATATGTGTTATGTGCATGGATAGTTACCTAGCTCTTACAATTGTCTTTAATATCATGCTGCTAAACTGTCAGATTAATACAAGCTATATGTATCCTGTTATTGAGTTTTGTAATTGCCAATAGACATAACTACTGTTTGCATAACATAACAGAAATGCTATGTGGAATGGAATACAGATCTGCCTAAACTACTGTACATTACACAGTTATTGGCACAATATCCCACAATGCAAACCATATTTGCACAATAAGCCCACCTTTGACATGTTCATCTTACTTATACACCCATACATATGTCTACTGTTACAGTATATCCACATATACTATCCCCTGTTATAGTACATACTTGTTGGACCAACCCTGACCCTGACAGTGGCTGGAAGCAAATTGGCGAATTCCAAGCCCATATCATCCCTTGTGGTGTATGAGGAGTTTGCCTTGTGACCTACAGCAGTACACACATAGAATACTACAATCATTACTACTGCTCAACAGTACATAGCTACAAGATAGCTATTTCCACTATATGCATTGATTACACTGTAATTCTTACAGAACAGGTACTACATACACTGACATACTACATGTTATATATACCTTCTTAGTAATTGGAGGTGTTATTGACTAGTATAATACTCGTTTTTGGTTTGTCTTTCAGTGTTTTGTACTGTTCTACAGGTAGATACAGATGGTTTAAATGTCTGACAAGGCAACCTTTTATAGTTACAGATCAGTAACATGTGCTATCCCGATAACCAATTGGTGTTCCTAATTAGCTAATTACATGCACATCATCTGCGCTGCTACTGCCTTAGCCAATAACATGGCAACAGTGGAGTATAACTGAGTATTCTACTTGGGTGTTGTCCCTTTGCCTTACTTGTGAGGAATACAGCCTGGAAGTGTTGTTTGAAATCTATTGCAACAGCTGTATGGAGACGAAATGTAATATATTGTGGGCAGGATTCACAAAGGCTTGCACAGAGTGTAAGAGACCTGTAACACTCCATGCAAGCCTCGCGATCCAGGAACAGCCCTAAACTCCGTGTAAGAGACCAGCTAAAACGTCTCTTACACGGACTGGGCGTGGATATGCTAAATACCTCACTTGCAGCTGAAAGGTATGCAAATGAGGTATATTAGTGATCCACGAAACAGAAACCAGCCTGTGTAAGAGACGTTTTAGCTGCAGAAATGTACTCAGTTGACAACTGAGTACGTTTCTCAAAATCTAACAGAGCCATGTCAGCTCCAAATAAAGGGTGCATATGTGTCAGGCAGCATGCCAATGGCCAAATATGTGGCCATTGGCAAGGTAACCCGATGCAAAAATTATAACAATATAATTTTATTTTTTCGGTGATTGTCGATGTTTAAACACAGTGCAGCCCCGCACAAACGGGTTGCGATGTATAAAACATAAAAATGAAGGTTATAAACCCACAAATGTGGGTTTTATGCAATACATGGAATGACAATGCAGGGACCAGCAGACCAAAAACAACATGGCCACCATGCAGTGGTTGCTAAGGGGGAAGCTGAGTCTAAGACATGTAACTAAGCATTAGTAGGCAATTTCATGTAAATGAGGGTTAGGATACTGAATCCCACAGTCGCATAGCAAATGAGCACAGTCTGAGTAGTGTAAGAGATACATATGGGGGAGGAATAGAGTAGGAGATAGGTGACATCACAGGGGGGAATGGTAGAAAGAAATACAGTTCATTGGAGGTCAGTGTAACATGACAGATGACAGACACAGATCAGGGAAAGAGGAGTGCCACAAGATAAGCATGGGAAAGTCAAGAAATGGAAGGTGTACACTGTTACTTACACCAAAGTTTCTTGCTGGGCGTGCATGCGCACGTGTGCGCGCCATGAAGCGCGAGTAGGGCAGTGTGCATGCGTGTAGGGCAGACTGAGCATGTGGGAGCCTGTTGGCAGAGTTGTAACACTGTGTGCGCTGGTGTGCGCGTGTTTTAACCCGAATAGGCAGATCCTGAACCATGTAAGCATGTGTGCACGCGTGTAAGCCACTGTGAGCGTGTTTCTGCTGGTATGCACGCTGCTCCCCCCTGAGGAAACAGAAAGGTAAAAGGAAGCAACAGAATTAGTAGGAAGCTAGCAGGGAATACTGCTGGAGCTAGCAGGTGAAAACAATTAGAAGCAGGCAATTACACAGGCAGAATAGCAGCCCAGCCCAGCACTTAAAACTCTGCAAACAGCAGTGCAGGATGTCTCTCTCAAGAGACACTGCAAGACAGGAGTAAGCTATTAAAAGTGAAAACTGAAAAAGCTGAACTCAGAGCGGAAATGTTAGGGGCTGCCATAGCTGTCATATTGAGACACAGGCGACTTGCTGAGGGTGGTGACAATGCAGATGGTGCCAGACAACCCACAGTGAGGAGACGGAGAAGAGTGTACAGGCCCAGGGTCACCTACCATGGGTTACATGAGCTGGAGATAGTAGAGCTCTATAGAGTGGACAGAGAGCTCCTGCAGCAAATAGTTGAGCTGTGCAGGCCATGCCTCACACACAGAACCAACAGAGGGGAACCCATCCCACTGAAAACCAAGGTATGTGTTGGCCTAAGAATACTAGCAACAGGTACCTTCCAAAGACCAACTGGTGATATGATTGGGATATCACAGGCATCAGCCTCCTGGGTACTGCACCAGTTCCTGGATGCCATGTCAGCACATGTCGGTGATCATGTATATTTCCCCAATGCCCGTGAGGTATTGGCCAGCAATATGTGTCTCTTCCAGCAAATAGCGGAATACCCTGAGGTAGTGGGTGCAATGGACTGCACGCACATATGCATCAAAGCACCAGCCGGTGAGCGGGGTAGGGCCTACATTAACCGCAAGGGCTTCCCCTCCATCAGCTGCCAGGTTGTGTGTGATGCCCAGGGCATAATAATGAATGTGTGTGCTGGCTGTGCTGGGAGCTACCATGATTCCCACATCTGGCATTTGACGCAGCTGTACCAGACATTTGCCAATGGGGACATCCCACATGGACACCTAGTGGGGGATGCAGGTTATGCACTGGAGCCGTGGCTGATGACACCCATCAGAAACGCACACACACCTGAACAGGAATGCCATAATGAGGCACATGCACAAACAAGTAATGTAATAGAGCATGTGTTTGGGCTGCTCAAGTCACGGTTCCAGTGTCTGGACACATCTGGTGGAGCCTTGCAGTACACACCAACTACATGTATCCAAATTGTCATGGTATGTGCTATGCTACATAATATGATATTGCGAAAACAGCTGCAGCAGGACCAGCACAGGGCTGGGCCAAACAGCCCCCACCATTGCCAAGGCCATCACAGACAGAGAGTGACTCGGAGGAGGAACAACATGAGCCTGCCCCAGTAGGCAGAAGGAGGCGTGCCCAGTATGCCCTGGCCTTGGCAAAGAGGCAATGCATAGCACATACACTGGCTCAGTAGGAACCCTGGGAATGATACCGCTCTCTGACTCACTCAAATAATAACAGGGATGCCTAAAATGACATGACCTGCTCACAAACATGTACAGGGAGTGTAATATGCACATCCGACAGAGGCAGCCCTGCAGCACCACCTGAGGCATGAATGCCATGTGTTAAGTAATGTAACACCATGTACTATATGCACACCTGAGGACCCTGACTAACATCCACCCTCACCAAGCATTAAGCCACAAAATGATGATGGGATGATCAATTGCAATAACTGGCTGAAGTAATGCAGTTAGTCAAAGGGGAGCCAATGTGTTTCAGCCTGGGAAGACATTCAGAGCATGACATGATGCACCACCTGCTAGGGGTGGCATGCACCTATCAGTCCAGGCCCCATGGATACTGGCAAAGACTGTCAGTACCCACAGCATGCCCTGAATAGGTAAGTCTCAAAACACAAACCCACCTTCATAGGTACCACAAGGGATAGGAACCTAGATGTAATGCTACCCAATGCCAGAAGTCTAAACAGCAAGATATGTGCAGTGTAAGTGCACACAGTATGGAGAATGTTGATATCAGTCCTGTAATAGAAAACTGGGTCAAGGCTCACATCAGCAACCCAACACTACCAGGTTACACCTCATACTGTGCTGTACAGCCGCAAAACATGGAACAAGCTACAAAAGGAGGGTGACTAGCAATAAATATCAAGGATAACCACACCCCCATGTTAGTACCACAACAAGAAGCAGCATGGATTAGCCATGGTCAAATACCAATGGCTAAAACCGCCTCCCAATATATAGCCTGCTGCAGACTTCTGTCCTAATACCAGGAACTGCACCTGGCCTATGTTGGAATACATGAATATATCAAGCCCCCCAAACCACATTATATTGGGTGACTGAAAATACCCAGACATACACTGGGAGCATTATACTAGCACTGACACAGTAGGAGAAAAGTTCCCAGAATCCAGAAACCAAAATGCCCAGGAACAACGTACCACTCCCACAAGAGGGGTAAGCATACTGGATGTGATAATCAGCAACATGTTTACGGGATGGCAAGATGAGAAGTGTATCACTCACTGGTAAGACCAGACCATAGAGTAATCACACTGGATATACACATCCTGACCACAGTCCCTGGCCAGAAAACCACAGTGAAAAACATGTGTAAAGCATAGGTTGCACCCCTCCAAACTGATGTGGAATCCACGAAAGGCCGTGTGCAAGTGCAGAATATGGGACACACCGCAAAACATGTTATACAGGCATTCCATGAACACAGCCAGGAATGCTTGGAGTATGCAATCACAAATAACAACAAGACACAATGCCATACACGCAGGCATCTGGCATGCTGGACTCCAGCCATTACCAAACCATGCAAGAGAATGAGGAAGCTACTACATGATAGAGCAAACATAAAAAGGGAAGTAATCACTGATCAGTAGTATGCCAATAAAATATGTCCATACATACAATCCACTAAGGCCAGCCACAACAAGTAGAATCTGTGAATCCAGAGGCAATGTGACACCTGGCCCAAGTACACAGACAACCCACAACCCCACCCCCAATAAATACAAATATGTGTAAGAGATGCAACCATGTATCCAAACCGGAGGCTGAGCTCCACCAACTCAGTACTGTCAAAACTAGTCAGGAGGAGAAGGTAACCACATACACCACAAACCCAATCCCACATAGACCAATCACAACTGTAAACCAAACACATAAACACAGAAAAACATTCCCAGAGGCCCTAATTACAAACACACCACACCAACAGAAGCCTCCAAAGCAGATCCCAAGCAACCACAACCTCCAAACATAGCACATGCAACACATAGTACACAAAGCTGGTGTGCCAAACAGTCACAGGCCAGAAGGAGAAACAACATGCCTGATACAGTTGTAATAGCTATCTGTATAGGCAGACACACTGCTGTCCCACTCACCAGACTGAACAAGGGAAAGGGTACAGTAAGCTGCCTGTAGGCTGCCACAATATGCCACATAACACAAGTACGCAGGTCACCCCAAAGCAAGCAGAAATATGATGCACTCATTGTCCATGCTGGTGTGAATGACCTGAGATGTACCTCCCTGGACTACATGAAAAGAGACATGGATGAGCTCTCTGAGTATGTACCCCAGGCCGGTATGACACTGGCCATTTGCAGCATCCAACCCTCACCAAGAATGATGCCACAGTACAAACACAGAATGATCAGCTTTAACAGGTGGCACAGTTACAGCTGTCAGTCCAAGAGGGTCTAATGTCTGTCTGCTTGAGATGTCATGCATGACAAGCCATGCTGCTGTTCCAGGGATGGCTTGCACCTGTTACCCCTGGGCATCTGGATACTGCATAAGGCCTTTGCCACCTCCATAGAGCCGTACGTAGGCAAGGCCAAAAAGACTAACCCACCACCCTAGAAAACATAAGTGGTAAGAAACATAAGGGTAATGCTGACCAATGCCAGATGTGTAAACTGCAATATGCATGCCCCTGAGGCACTTCCCAGTATGGAGAACATTGATGTCTGTGTAGTGACAGAAGCCTGCTGCAAGCCTACTGATAGCACACCAGCACTACCAGGTTATACCACATATCATGCGTTATGGCCCCAACACCTGGACCAAAACATCAAAGGAGGGGGAGTATCCATATGCAGCACAGACACCCATATGGCCAGGTAACTGACAATGCACGAAGCAGCAGAGACCACCCATGTGCACCTACGTGTAGTCAAAACTGCTGTACTGTCTGTAGCATGCGATAAACCACACTCTCACACACAAGAACCCCACCCAGACATCCTGAAGACACTGGACAGTATGAATGTTCCACCAAATACCAGACAAGGTACTCACAAATTACCACATAGGTGGTAACCATTATGTATGCAAGGAGTAATCAGGGACCTAGGGACACAAGTCGACAGTAACCTGTCATGTGACACTCACAATGCCAATGTGGCTAGGAAGACTGTCGATATTGGACACCGTATCATGAAAGGATTCACATCTACATCAACAGAGGTCACTGTGCCCCTGTACTGTTCCCTTATCAGACCCATAATCTAGTACAATGACTCATATTGGATGTACTGTACCTGACAACTGCAGCGGTTTGGAAGACCTCAAAGGTACCCCACCAACAGGATAAAGGGTGTCAAATATATGTCATATGCTGCCTGGCTGTAGACACCCCAGCTGAATGCAGTCACAGACTGCCTACACAGAGGCATTGCATGTCTGTTGTACAAGGCCATGTCCAACACAGGAGTAATGGGCATGCTCCACCACAGGAAATCAAAGCCATTGGAGTTGTGAGAGTGACAGATGTCAGCCTCAACACATAATGAAATAGGATGTGCTGGAGGGACAGATACATAACCCAGAGGCTCCCCACACCCAGAAACAGGATCACAATAAATGTTAGGCAGAGCCCCTCACTGACACCCCTCAACAGGAATATTGCCAAGTGGATGCATGATCGTACATGTACACTGGGGGTCTACACTGTGTCATGTCCAGCAGACGCACAGTAAAGAAAATCATAAATGGCCATGATAGTCACATAGCAAGGGGCGGCGAAAGACACATACACTCTGGCTTGGCTTACAAATGCCCTAGGGTGAATAGCCTAGTATGAACCCATGAACCTATGAAGATACAAATTGTACAGGACACTAAGGATAATCACAAGGCTTACTTAACTGATGGTAGCAACCATGTTGGGAATCCACAGATATGCTCCGAATCAAACAGATATTACAAACAACATACCAAACACACACACATATTGCCAACATACAACCTGACAGGTGCAGTGCAACCCCCCCCCACAGAATGCAAAATATCTATCCCAGCAGACTGCTAGTCCCCTGACATCACAGATGCTGAGGTAACAGCCATCATCTGCAAAGCAAAACACACAGCAGCAAAGGTATGTGATGGTGTCCTGGGCTGAGGCCAACATGGACTCCAAGAATAATGGAATGCAAAATCACACTACTGCCCAATGTCAGCCTTACCACAGGATATGTACCCAAAGAGCAGTGTACATCAACAGTGGTCCTTCACAACAAAGGTGTTGCCTGAATGGATACTGCAAACTACCACCCCAGGATCCTGACATGCTTGGTCTGCACAGCTATGGAAAGGATCAGTATGTACCGCAAACATAAAGCTATCGTGGACCTACTGATACCGGACCCTACACAGTGTGGCTGTCGTAACTGCAGATCCTGCCCCTAAACATGTTTGACCCCATTTGAAACAGTCATTAAGGTCATTGATGAGGGCAATGTGGTCCACACAGCGTAGCTGGACCATGCATATGCTTCCAGACAATACCCTACGAGTTCAGTATGGATATGTTCACCAGCTTAAATATATACCCCTATGTCAGTAGAGGGGTTGCAAACCAGACCAAGGACAGAACTGACATGGTCAGACATGCTGCATCCATGTCAGACTACAAAGCAGATATGAGTGGCATTCCACAAGGCTTGGTCCTGGGAATCCCCCTTCCGTATATATGTCCCATAGGTACAGGCCAACATGGAAGGACTGTGACTGAACATGTATGCAGAGGAGTACAAACAGCCCACCATATCTGACCCCCAGCTGACACAAGCAACCCACAAAAGGACCACATAGAAACAGACAACTGGAGCCATAGCCATGTCAGCAAGCTAATTGCAGAACTGTGTATAGACAACCACCGTGGATATACAGTAAGTGCCCACAAATTGCCACACAGATGTTAACCCATTACGTACCTAACATGTAATGAGAGACCTGGGGACACAAGGTGATAGATATCCTGCACTGGACAAACATGTGGCTGTAGTGTTCGCAGAAACATACCATATACCCACCCAATCATGAAGGTTGTCAGATGTAGATAAGGGGAGGTCACTGTGGCTCTGCAGTCATCCATCATCAGCGTCACAATTGACTACAATAGCCCCTGTGGGATATACCTCAGCAGACACCTCCATCAACTGTAAAGTCCACAACAGTACCCCACCAGGAGTAGCAAAGCGCATGAACAGATGCCATGTGTTGCCTGAGTAAACAAACTGCAGCGCCACACACTGCCATACTGCCCAGCCAGAGGCAAGCTGTGCCTGAAGTATGAAGCCATGTCCAAGCTGGAATCAATGAACATGCTGCACCTTGTACAATCTGAATGACAGTGAGCTATGCACATGAGAGACCTGAACCCCAGCACTGACATACATAGGACAAGCTGTACAGAATGATCCATAACACAGAAGGCACCCCCACTCTTGAGTAAACTCCCAGTACAGGTTAGCCAGAGAGTCACCTATCGACACCCCTCAAGAGGAATCCCGATGAGTGGATGGAGATGGTAGGTTAACCCTGGGTATCACTGTTATGTCAGAGGTAGACGGAGGTACAGTATACTAACCATGACATATGTCATGGCAAACTCCAGTTACAATGTGTGTTGAAGGACAAACACACTCTGTGACTAGCATCAGAAATGGCCTAGGGAACATCGCTAGTGTTTGCCAATGTCCACCTATGTTGTGGAATATACTGCCAGTGTTGGACAAGCCTGGTGTAGGTAGTCCATATCTGAACATAATTCAACATGGTCATATGTGCACAACTGGCCCCTACACAGTCTGTTGTGCTCACTATGAAGATGTCAAGCAGTGATAGGACTAAAGCCCAGGATACTGTCCACCACAGTGAAAGTACTGAACCAGTACACTATACGGTATTACAGTGTTAGGTCATTATGAAAGGATGTTGACAACTGTATGCAAAGTATCCCATGCAATCCCTGCAGGCACAGTATAATCCCTTTTGTGGCAGACACAAAGCAGTTGGCCAGTTAGTACACAGCATGACACCCAACACACAACCATAAACATGAGATATTGTTGAAGTTCACACACACCCAAAAATGTGGTGGACTTCAGAGTTCAACATATGGAAAGCTCACACTGGGCATGCTCGCACACTTTGATAAATGAGGCATATGTCAGACAACATGCCATGGAAAGGCTGAACTGGGCATGCTCACACACTTAGGCCATACCTCCGTTTAGCAGTTGGCCACACATATCTGGTATTTGTACGTGTCATTCCAGGAACCAACCACAACACAGCAATCTGCCCAGTGCGCGCAGTAAATGAATACAGAGGCATAAGTGATATAGTGGATCACCCTCATATTCAAACATCTTCCACAGATACACAAGTTGTTCATAGGAACAGGGAATGCTATGGCAATAAAGACCTGCAAACAGTATAACAGCACAACAAATATTGTGCATCTGACAATTGAACATATGGGTGTAGAGGTCAATACTAGGCTTGTTGCCCTAGGGAATGACAGCTTAGCCAGAGTGTGCTTGGCATCTGCATCCCCAGTACAGTAGGCTACTGTGCCACTGTAAAGTAGGTCACATAAGGCAACGTGTGAAGCTAGTGAGCTGTGCCTCTGTCAAGCAGGGGCACAGTGGAGATCCCAGGGTTTGAATGTGCTAAGCCACAGCCATGTTGTTGGTGTGTGCTGGAAGAGGGTTGCTGAGGACCTCTAACAGTAAGTGGCCATCAATAACAGACTGAGGGGAGCCCTATCTGCATTGTCTGGACAATTCCACTGCCAACACTGTGTTGTGATGATTATGGGGAATGAAGTGTCGTGCTGGTACTGTTCACAGATGTCCTCCCTCTGTGGGCTAGAGCTCTGCAATGTATTAGCTCACTCTGTCTGTTGGACGGCTCATATATGGCTGGTGTACACCTGACAGGTGTCTTGTTGTGGAGCAGTCATGGGTATATGTGGGATAGCATGATCAATGCAAACCTTACACATGCTCATAGAATGTAATTGTCAAGGATTATGCAGAGTGACCAGTACAGTCCCCCAACAAGGGTCCTTTGAAGTCGTCCACCCCAGTCTTCACAAGTGTAGAGTCTGCTTATGCTAAATACAGTTTGTTTGCAGTGACAACTTTGTCTGGGGGTGGGGATGGGATATGGATGTCCAGGGAAAGGTGGGTATGGTCAGATATCAACAATGCTGGTCTACCTCTGGTGTGGAACAGTGAGTACTCATGTTGCAGATGGACAGGTGCAATATGTATTCCCCCATGTGGCTGTGGTGAGTGGTTCTGCCATAGCACATGGACCCACAAATTGTAGTGGCTGTAGGGTAAAGTGGTAGAGGCCTGAGTAGTTCTCACACACAATATGCCTGTACCTGATGTTAACAACTGGAATGGTGTATGTGAACACCTGCATATCCTGGCACTGTTCCCAGGGAAGCAAAGTGTGTGTCCTGGATGTGGGAGTGGTGTTCTCGACTGGTTGTGTTGTGTGTTACAGGTCCTGTGGTCACGAAGCATGGTATAGAGCATAATCTGCCAGTGCGATGTGCATATCTGACCCTGACGTAGGTGGCTGCAAATGCATATATATGCTATCCCCCACCTGACAGGTAGTACTAGATGTACATACCTCTGTAGAAATAAAGATGTCAGCACCCTATAAATACTGCAGGTGCAGAGCAGATGCCCAGTAATTCGGTTAGCGCGCTCTGCTAATGCATCTCCCTCCAGTGCCATAATATAGGTAGGTAGGAGTTCGAACCATGCAAATGCTTGGTGTGTGTGTGTGTGTGTGGGTGAGCGGGGTTGATGTGTGTGCAAGTCTGTGTGAGGGAGATGTCCCTTTTGGCAACTGTGAAAGTACTCTACAGGATGCACATTCCCCTATCTAAGCACTGATGATGTCAGCACCCTATAAGTACAGCAGGAGAAGGGAAACCTCCCAGTAATTCACATAGTGCGCTCTGCTAATGCATCTGTCATGAGTGTCATAACATAGTTAGGTAGGGGTTTGAATCCTGCAACTGTCCAGTGTGTGTGGAGGGGGGTTAGTGCGTGTGCAAGTCTGTGTGAGGGTGATGTCCCTTTTGGCAACTGTGAAAGCACTCTACAGGATGCACATTCCCCTATCTAAACACGGATGATGTCAGCACCCTATAAGTACAGCAGGAGAAGAGACACCTCCCAGTAATTCGAATAGCGCACTCTGCTAATGCGTCTCTCTGAAGTGCCATAACATAGGTAGGAGTTTGAAACCTGCAAGTGTGCGTGTTTGGATGTGGGGAGTTTGTGTGTGTGCAATTCTGTGTGAAAAACATATGCTTTGTTGCAATCAGGAGATCACACTACATGATGCACATTTCACTTTCCAAAACCTGATGATGTCAGCACCCTATACATACAGCTGGAGAAGGGGCACCTCCCAGTAATCCAAATAGTGCACTCTGCTAAAACATCTCTCTCAAGTGTCATAACATAGGTAGGGGTTTGAAACTTGCAATTGTGTGTGTGTTTGGATGTGGGGAGTTTGTGTGTGTGCAATTCTGTATAAAAACATGTTTTTTTGGCAATCAGGAGATCACACTACATGATGCACATTACCCTTTCCAAACACTGATGATGTCAGCACCCTATAAGTACAGCCGGAGAAGAGGAACCTCCTAGTAATCCGAATAGCGTGCTTCGCTAATGCGTTTCTCTCACATGTCATGACATAGTTAGGTAGGGGTATGAATCCTGAAAATGGCAAGTGTGTGTGTGTGTGTGTGTGTGTGGGGGGGTAGTAGGGTGTGTGTAATTGCAAGTGTGAGAGAACAGATCCTTTTGGCAAATACTACAACACACCAGATGCTGCATATTCCTCCAGTAAACACAGGGGATGTCACCACACTATCAGCACAGCCAAACAGGGCTAGATGGCCAGTAATGCCAATAGTGCACTCTGCTACTGGGTCTATTACCATTGTCAGAGTACAGATAGGTATGTTTTGGAAACCCACAACTGCCACGTGTGGTTGTGTCACACATTATGACCTTGTGTGGGTCTTTGTGCATAACAATGCATGCCATTGCCTAAACCAGCAATGGCAATGCACACATGATGTATGTGTGTGACACATACACATAAATATCTGTGACCTGCAGTAGTTACCATGTCTGACACGTGCCTCGAGTGGATAAATGGTATTTGCAATGCATAACAATATGACTGTGTCTTACTGTGCAGGGGCCACATGCGGTATGTGTCTATACAGTGTGGGTGTATATGGTAAAATACTTACAGCAGGGGATACACATCTGGTCTGTGCCATATAGTCTACATGTAGTTGATGTACAGGTGCTGCATGTTCCCACCTGTTGTGGGAGTGGTAACATGTTATTCCACTACAATTCAGTGACCACATGCTGGGAACCTTTCAACTAGTGTGTTGTAGCTACAGTAATGCTCATGCACAATGTTTGGCTGGATGCAGTCCAGCCATATAAAGACAGTTCTTGAGACTGTCATATTGCCAGTGTTGTTATGGAGGGTAGGTGGGTTTCCTGTGTATGGGAGGGTTGTGTGTGCCAGGCTATTAACCAGAAGGCAGTCCGACACACTGATAGCTGCACATGAATAGGCCCTGATGCTTTGTGCTGTGCCAACAACCTGGAGGTGTGTGCATCTGTGGTGCCTTGGGATACCACCCCCCTGTCCATGTGTGTTACATGTGTAGGGGACGACAGGCATGGTATGAGGTATAACCTGGCAGTGATGGGTTGCACCTGTGAGCCGTGAATCAGGACTCTGGTACTGCACAGACATTGCAGTTCACCGTGCTGAGGACAATGTCCAGTACACTGCTGGTGTTGTGTAGCATCACTGTTAGTGTCCTATCCTGTGTGATACCCACGGAGGTGGCTATGTAATCCGTGTCCTGCAGCATAAAGCACTATGTGTGTATCAAGGGGTTTCGCCAATATACATTGGCCCATGGGTGTCACATGCAAGCTGCCCCTCGCAAATAATTGTGGCTTCCCTAGCATGTAAGCACATGTTGACAGCCAGTGGATACCCTATGAATGACATTGGAGATTGAGCAGAATGTAGACCTAGAACACCCTTCCTACATATAGTGGTAGCATACCTGGTAAGGGTATGATGGCAACCAAGATCAGGCTCATACTGGCCCATGCCACATGCTGAGAGATCCCTTCTATGTTCCCTATCATGTAGTCCAGGGAGGTATGTCTCAGGTCATCCATAGTGGCATGGTCAATGACTGAGTCATATGTGTCCATGCCTCTGACTGACCTGTATGCATGTGTTTTGTGGTGGACCATAGTGCCCCACAGGCATATCACTGTGACCTTCACCATGTACAGCCTGTTGAGCGGGACCCCACTGCAGCGGCCAAGAGAGGTACCTGACACATCTGTAGCAGGTGTGTTGTGTAGCCCTACAGGCTGTGAGTGTGTGGCACATGGGATGTGTGTGCCATGTGTGGCATGTGCTCTGTTCCGATGTAATGTATGCCTGTGTGCCAGCTGCAGAGGTGTATGATGCTCAGGCAGGATGCTATTCTGAGTCTCCAAGTATGCCCCAGTGTGTTCAGATTGCTGTCAGTGTGGGTCTATCTCTCACTGGTATTGTAGTCACTGTAGTATGTCATGCCACCTGACAGGGTATGGCATTACTGGGTTCGGAGTGCTCAGTCCCCAGATTGGCTATGTGGTGGCATCCCACACATGTGTTGTACGTTCCTGGCCAAGGGTGAGGGTTGACTGCATACATGTGGCAGCTGTGACATTGCCACATGACTCACATAAACCACAACTGGACCATAGAGGTGATTCACAGGTTACCTTTGCACATGCTACCATAGTAGTGTGATTGCCATGTTGATTACCAACACATAGGGCCAATGGGGAACAACATACTGAAGGTATGTATGTGTGGGTGTACTGCTACTGATTTCATAGCACTGGCATATATGACTGCACACATGGGTAAATGCCAGTTAAGACATGTGCAATGTGTCACAGGCAACGTACATGCGAACAGGACAGACAGTCCCGTTCTGTCATGTGTAAACTTGACATACGTATCGTACACTATGCAGATGTCACTAGAAGTCCACAGAAGCACTGTAACTCTGCATTGCAGGTGGAAGCAGTGTTCCAGGGAACCCCAAGCGAACATGAATGCAAACAAAGCTACAGTAAGCAGGGCTGGAAGTAGTCCATTGTACAACAAAGAAGGGGTAACACTAACAGTAGGTAACAGTGCAAATATGTAGGCACTATCAAAATGTACCCAGGAATGCACAGCTCAGATGTCCATGGTAGAACTGATATTATGTCATAGTTAATTGTGATTTGGATTACATTGGTACTGCACACATATCAACATGCGCAAACATCCACATTGCATAGTCGTTGTGGGCAACTTGCCACCATTACTGTACATGTCCATCATTGTGTATCACTACTTGCATTAGCTTCCCCCCTGTGCTACGCATGTATGTGACTATCTGTTGACATCCTTACCACCGGTATGCAATAATGTGCAGCTGTTACACTTTGGTACATACTATGGGTATAGATAACAATTCAGGACAGTCATACAGTTACTGCATCAGGCATGCTGGGATATACACACAGTCATATCAGCACACTGTACTATTACCAACATGATACTACTAATACACTTCTATGTAGTCACCCTGTGCATCAGCAACATGTTTACCTCTTCCTGCACTGATGTTGGAGATTGCAGGAGGTGGCACAGTTTCATCATATGCACAGGGTGTGAATTAAGTATGCCTGAGTCTGCCACTGATACCACCAATTGACATGTGTGTGTATGTGTGTTGGTGAGGGACAGCAGTACAGGGTGGGGCACTGTTGGTGCAGTGTGTGCATGTATGTGGTAGCCCTAGGTGTTAACATTTCGCATGTGTGTATGCACGCACACAGTTCCACCTCATGGCTGCCATATACAGAAGTTTGTGGACAGCCACAATCTGTACCTGGCAGGTCATACAGATCATTGTCTGTGGGCAGGGGTGCTACGGACCGTATCCAGTACTAAGCCAGAGTGGGTACTGTCATCAGAAGCGGGAGTGTGTTGACTGGACACAGGTCCCTGTTGGGACTGTCCAGAGCACCGTGCACGTGGTCTCCTAGGGCGTTCCGATGACAGAACAGACCCAGCATTGCTGGGGCTGCTGCTGGCACTATGGGGGTGTCTGCAGGCCTGTTGTTATCCGTGCTGACTGCCAGCTGCATACGGCCACATTGACGCCGCAACCACCCACCATTGCCCTGGCTCATGTACATGTGGTTGTGGAACTGCTGTAATATGTCCCCACAACATCTGTCTATGACATCGGTGAAATTACGGATAGCATCCGTGATGTCACACATACTGTCAGTCATGGCTGTGCGACATGATCTCAGCTCCCTCAGACCCTGTCTGGTGTACCTTTCCATACGCGGCTGTGCCTGCATGACAGCCCAAAACATAGCTGAGGTTGACAGACCTGTTTGGGCACGTCTGCCAGAGGCAGTAGGCCCACGGATGCTCCCACGAGAACCCATGGGCAACTGTCTGTGTGGTACCATCGCAGGACCCTGCCCATAGCTGCTGTGTGGGGAAGCATGTGCCACAGATACCACATTACCCTGGTCAATGCCCACTGTATCCTGTCCATCACCTAGGGGACAATGGTGACATAGGATGCACGGGCAGGATGACTGTGCGTAATGATGGGGTTGACAGCTGTGTACTGTCAATTGGCTGACCAATGGCGGACCCTGACACACCTTCCTGTGCCATTACACAAATATCATCATTACCAGTACCTGTGGCACCAGATTCAGGTTCCCTGCTGCAGGACACCAGAGCAGCACCAGAACCTGTGGGAGGAAGACAGGAAACACAGTTTACAGTGTCCACACAATGTTACCAGTGATGCACTTATGCACACATGCACACATGCACATGTGGACACATGCACACATGCACACATGGACACAGGCACACATGCACACATGCACACATGCACACAGGCACACATGCACACATGCACACGTGGACACATGCACACGTGGACACGTGTGCACATGCACACATGCACACATGCACACATGGACACATGCACACATGCACACGTGGACACATGCACACGTGGACACAGGCACACATGCACACATACACACCCCACAGTATACACACAGAGCACTATTGAGTTACACTAGTATTACTAGCACTATCAGGACTATTATAGGTATTGTTAAACACACTCACCAGCATGGATGGCCTGCCTTGCTGTAACACTGGAGGGACCTGCAGAAATGAGGAGATTAATGTCAGTGGGCACAACTGTGCCATTGATACTGCATAAGATACAGTGCAGTAGTACACCAGTTGCCTTTCACACGTCAGCTGCTGATATTGGCAATATCACACCTGCACAATTACATACTTTGTTGACAGCTACATACCACGGACACACCTTACACATGCATAAACTAACAGTGTACAGAACAGTCAAGTGTAGATATGGCATATTACCTGCATGCTCCATGTCATGCTGCTGTGTGGATCCAGCCTCCATCATGATGCAGGTGTATTGCTGTTGCTGTTCCGGGGCTGGAGCCACAACACTTAGGAGTAGCCCCTCCAGTCTGGTGAGGGGGGGATGTGTGGCCACCCCACCTCCTGTGGCAACCTGTTGCCTGTGGATATCTGATGCACACTGATGGACATTTCTGATTAAATCACTGCAGTGATGTCGTACCTGCTCATATGTCCTATTATGCGTGCCAATGTCATTTACCCTACGGACAAGGTCTTGCCACAGTGCAGCCCTCTCCTGCTGATTCTGGCTGGTGCAGGAAAACAGTATGTCATAATCCCGCACCAGGCTCTGGTGTATCTCCTCATCTTCTGCTGCAGAGTAGGTGGGATTATGCTGACGCGCCATCTCCCTGGAAGAGAACACATGCAGGATATCAGCAGACTATGTCAGCAATATATGGCACACATACTATACATGATACTCAACTGTAGTGATATACTACTACTCCCATATGTAACATGTGTGTGTCTCTTGGTAGATACACAAGTACATGGCCAGATATCAGTGCTCAGCCAACACCTGTGCAACAATACCTGCCACATTCCATACAACATAGTAGCATGCCCCATCGGTCAGCACACTGCGACAGGTCCAATGCACAACCTCACTCTGGGGGTTCATACCAAGGTACTATATGTGGAATGCCATCCACTAGTGTGATCTGGACACAAGTTACTCGGCCTGGATATACATATCCCACCACCACCACCAGCACAGTAGACTACTTTGATATGTATGTGATTAGACAGTTATTCACTTGTTAGGACTGAGATGGTATCCATGCAGCCCACTGGGCCAGTGGAAGCTACAACCCACACTGCTGACCCCTTTGTGAATGCTTCCCACTGACATCCCAAAGATTGCATGGAACATGCACACAAATTTCTAACACAGACCCTATGCACAAAGGTTAGGCATCCTGTCCAGTGGACCCCAGCCAAAGGCAGATTGTATAACAATAGAAGGAGGCTACTGCAGGACAGAGCAGATTCACATTAAGGGAAGGCATCTGTGGTCAGCACTGGTAATAAGCTATGGTCTCTCATAACAACATCCACGGCCTACTCTGGGAGGGAAATGGCCACGAATACTATAGATAACCACAAGGCCTTCTACAGTTGTGTTACACATATGGACCAAACGCCTCAGATATGCTCTGAGTTAATACACACCTACTTAACATTCACCGAACACACAGATATTGGCAACATTCTTGCAGACAGGTTCAGTGCACGTAACCCCCCTCCTTCTCCCCCACAAGTAGAAATACTTATCACAGCTGAATGTAACCTCCCTATCATCTCACATGTCCAGGTGAGGGCCGCCCTCAGCAAAGCAGAACACACAGCATCACTGTGACCTGATGGTATCCCTGGATGTGTGCTACGTGAACTCCAAGAGGACATACAACCACATATAAGACTGATATTTAACCTTGGCTGTACTACAGGATATGTACATGAACACTGGCATACAGCAACAGTGGTCCCACTCCACTAAGGAGGCACCTCTACTGACCCTGGGAACTACCGCACCATAAGCTTAACCGGACTGGTCTGCTAAGCTATGGAATTATTCAGTATGGGACGCACATACAGCGATATTGGGTACCTGCAGACACTTGTTCCCAGCCAGTTTGCCTTTGTGATGGGTTGATCCTGCCTTTTGAACCTGGTTGACCTTTCAAAACAGTCACTACAGCCATTGATGAGGACAACGCAATCCATACAGCCTACCTGGACTTGCCTAAGGACTTCAACACAGTACTCCACTCAGGCATCATAGACAAGCTCATTAGCTTACATGTTACTACATATGTCACATGATGGGTTGCACACTGGTTGACATACAGAATCCATAATATTGATATTGAAGGAGCCATGTCAGACTCAATGCCAGTCACATGTGGTATCCCACAGGCCTCTGTCCTAGGACCCCTCTTGTTTGGCATTTATTTCTGAGATGTAAAAGCAAACATTTGCAGGTTGTGGATGACAAAGTTCCCAGATGACTGCTAACTAAGCGCCATAGTCGTTACACCAGCTGACACACACATCCTACAGATGGGCCTCACTGCAACAAAAAACTGCTGCCAGGATCATGGCGTAACACTGACTGACATGTAATGTATAGTCATCCCCTTTTGGTGGAACTACGTGCACACAACATATCACATGGACATACCTATAGATGCAAACCTACGACACATTTGGAGGGTTCACAGTATGCAGACTATTAACCTGCTACTTTACATTACCTGTGTTTGTCGCAGCTGGTTGCGTTACCACTACTACTGCTTCCTGCTGCTGCTGGCATGGCTTGCTACTGTCACTGCTGACAGCTTAGACTCAGTGTGTGTACCGTGTGTTGTTGTTTTTTTTTCTTTTCTTTTCTCTGTCTCTGTCTCTGTCTCTGTCTGTCTCTCTCTCTCTCTCTCTGTCTGCCTCCAGACAGTGCAATGAACGTATTGCATGTGTGGAGTGTGAGTACAGGATGCTTTTGTAGGTATCTGCATAAGTCCATGTGATGGCCTCTGCACCAATTGTAAGCCAGCATTTGCTAATTGCATACAGCCAGTTGTGTACTGATTGCAGTTCTCACTGTGATTTCAGGACAGTGCTATAAAAGGGTATGTGAGATAGGCGTTGCCCTTTCAGATTGTAAGGGCGGGGACCATGCTGGTATGCTGTGGACACTGTTCTGTGAGTGTAAAGGTTAGTATCTCTGTCATGATTCAGGCTGTGTTGTAGATTCACATTTCTCCATTCCTCTCTCCTGTTTCCTGTAGTAAGTGTGTATGCACAATGACACCTACAACTATATCTATATATATATATATATATATATATATATATATATATATATATATATATATATATGTAAATATACATACATGTATATATGTACAATGTACATTAACTGACATTATTACCTACTAGCTACCAACTAGCATGGCTGTTTCTGTTCACACACTACTATTATGGAAATCCACTAGTTTTGACAGTAATTCTAAATGACATGCTCTGTATACCACACATCCTATATTCCCTTTACATTCATTCCTACTATTACATGATATATTTATTTTAGCACAATGTTCTTGTATAAGAGTCATGGCTTAGTGGTAGGTCATGCAGACTACTGTTGCCTGGGTTCGGGACTGACAGTGGGATTTTATTTTGCTTTGGAACTGACTACAGGACCTGTCAATCAGAGTGACTAAGCCACTTTTAAGCAGTTGTAACCGGGTTAGTGCTGGTATGCGCGGAGCTCCCGCATGCGCACTGGCGTTCAGCTCCGCGCACACACGTGCACACCCGCTTACAACAGCTTAACGGTGCTTACTCTGGCGCACACCCGTGCTATTTTCTTTGAAAGAAATGAAAATGGGGAGACAGGAAAGGGGTAAAAAAGGGGTCACAAAGAGGGTAAGACAGTAGGGAAACAAGCTTGGGATTTGCAGGAGGGATGTAGGTAAGGCCCATAGCTGCCCATTTCTTCATCAGCAACAGCTGTGCATATGTATCTAAATTGGTGTGACATTTGAAACCTTCCACCCCTGAGAGAGGTGTCAGAACAAAAATAATACTTGTTGTACAGCCAATTGTAATTGATAGTTTCCATGTCCAGCAGACATGTGTGCGGAATGGGCAGCTATGTATGGGGCGTAATATTTTTGTGGGTACAGAGTGCCCTTTTTTTTTTTTTTTTTTTTTTCAGGTGAGAGTGACATGTCAGGTGAAGGAAGTCTGTATAGCTGGGGAGGTAGGTTGGGTAGGTCAACAGACAAGACAAACAAGACGCATACAGGGGCGGTGTATGACATGTGTGGGGGGGTTACAAAATTGACGGGATGGATGTTTGGATATCCAGAGCCCATGAGCCCACAGATGGCAACAGTGGAACTGATATCCTCACCCATGGGCAGTTGCCACTGTACCTTCACTGCCCAGGACGGGGCTGTGCTTGGGGCTGTGTAGGCCGGGCAACAGGCATGCCCGTTAGTTGTGCCACCTGTGCCTCAAGCTGGTGTAGGGGCCCAAGAACAGATTCCTGGATCTCCCTACGCACCACAGTCCGGACGCTATGGAGGGTGAGTGGTGGTTCTCCTCCGGCCACACTTTCAGGGGGGGACGAGCCCCATCCCCTGCAGCGCTTCCACCCACAGGTGGCACAGGGCCACCGGAGGAGGGTCCAGACTGGGCAATAGTGCCAGGTGCACTGGCCAGCTGAGGTGGGAGAGGTGGGTCCGCTGGAACCCGCCTTCCCTGTCGTCCTATGTTTTGCATTATGTCATGACAGTTTGGGTTAGTAACATATAATACCATTCACAATTAGTTGTAACAGCATGCATTAGTATTCCCACTAACCAAACACCCAGATATTCACACCATTGAACAGCGAGTATAACACATGCATAATTTGAACAGCAATACACAGTCCAACAACATGCAGGGTTGATTGATTGCAACAGGCCATCAGGTTTGGATGTATGAACAGGGCAGATGTATCAACGGACATGCAAATATTTATGACACAACAGGACAAATGTCCAGGGGTGTTAATTGTGATTGCACATACCATTTTCACATGGAATGGGTTATATGTGGTTATAGGGTGGGGTGAAGAAAATAATATTAACACCTTCGAATACCAATACATATGCTGTACATTTCTAATAGCTGCACATATATACACACTACTGTTCTAACTACAGTTTCCTATATGATAACTACTTCAATTTGGTGATAGGACTGTTACTGCTACATCAATATACATTTTATTGTTCTTCATACACATTCATATCTGGCTTTGTTCAGCTACATCATCCTGCTACATTTGCTTTATATAGCTATAGACAACTGTGGATGTTTGGTATGTCAGACAATCATACTATCTGCATATTGCAGACTGAGAGCAATATATCCAGATTTTGGGATACACATTCCAGCTGCAGCAACACTTTGGACAGATTTCGCTGTTTGGTTTTGCTTCTCACATGCATTTCATTCTGTACTGACTGCAGTATACTTTATTCAGGGGATATTACTACTTTATTGGTGGATTCATAACACTTTCTCACACTCGCTCACTTGTTTTCATTTTACTATTCAGGATGGTACTTACTTCTAGGCTTTATTGACATGTTTTACCTGTAGTTATTACAATCCTTTCCAGCAGTCTCACTTCTGTCATTTTTCAGTATTTCAGCAGGGGTATATTTCACACATGTGATTTGCTCATCTTCTGCAGCTGTACTTTTCAGCCTGCTGCAGGTTGTGTACTATTATATTACAGGTGGGGCATCTTTATTTCAGTCTTTATTTCAGACCTTTTCATTTTTCTGTTTGGATTACAGACTGCAACACACTTTTGTAATCAAGCAATACTTGCAAACACTCTTACGCTGTTACTTGCACATTCTGTTACTTATTGACTACACTGCACTCTTTTGCTAACTGTCATACTTTTATATTTCTTTACAGTTACTGGGAGAGGATTACTGACCTGCCTGGTGGCGCAACCACACCAGCCTATCGCCATAGGCTCTGCGGTTCGCAGAGCGGACACCTGCAGCTGTAATATAAATGAAGTAATATTGGAATACACATCTCCATAATATCAGCTAGTTTAATTTCTTACATACATAATTAAATGTAACTTACTCAGTAGTGGGGCGTTGGACATTTGCCAGGCCTCCTGGATCCAAAGGTTCAATTGTTCCTGCTTGCATCTCTTCAGGTCCGCATGGTGGTGACGAACCTGCTCACCAGTCCTTGGAATCCCTGTGGCACTGGTGAGATCATGAGCCAACCGGTCCCACGCCTCAACCCTATATGCTCCCCACAGGACCTGGCCCTGCATGAGTTGGGCCTCATGATTGTGGACTAGGAGTCAGACCATGTATCTGGACTCCTCAACGCCCCACCTCTGTGCTCGAAAGCAACTACCCTCACCTACTCCTGACATTCTGGCTGCAAGTCAGTTCTACAATCATTTATGCTGTGTATTCCCACCTATGGGGCTTATATATGCCATTTTTCCCGCACATATCTGTGATTGGCCATTTTGGAATTGTATCAACTTCACAAAACCTGCTTTGTCATGCTCCACTTTGCATTCATTCCTATATATTTGCTATTACTGCATTTACAGGTACTGCTGTCATGGCTTAGTGGTTCAGTACCTTCACTATGGTGCATAGTATCCTGGCTTCGAACCTGGCCACTGCTTTTTATTTTTTATGACTGCCTAGACAGGCTGAGGGGTGTGTCTGTGTAAACGCAGTTTTGATACGGCTTGCTCAACGTTGCCCATCGGTTAGCTTGTTGGTGCGGTGCACAGCTCCGCGCAAATGGGTTACGCTGGTTTACGCCTCATTTGGCTGTCAGCATGCATATTACGCTCAGCTCAGCTAGGAGCACACAGTTTCAGCGTGTTAAACCACTGCTCACCTACGGGCACTCATTTTGCACCTGTTGAACCACTGCTCACCTACGGGCACTCATTTTGCACCTGTTAAACCACTGCTCACCTACGGGCAGATGCACTCACCTTGTTAAACTGTAGCTCAGCTATAGGCACATCTGGCATTTTTTATTATTTTGTTATCTCACATTTCTTCAAAATAAATGGACTATTTCATTACATTTTACATGAACTATGATTTTATATGTGTACATGTTTGTCAGGGACTTGTTTCATGCTTATTTTACTAAAAATAAAAGTTGGCGTTGTGGGGGCTCGAACTATGAATGCCTGCTCTTCAGCCGAAGTCTCTACCGCTACGCTAATGCTTTTTGGTTTACTTTGCATATTTAGTTCTTATATCCTTTTCCACTGACTGCTAACTGTGGCTAAGCTACAAGCACGCCCGCGCAAACGGGCGCAATCATGGGCAAACATCTTTACGATTTAAAAAAGGTATATAACATGTTCATTTATATATTTTATGTTCATAGTCTGTGGGGACATGTGTTGTGTTGTGTTTATTCACATTTCCATGGCCTCTGTCGTGGGTGTTTACTTTGGGCAATTTTACTCTTCTGGGGGCGTGTCCGCTTGCAGGGCTCAGCCTACGGACATGCCACCTACTGTCTTCCATGGACCGTGTTAGCCTTCGGTGTGATTCAGCATGCCCTCATGCATATGCATGACATGCTGACGTCACACCGTTTAAATGCAGCCTCCGTGTAAGCCATGTATCTCTTACACGGAGGCTTCGTGAATCCTGCCCTGTGTGTAATGCCTAGAGGATTTGGTCTAAATGTGAGTACTGCTGTTATATTTCTGAATATTGCAACTTGTGCAGGGTTTGTCTGTACCTAATACTTCTGCATATGTGTCAGTCTGGCCAGGATGTTTGACCAGCTCAAGGCTGCATAGCTATGCGTATAATGTTAGGGGGTTTACAGTGTGCTTACCAGATATCTTTAGTTTGGTGTTAATGTGTATCATACTGTGCTGATAATCAGTACTTGGTAACACTTCCTGGTGTATGAACCTTTCAACCCTCTGAAATGGGATTAGTTCATACAAACCCTGTAACATCAGCAGCTGTTCAGTTGTATAACAGCAACTATTTCACATAGGACCATGTTAGTGTGTCTGTGTCCAGGTATGTTAAGGTTTCAGCAGATGTTGTACAGTAGTTGAATAATTGGTTATGGTATGACAGTATGTATTGATGTAATTATTTTGGGTGTAGGGGAGATGTCGGTGGGTGTACATAGCAGATGCAGGTGTGTAGGAACCCCTTTTATATACATTCTATATGTGTGTGGGTGTTCTTTCCCTATGTGAACACCTATCTCTTAGTGGACTAATACTATGGTAATTGCACGCTGATTCATTAAGGCACTGTTAAATGCCTCCTGTATAGCATGCAGGTATTGTTAGTCCTTGAATCCTTTTGGCAATACATCGGAATGTAATAAAGTTTTGCTAAATGAATGCTGTCTGTGTATTTCTGTCATGGATATTTGCAGTCATTGCAGTTGAGTTGGTGACTGTGTCCATAGAACATATTTGTAATAGTGTATTGGCATATACTCTTCATATGTTATGTTCATATTGTTTGGGGAGGGTGGAATGTGTGATTGCTATTGTCCATGTTATACTCAGATATGAACACTTTGGATGCTGTCTACACACATGTATGTATGTGTATATGTGTGTGTATATATATATATATATATATATATATATATATATATATATACATATATATATATATATATATATATATATATTATGTGTATATGTATATTGATATAATATATAATATATATTATTACATATGTTTATCTGTACCTCCATAGATGTGTTGATGTTTTTAACCTATCTATATATCTACATATATATGCAGATCTGTATATATCGACATGTGTCTATCTCTCTCTCTCTCTATATATATATATATATATATATTTATATATATATATATATATATATATATATATATATATATATATATATATATATATGGATCCCTATCACATGGTCGACAAGCCATTTGATCGACTTTCATTTGGTCGACAGTTCATTTGGTCGACAAGCAGTTTTATAATACACCTTTCATTGGGTACATGGCGGGTTTTTCTATTTCAACACATTCCTCCCTTTTGTGTTTTAACATGTCTGCATACACTAGGCATAAGTACATCTCAGGTAGCTTAGTGGTAGGTTACTCTGAGGATGGAGCACATGGTTGTGGGATCTAATCCAGGAAGGTGTTATTATTTTACCTCTCAGAGTAGGCACTGGTAGGTAAAGTATGAATAGGTTCATAGGTTCATAAATTCATACTAGGCTATCTGCCCTAGTACTTTTATAAGCCTAGCCAGAGTGTGTTTGGCTTTCGCCACCCATTTTAAATTAATTTTGCTATGCCCTTTTTCGAGGTTAGTATACCGTGTCTCTGCCTAACAGTGACACAGAAGTGACACCCGGGGTAAACCGACGATCTCCCAGCCACTCATCAAGATTCCTCTTGAAGAGAGTCAATGAGGGACTCTGCCTAACCTGGACTGGGATTTTATTCCAGAGTGAAGGGAGACTCTGGGTTATGAATCTGTCCCTCCAGCATGCCCTATTTATTTCAGTGCTGAGGTTCAAGTCTCTTAGTAGCGTAGCTCGATGGGATTTGGATTTTCTGAGGTGCAGCATGTCCATTAATTCCGGGTTGGACATGGCTTTATACGTCAGACACAGATCAACTCTGAGCAGGTGGTATGCCACTGAGTAGAGCTGGAGTTTCTTTAACAGGGCAGCATATGGCATCTGTTTGAGCCCTTTGATCCTCTTGGTGAGGTACTTTTGGGGTCTTTCCAGTTGCTGCAGGTGTCTGGTAAGGTACATCCCAAAAAAGGCATTGTACTCAATTATGGGCCTGATGAGGGATGAGTAAAGAGGCACGATGACCTCCCCTGATCTAGATGTGAATCCCTTCATGATTAGGTAGGCTATATAAAATGTTTTCTAACCACTTTAGCCACGTGGTTGTCAAATGAGAGATTGCTATCAACTTGGGTCCCCAGGTCCCTAATTACTTCTTCTGTACTTAATGGATTACCACCTATGTGGTAATTTGTGGGCACTTTGTTTTTGCCAAAGGGGATGACTATACACTTTTTGCCGTTTAGCTTGAGGCCATGGCTCTGGCACCAGTTGTCTGTTTCTATGAGGCCCTTTTGGAGGATGCTTGTGTCGGCTGGAGAGTTGATTATGGTGCCCAGTTTGCAGTCATCTGCAAACTTGGTCAGCCGCAGTCCTTCCATGTTGGCCTGTACCTCCGAGAAATATATACCGAACAAGAGAGGTCCCAGGACTGAGCCTTGTGGGATGCCACTTGTAACTGGTTTGGAGTCTGACATGGCTCCAACAATTCTAACCATGTGGGTTCTGTCCTTGAGCCAGTTTGCAACCCATCTAGTGACATAGGGGTTTATATTTAAGCTGGTGAGCTTATCTATAATGCCCGAGTGGGGTATTGTATCGAAGACTTTTGCGAGGTCCAGGTAGGCTGTGTGGACCACTTTCCCCTCGTCAATGGCCTTGGTGACTGTTTCAAAGAAATCAACCAGGTTTAAGAGGCAGGATCTGCCCTTAACAAAGCCGAACTGGGTAGGATCTAGTGTCTGTAGGTCCCCAATATCTTTATTTATAATAATATAATGAATAATGCACATTTAAGCAGTTGTAAGCAGGTTTGTCCATGGTCTACACGATGTTAAACAAAGATTAAACCTGTGAAGCGCTTCTCAGTTTAACCGTGTTTAAGTGCCGCTTACCATCGAGCAAACCCATGCAAACCCACTTACAACTGCTTAAAAGTGCTTTAATCCACCTACATCCAACAGCCCTTATTCTGGCCCTCAAAATAATTTAACAGCCTTTGAACCCGGGACCATGAACACCACAGTCACTGACTTTACCTCTAAGGCATCTGAGATATGTACAAATGTTATGGTGTTGAGAATATATGTGACATGACAGGGTGTATTATGAATGAGAAAGGTACTTGGTTTGTGTCCTTTTTATATTGTCCCCATACTCCATGTATACCCCTCCAGTTCACTTATTGAACATGCGACCAAGGCTCTCTTTAATGCATGCTTTTATTAACCATCATTCCTCCCCCACCCCAATTTTCACATACACAACAACCATCCCTTCTATGGTGAATTAGGTTAATATTAATAGTTATAATACCAGAGCTGCATGTGTTTTGTGTACACTTCAATTCCTTTGGATTGCTTCTTTGTTATGAAGTGTGTTCATAGATGTTTATATATATGGCTGTTGATGTAACTGTATAAATATATATATATATATATATATATATATATATAGATATATGTGTATATCTTTATATTTAATATATATATATATATATATATATATATATATATATATATATATACATTTCGTATTAATTTGTAACAGTAATACATATGTAGACTTGTATGTGTTGGTTCACAAACTACAGTACATTACAATGTATTGTACATATGTACACAAAGTGACTGTCCCATTTGTGGTCATTACAGTGAAATGCATATGGTATAAGGTGTAGTCTAAAGACCATGAAGTATGTATACACCTCAGATGGCTTAGTGGTAAATCCCATGACTATAGTGTGCATAGTCCAGGGTTCAACACCTGTAATTCTTTAAAAATGTTTTTTACTCCAGAATAAGGCTCATTTAAGCAGTTGTAAGCATGGTTAAAAGTATTTGTGTGACATTAAACAGTGGTTAAACACAGTTAAACAAACTTTGTAACATATAACCTGTGCGTTCAAACACAGCCACATCCACTAACTACTCAGGTTATATACATTTCAGTGAAGTAACATCTCACCATGTGCTTACATAACATTACATTCTCTGTTTACTTTACTCTGCAGCACACATGGGTTTATATGAGTGTTTTGAATGTTTATTATACAGACGATTAATACCTATATATGCAAGCTGTGGTTAAGGTATACTTTTTAACATAATAAACATCCCTGACTTTATTGGGATTGGGACCTCGAATGCACAGATACTATGCAGATGCTGTAACCATTACACTATTGACATTAACGTTGCTTCCGCCTATTTTCTATTTAGATGATTTCTATGCGTAAGCTAGGCTAAGCAAAGGGTGGAGGCCCCCAAACCCACTGTGCTTCACTTACTCTTGAAATAACAACATATAAAAAATGTAATGTGAGATAATAAATTACATTCCTAACTACATTAGGCATAGATCCTCACTGACACACTTCAAGGGAAACTTTGTTGTGTGAATGGGTAACAGAATATACACCCCTGGGATCATGTGTCCCAGAACCATACAGCCAGGGGGTGGCAGAGCCCGTCCAGTTTATAGCTGCAAGACCTGTTGGGGAAATTGAATGGTGTTGAATTGTCACATTAACATGCCCTCTTTAGATCACTAAATGTCCCTATCACCCTCCACCACCCCAGTCTTCAACAGCTTCCAGCAAATCTGCCTGGAATTGCTTCATTGCCTATGCTTGACAGAGGCTCAGTTACTTCATCAATGGTGCGGAGAAAGCCAACACACTGTAACTATGCTTCTAATTGCCCTTGGGCAGATAGGTAGTAGGCTATCTATGAACCTCTAAAGTGCAGGCCATCACAGCCATAATATGTGAAAAAACAGACTTTCAGATCACAATATACAGTGAGAAATCACCATGTAGTCAGGAAACAGTTAAGTACAGCAAGAACATACAGAACACTGATACTTAGTCACTCCAAAAGCCTATCTTGGAAGCTAGAAGACTTGTATAAGTTTAAGGTTTTCTATTGCTTGCCAGTAGGTTACCTACAGGAGAGATGAGAAACAAGCACAGATGGGAAACATGCATGCAACAACACCATACCGGCTTATGTGTCAGCCTTAGGCTTTGGAATACTGGCCAAGTCTATTGGCGCCCCCTTGGTGCCTTTTTTAGGAGAGTCTCAAAGGTGAATATCAGCTCTGTAAACAGCACAATAGCAGAATAAGTGAGGGTTATGCTACTCAACACCAGGGGTTGTGATCACAACATGCATGCACTCACAGCACTCTGCAGGATGGACACCGTCAACATCTGTGCAGTAACTGAGACCTGTCTTAAGGCTCCTGAGAGCACACTAGCACTACCAGACTACAACCCATACCACACATTTCGGCCACAGAACATGGACTGACACAGACATGGAGGGGGTGTATCCATATTCATCAGGGATACCTACACCTCCAGGTTAGTGGGGCAGCATGATACCTCTGAGGTCATCCATGTGCAGCTAACATCAGCCACAACTGCAATGTAAACTGTGGCCTGCTACAGATCACCCTGCATGACCCAGGACCACCACTCCATCTACCTGGAAACAGTGGAGAACATGACAGTCCTACCGCACACCCTGGCATTGGTCAATGTCAACTACCCTACCATTAACTGGGAAACTTACTCAAGTACTCACTTCCAGGCCCAGCGCTTCCTGGAATTTATCACCTCATATGCCCTGTATCAGGTGGCAACCTCTCTAACGAGGGGTGGAAACATACTAGAAGTGGTCATCACCAACATGGGCAACAGATGCTCTACAGCAGAGATTAACCAGTCACTGATTAGATCTGACCATGAACTATTCACTGTTTCCACACCCAAACATCTCCCCTACCCATGGAAACCACAGTGTATACTTTTCCTACAGCTAAATTTGCACTACTAGAGACAGAGGCGGGGGGTTTTGCAGCCCCCATGCTAAGGGGAAGCACTGCTCAAGATACAGACAGATTTACAAATGCAATCTATAAGTGCCTACATGGATGTATGCATCATGCCATCACTGGTAAACCAAGACTCACTCCTCCTAGACAAGGACACCAGTCTGGTGGACTCCTGAAATAAACAGGCTATACTACAGAAGTAGGACAGTGTTCCAGACAAACAGCAAATCCCATGAAGGGCAGACATCCGTGACCACTATTAGTATGATATGTAGGTCCCTCATGAAATCATCCAAGGCTAACATCAACAGGAAAATATGCAAGGATTCGAAAGATAACCACAAAGCCTTCTTTGGCTATGTCAAGGATCTAAGTGGTGACAGACAGGTGTGCACTGCACCGGTGAGATATAGCACAAAATATGCTGACCCTACTGATATCGCCAACATCCTTGCAGATACATTCAGTACATACTTCACCCCCTAAAGAGCCCACAACACTACCCGAAAGGTACAGTATCCCACACATCAGAGACACACAGGTGGAAATGGCCCTCTCTAACAGCAGAACACAAAGTCAGTGGAAGCAGATGCTGTCCCAGACTGCATCTTGCAAACAGTACAAGACAACATGACCACCCACCTAATTAAGCTTTTAAACCTTAGCCTCTCCACAGGCTACATGCCCATACAATGGCATGTGGCAACGGTTATTCCACTCCACCAAGGTGGAATCACAACTGACCATGGTACCTACCACCCCATAAGCCTGACTAACCTGGTCTGCAATGGTATGGAGTGCATCCTCATAGCACTCATTAACAAAGACATTAGTAACCTCCAAACACGTTTCCCAACCCAGGTCAGCTTGGTTGAATGCAGTTCATGTCTATTGAACCTGTTTGACCTCTTACATGCAGTCACCAAGATGTTAGATGAGAGGAGAAGTGGTTCACACATACTACCTGTACCTTGCCAAGGCTTTTGACATAATGCCCCATTCAGGTATTATTGATAAACACACCAGAATGTACAGGCACCCATACATCACAGGTTAGGTTGCCAATGGGCTAACACACAGAACCTGCATAGTACGACTAGCAGTCGCCAGGTCCAACTCTTGACCAGTCACAACTGGTGTCCCACAGGACTCAGTCCTGGGAGCCCTACTGTTTGGCATATACTTCTCAGAGGTACAGGCAAACACAGGTGGACTTTGGAAGACCATGTTTGGCAATGACTGCGAACTGGGAGCCATGACTGATAGTCCAACTGACACAGACATCCCTCAAGGAGCCTCGCAGAGACTGACACAGGGTGTCAAAGTCATGGCCTCCAGCTAAGTGCCACTAACTGCATGGTTGTTTCATTGTGGAATATTAAGCACCCACATATTAACACATAAGTGGCAGCCACTTTAATATGGATGAGGTAATGGGGTATCTGGGGACTAAGGTAGATAGTGATCTGTCTTTTGAAAATCATATCTCCAAAGTAGTTAGGACATCCTTCTATGTAGTCCATCTGATTACTAAAGGGTTCCCATCTAGACATACTGGGGTTAGTGTGCCCATTTACTCATCACTCATTAGTCCCATCATAGGGTATAATAACTCATTTGTGATGTACCTCAGAAGACACTTCCAACAGCTGGAAGGTCCACAAATGTACCTTGCCAAAGGGATTACTGGCCTCAAACATATGCCCTATGCAGCCAGACTGAAAAAAACTCCTGCTTTACTCAGTGGCATCTCATTTACCCAGAGATGATCTCTGCTGGCCAACACAGTCATGTCGGACTCAAGCTTAATGGATATGCTCCACCTATGGGAATCCATGTCACAGTGAGCCACACACTGTAGTGAGCTGAACCTTGCCACAACAATAACTGGAAGATGCTGAAGGGATGGATTCCTGTCACAAACACTCCCCATACTTTGGAACAACATCCCTAACTACATTATACAGAGCCCCTCACTAACACTCTTCAACAGAAACCTTGAAGAGTGGATGGGGAAAAGTTGATACACCCTAGGGATCCCACCATTGGCTCTACTCCACAGAGGGACAGTTAATGAATCAATGGGGTGGCAAAAGCTGACACATTTTGGCTAGGCTTATGAATGGCCTCTGGCAGTTGGCCAAGTACCTACCTATGAACCTATACATACAGTATCAGCACATGCTGATAGCTTAATTTACTGTTCAGGTGTTGACTTACCTTGTGCCAATGGCAGTTGTGTGTGCAATAGTTGAGGGCTGCCTATGTTGGATGCACACAGTAGACTGCCTATACATGACAACATACAGGTAGTCTTGTGTGTGTGCCATCCATGTTTACTGTGTGTGCAGGTAGAGAAAGGTGACAGTCCCTAGGTGCCTTCACTGTCAGTGTGTGTGCTATACGTTCCCTCATTGCCAAGGCATGGGCATACTGGGCACACCTCCGTCTGCCTACTGGGGCTGGCTCAGGGTGTTCGTGGTCTGAGTACCTCTGTGCCTGTGGGGACCTTGGCAATGGTGGTGGGCTGTGAGGGTCTTCACCATTCTGTCCCTGCTGCAGCTGTTTCCGCAGAATCATATTGTGTAGCATGGCACATACTATGAAGATGTGTGCATACATGCCTGAAAAGTACTGCAAGGCTCCACCCGATATGTCCAAGCAATGGAACAGTGATTTCAGCATCCCAAACACACACTCTATGATGATTCTGGTTTGTGCATGTGCCTCATTATGGCATTCCTGCATGGGTGTGTGTGCATTTCTGATGGGAGTAATCATCCACGGCTCCAGTGCATGGCCAGCATCCTCCACCAGGTGGCCATTTGGGATGTCCCTCCTGGCAAATACCTGATACAACTGTGAGGCATGCCAAATGTGGGAGTCATGATAGCTTCCAGGGCTGCCAACACACACATCCATGATAATGCCCTGGGAAATGCACATGACCTGGCAGATGATGGAGGGGTATCCCTTGAGTTTTATGTAGTGCCTACCCTGATGTGCATGTGCATGCAGTCTATTGCACCCAGTACCTTTGGGTATTCTGCCACATGGTGGAAGGACGCATATTGCTGACCAACTCCTCCTGCGTTCGGGGGAAGTATATGTGCTCATTGGCATATGTTAACATGGCATGCAGGAACTGGTGTAGTACCCTGGATGCTGATGGCTGTGAGATACCCATGATATCCCCAGTCAGTCTTTGAAAGGTACCTGTAGCTAGCATTCTCAGGCTTTCACATGCCTTCATATCCACTGGGATGGGTTCCCCTCTGTTTGTTCTGGCTCTGAGGCATGGCCAGCACAGCTCCACAAGTTGCTGTAAGATGTCCCTGTCCACCCTGTAATGCTCTACTATCCCCAGATCATGTAGCCCCTGGTAGTTTACCCTGGGTCTGGACATTCTCCTTCTCCTCTGGTGCCTAAGGTGGTCGTGTGCATCATTCTCCACACTACCTTCAGTCTCCAACACATGCTGGTGGAGCAAATCTATGGCAGCCCCTAACATGTACATACTAAAAGTTCCCTGTCTGTATACACCACTGACGCAGAGTGTATGGGAATAAACAAATGTGTATGAGGGTCTTTCACACTTTATACTATTGTGCTATGGATGCTGCTGATGTCATTGGATATGTATGAGCTATTCCAGTTGCAGAATATCTTAATTATGGGTTTTACAATGAGTACTGCAAGTGTGGGGCTTTTACTGTGGAGTTATGCTTGCCTGCCTTGATTAATCTCTTGCCCTTTAATTCACTTTTAAACCGGGATCCCCTCCCATTATCAGACATGCATCCACTTGCCATCTTTCTTGTTTTGTACTTTCTCTACCCAGTCATGGAAAAATGTGTCTTGTAGCTGATATATTGCAAATTGGCTTTGTTCTGCTTTGACACTTTACTGTTTTCTTTGCAGTACAGCCCCTGCCCTTTCCAGTTCTGCAGGTAGCTGCTTGCAGCCTTGTTAGCTGTTGTCAATGGCCCACTGTAGGCACCTAGGTGTTAATTAGTCATTTGCACTCCAATTTCCTTGCTGCAGCATTTCCTTATTTCTTTCCTATATCCTTCCTGTTTCAGCTGCAGTGCACGCCGTGCAAACCCATTTACCGGGTTTACGTGCATTTTCATCTCCGTTCACATGCATACTCGGTTACCTTGTATACTCTCAGCTAAGTAAACCTATGGCCAGTTCAACACACCCTATCCTGCAGCTTTGCCTAGCTAGGGGCAAACCGGTTTAACAATGCTCCAATGTGCTTACAGCAATGGCGACACACCCCTCTCTTGATGTCATCTTTATCTCAAAGGCACACCTCGGTGTTATAACGCTACGCTGTGAGGTGCATCCTTACACCAGCGGGGAATCTGTGATTCACTATTACTCCTCTCATTTGCATGGCATTGCCTACTAACTCCTAGCTATCACGCATAACACTGTCACAGCCCCTTAGCAACCCTTGTGCCATAGTATGGTGTAGCATGCCTACCATTGACTATTATGTGAAATCATGATATGTGTTACATTGCAGTTTTATTCTATATTTTTATATTTTCCTTGCAATCCCCTTTGTGAGCAGCTGCCCTGCGCCTCCACGTCGCGATAGTGCAACTATATATATTAAATGTTAATTTTATATTTTGTACATTTTTTTTATGCCAATGGCTATATATTTAGCCATTGGCATATATTAACAATATAATACATGTGTTTGGTCGGCTGTCATGGCTCCGATTTTATGTTTGCAAAAATGTAAACCGTTTTCTACGGTTTACATTTCTGCATGCTTACACTACCTGCACCACTTCCTGGATCCCTGCATACCTTCATTTGCATGCTACATTGCTGCACATGGGATAATTATCATACAGGGCCCGGGCGCTGTGCTGGCGTAGCATGCGCAGGTAGTGCACGTGGGAACAGTGTGTACCTGGATCACTCGGCGGCCATATTTGGTGTTGGAACGCCGATGCTACGCCTGCACCTGGCGCAAGCTTCATGAATCCCCAGGGAATAACAAAAGGTGTAGCTCCATCTAGTGTCTATGTCACATTAGTTTTCCTTCTAGCTCCTAATTCAGTAGCTAAAAGGGGATGTGTGTTGCTTTCAAAGTAACACTTGAAGAAGAAAATGCTGATGGACCATTGTTAATAGAATGAGAAGCTGTAGCACTTATAGCAGTTGTTCTATCTTCATTGGTGCTCGCTACAGCACTCAAATCATTAAACCTCAGCCCCTTAAAAACATGACTGTTGGCAAAGTCCTTCCTATCTCTTTCCATCTTCTTAAATGTAGCTCAAATGAGCCTCTACTCATATAGAATAACCAGTTCAATGAGACCACCCATCTTTTCGTCAATTAAATCAGCTGGAAACTCTTCATATGACTTTTGCTGTGCTGCTGCAACTTTATCAGCCAATAAACTTTCCTCAGGTAATGAAAATTTGATTAGTAGATGCAAATAATTATAACTCAAGTCCAGATTCATTTGCTGCCACTTAGCTAGCAACTGGGGATGCTTCTCACCATAATTGGGCATCTTCAAATTCTCAGCCCCCAAGGGGCCACTTTATATTCTAGGCAAGCCTCTAAATGAAAGTGTTGTATTTGTAACCACTTAATTTTGAACAAAGCACACACCAATGCATGTACACTCTATATCAACTGTATGTAGTCAATGTTATGATTTAACTAAATTTCCAACAGTTCATAATATAATGTAACATTGCTGTGATTAATAGTACTAAAATGAGTTAAAAAATTATAAACATATTCAACCCCTACCTATTGTGGAATACTAGTGAAAATGCAACAAATATTGATGGTTGCACATACATTTTTTGAGTTCTTAAACTTATAAGTCTGACTAAATTGTTTGATTTTAGCTAAACAAATCCCATGAGTCCCTTATATAGGATCCCAGTCCTTGGACTAAGGGAATAAAGACAGAATCCAAAAACAAGGAAATCCCCCCTGTCGCATAATGTGGGGCAGATATGACAAGCCATAAAGGAGGGTTATTGGGATCTTTATTAATCTTGGGTTTATTTCTTTCCTCCTCTACATTCAATGAAATCATAGTGTTTTAGTGCCGTTTATTTCACTGTGATTTCTGGTGGTTTTTTGGTACCAAGTCAATTTTAAAGGTGTCCCCTGTAAAACAAATACCCATAATCCAACATTTCCAACTGCCTGTCAGGACACACTTACATTCTTTTTACAGTCCCTGTGCCAAATGTTCCCAGTACACTTTCTCCATTGCACAATACTACAACACATGTTGAACCCTTGTTTCCTCTTCTCCACAGCACAAACATTGATACAAAGCTACATTTCCTTTGTGAAATAATTTCCTCAGTGTTTGATACCAGTGATACAGAAGCCCTTACCTTTGGCCTCTTACTTAATGTATCCACATCTTCCCTCATTTTGAGTCTCTCTACTGCCGTTAACTTAACCACTTCCTTTTATTTCCACCTTTTCTGTACATGTCTTATCAACACTAATCCCAAGTTATCACAACTATCCTTAAAAATAACCTCTATCTTAGTCTTCTTACTAGGCCATTTAGAGCATGCACAAAAGGGAATGAAATATGGCAGTCAAAGATGAGGTTTACAGCATTTACTTCAACTAGTACAGAAACAGTACTCTTTAGTGCCTCCATTCCTTGCTGGTTTAAACAGGGAATTGCAGGGAACCTCCTTTTGTCATGACATTACCCACGAATGTCTTTATGCGCTTTGAGGATACTCAAGTGTGTGCACAATACCCTGTAGACCTGTATATGAGACTCTGCCTCTAGACATGACACATAGTTTGAGTGATTCAGAAGCATTTGTGAAATGTCTTCATTTGCATAATCATCATGCTCAGAGGATTGAATAAGGCTGATATAAACCCTGACAGTTGCATCATCATGTTGCAGAAGGCAATGCAGAACAAAAGAATCTTCACCTGTGACATGTATTTAACTATGAGGAAAACAGGAATACTAATCACTAAAGGTAAATGCAACATGTTCCTTATACTTCCATGGCTGCAGTAGTTAGCTAAAGTATTCTTTGTGGTAATAAGGATGTAATAACTTAGCAGTGAATGTTAAACATTTTAACTAAATTAAAATACTCAGTGGAAGCAGAAAGAGCTTGCTCACACATGTGATGTGAATGTTAATGGGATGCACAAACTAAAACAGTTCTGAGATAATGCATTTAAATGAGGCAGGCAAACACTATCTTCTGATTTGCTGGGACACACATATCTGTTTATAGCAGTAATTTGTCAGTGTAACAAGAATGTGGTCAGCTGTTGTTTTCTTACTGTCACCCAGCATCTAGACCTCTGCTAATCAGTCATGCTGGAAATGCTTATGCATATTAGCCCTCATGTATTAACACACCTGCTGTTTGCTGAAACATTGCTTGCAGGCTGCTCAGTTCTACTATGGGTTTGTAGTTATAGACACAGGCAAAGGAAGTTATACTTACACAGTTTCACATATAAAACTTGTCAGGTCAGGTTATCTGCTGGCAGGGAGTTTGTACGACAACTTCAGCTGTCATCTTCATTTTGTCTGTGGGTAGCTGTGACTGAGTAAAATGGGACCATACTGGGTGTGACACTAGGGTGTACCTACAGAAGAGTGCATGTTGTATACTGTATACTCCACTGCAATCTAACTTGTGAGATAGACGCAAGTGTATGGTTGACTCTGAGGTGTGGCTAACATCGTGGGCTAGGTGTTTTTTTTTTTTTTATTTTTTTGTGGGTATGTGGTGTGTGTGGGAGGCTGTTCCTATGCTAAGTGTAAAAATGTACTTATGTGACATATGAACATTCCAATCAACTGTATGGTATACACAGTACACCATAGTTTACTTTGATGAGCATTCCTTAATGGCATACTCACATGTTGTATTCTTTCTCCATGCAGCAACATGCCTGACAAAGGAAAAGCAAGGAAGAGCACATTCTCCCATGCAGATAATGAAGTATTGGTGCAGACCCTGAACCTTCATGGCCTATGGCTGCTCTTTCAGAAGCTGATGACCAGACCTTTCATGATGATGGTTGTCAAGACATTGTAGCAGATATTTATTCTGTCAGAACAGCAATTATGAGCTGGTCAGATGTAGGGCCATGAATGTTATATGTGTTGCTGAATATTGTGCTCTCTACCTTTTAAGGGAAGGTAGGGCAATGGGTGGCAGGCTATCAGTCAAACCACCACTGAGGAAGACTAAGAAGTTCCTAAGATCTCTGTGTGGGGGATCAGAGCCATCACCTTCCCATGGAGGGGTGCTTGATCTTGGTGCTGAGCTGTAGCCTATTGAGTATCATTTGCAGATGTCACAGGAATGTACTGCGCCCCCCCCCCCTCCATGAAGGCATGAATAATTTGGCTTGATCCTTTTATTACTGGACATGACACTGGTGTTGTGTGTGCCTGCTCTACATTAGGTGCATCAGGAATATGAGTTACAAAGACAACACCTGTACAAGGTATGGTTATATTACCTGTTATTGTCACTATATTCCTTACCTATTCATTCTGCACTAGGTGAAAAATAGAAATCTCGGTTTATACTTTTATTGGGTCTTATGCTTTAGTGTTTTCACAGGTGATGCTTCATCTGGGTCTTCTACTGTGGAACTTCTACTGCCTGAGGCTGGAAAAAGGTTTGACTCTGACAATGATGGCAGTTAAGAGCTGATGTGATCAGGGAGTACAGTATCAGTGTTTGACACATGAAATGTGCAGATCAGGTTCTGTATCCAGAACATGCATACATCCTCTATGTTTATGGACTCCACCCAAGGAATATACACCAAATGCAAAAGACAAGTTGATGTGGACACATGCAGTCAAGGCAATGTGTACTCCCCTGTGACCCAGCCACAAGTTCCAAATGGCATGGAGATGAACATATGATGTGAGCACTGATGCACATAGATGACGTGGGTACTTCTCACCCCCAGAACTAGCTGTGTCAGTGGGAACAAACTAATATCTGTGCAGGGCGATCATGGAGCTACAGCCTAGCAACACTTTAGCCTTTGCAGAGATCATATGGGTACTGCAGGGGGAATGTATGATGACCTGCAGGATTGCATGTTCCATATATGTGACATTTTTGACTGGTCAATTGCCTGCTGGTGCATTGCAGCTCCTCATGTGCTCATGCCTCATGCCATGTTAGGTTTCTTTATTCATTTATCCTTTGCTAACCAGATTAGTCCAACTAGATTAATACCCCCTTTTTGTGGGCAACCCAAGGTGATAATTACTCTACTGGAGAAAATTTCACTAGGATATTGGAGAACATCCCTATTCATTTTATTAGGTGCCTTGGGATCATTTACATCCACAGCTACCACCAACTCAGGCAGATGGTGCCTCAGTTTAATGTCTCATCTGAAGGATGGCATGCTCTGAAGTGCAGCACCCTCTTATACTCCATTTCAGTATCAGTAATCCACCTACCTGATGTGGGCACAGAGCCACTCGACCATTGAATGAGTTAAGGGTGGCCATCATGGATGTGGAAGGCCATGTGATGTGTTCATGCAGCAACACCACTACCCCAGTGACATGGAGGTAGATACAGGCAGAAGAGGACATCACCAAGCTAGTATCATATTTGGTAATAGACATCACCCATAGTCATATAGCACACCCAAATCTGGCCAAGGCTACGTGACTACCTGTGCCACTCCTGAAAGATGCAATTCCCATGGGTGGGGGTAAGAGCAGATGCCTGCACATCTTTTATGCCTGTCTGGGATCTCTATACAAGGCAGCTGAGGCCACATACACCAACACACACACACACACACACACACACTCACACACACACACACACACACACACACACACACACACACACACACACACACACACACACACACACACACACATGCACACACACATATGCACAGGTCTACTTCATAGGATGGAAATTTCGGAACATTGAACTTCTGTTCATCGAAGACCAGAGGATTGAAGTTCTGAAATATAGAACCTACGAAAAACATGTAAAACATGAAAAATTCTGATTTCATGTTTTTGCAGGGGGCAAGCCCCCCTGCACCCACATGTGGGGGGTTGCCCCCCACACCACCTGCTACTTAAATATACCAACTCCGAGATCACACTACTGTGAAGAGAATGGTAAAGTTCCTGTTCCACAGTGTACAGAGATCTCCATTCAAAAGGTTTGATAGTCATGTTTTCTGTGTTCTCACTGTGGCAAATTACAGGCAGAACACTAGTCATACTACTGTTTTATTTACAAAGCTAGAAATAAAATGACATTAGAAGAGTGCAATCATTTTTATCATAAGTGTTATATGTGAAATGAAAGGTTACAGGTTGCCATTTCTTAAATATCTAGCCAACCAAATTGCTAATGTATATATCTAAAACCTAGTCCATGAAATAAAATTCATGCAGACTATGTCACCATCACAGTTTTGCTTTATACCTATTTTTATATTTAACATTCTTCTTTTCCACAAATAAAGTTTATATGCCTTTTGCAATATCGTAATAATTACAATGCAAGTAGTTGCCACAGATACGTGCAATCTTGAGATGCACATATGGTACACAAAGATGCCATACAATGGTTGACTTCACTGAGCAAGTGCATGGACAAATGCATGTGTGTGGCAAAAGGTGGGGTGGCTCCACCCTCTTTGATCATGTGGGCCACACATTCCCATGCTTATGGGTAGGGTCAGAACATACAGAAGAATGATCTTATAGCTAGGATGCCTGCAATGACACAAGCAAATCTTATAGATGCTTAAAGATTAACATCCCAGAACCTGGCAAAATGAATGCCCATCTAGATGGTGCTCTGTCTTTTGTGGATCTGAGGATGACCCCACACTAAAGAGAATGAATGGGCAGAAATCCAGGTGGGTGAGACTTAACAGTAATGAGATATAGCAGCTAAAAGGACCTAGTAGAAAGAAGAAAAAAATGATAACGCATTGCCATTACAAGAAGTGTTTCTGCACACTATCATGAATTTACCATGAGGATTAAGCTGGCTGATTAGTCTGAGCAGAATGAATTCAGCTGGTGTCTTTTTTCTTGTTAACAAGTGATGCTTCCCATGAGGGAAAACTTATCTGCTTTTCTGTGTACATTATAAGGCTGCTTCATTTACTTTCTTTCATTCCACTCAAATCAGTTTAGTACCCTTTTAAAAACTGTCTTGAAGTTAATTTCATTGTGCCACAAGCTGTATGTAAATGACCCATTTAATGGAGAATATAAAAAGAGATCCAGAAGTCTTAACATAAATCAACCTTAAAGTCATTATACTTAATGAATTTTATGGCCTTTCTAAAAAAAATTAGCCAGACGGGTGATTAAAGTAAATGAAATTGAATTGGCATGCACATTTTAGATGTAGAATTTTCTTCCAACTTCTAACAGAAGATAAGATGAAATGATGAATCAGCCCAATACAGCCATGTTAATAATTCAGTCTTGAATCAGGGAGGCAAAAAGAATGCAAATCTGTATTAGTTTTGCTGATTAATGAGCAGTAAGACTGTAGTTATGGAAATCTAGAGATGCCTTATAGAAAGGAACACAATTTTAATGAAAGCATATGGGTAATGTTTCTGAAACCTGTATTATTTCTCAAAATATTTGTCACATGACCACATATTAGACTAATTCATCTTGCTTAAATAGTGGTGTATCAAACCTGCATAACATTTCATTTTCAGACAACAAACTCCCTGATACATTAGATAAAAGAGGAAGACAATATACATAAAATGTTCATATATTTGCTGATAAGCAGGAAGCATGTATCAATGTCCGTTTACTTATCTATGAATCAGCTACTTTAGTAATTAATGCTCAGTCTATATTGACCAGATAATCACTTTGCATATGAGATGTATGCTGTCTGGTATATGCTAGGGAAGTACATCAACTATAATTAATTATACAATAAAAGGTATTTTTTATTCAAATATATGCACAGTGCAAACTGATATGTGTTCTCATTGTAAAGTGAGCTTATCCTACAGGAACTAAAAGTCTGTACACTCAGGAGGACTTCAGTAGCTTCATACTGTTAAAAACTTAAAGCAAGATGCAAACTGCTTAGGAAAACGGAAATAAAGTGCTGTCCCGTTAATCAGAAATGTTGCTTTTATGCACATACATCTTCCTCTCCTTATTTTGAAGACGTGTCACAATGGAAGCATTTCTAGCAAGCAACAACATTCTTTATCTCCTCGGTCACATTTCACTCATCTGCTATGCAATCATGCAGACGTACTTACCTACCATACCCATGCCCAGTATATCAGGACTCAGCCGAGAAGGCCAAAAACGACTAAGGTGATATCACACAGTGACATTATTTAAGACAGGAAAGCAATTTCTTTCATAAATAATGTTATTGTATTACAGCAATAATCCACTGCTGTGTGAGTATTGCAGGAACTACTCACAGGTGGCTTTGTTTAATCACTCAGCCTTTACTCACGTAGTCAAACCATGTCAAGCATGGGTAAATCCTGCAATTGCCCACACCCAGTCATGGAATATGGGGAAATTAATTAACTTGACAACTAAGTTGTTGGACTGGTCTTTAGCAAAACCTTTCCATCATGCATCTGGGCAATAGATAGTTACAGAATGTGAGTCAAAAATTAAAGTAGAGCAATCACCCATGTGATCAGAAATACTAAATGAACAGTGTTAAATAGGTGGCATGTAAAATTTTTGATACATGTCGATCAATTGACAGCACTTTTCTTGACTGCTGAATAATCAAAACAAAAGGAGCAAAGCAACTTTCACTGAACTTTGGAAGCAATTTTATTTTGCAGGGGGACAAGCCCTTTGCAATGATCGTGTGGGGGCATATCCCAACTTCTGAATGTAAATATAACTACTCCAAGGTAGCACAACAGTGGAACAAAAAAATGTTCGACTGTCGATGAAAATTGTTTTGCTACTTCTTAGAATCCCAGCTTGTGTAAGAGATGTCTCACCCGAGTAAATGATTCCTGGCACTTGAAAAAGACTCTGCAAAGATAAGCAAGTTGTCTAAATATGGAACAATGTGGATACCCTTTAACATGCCATAAGATTTAACAAGAACTAGACACTTTGTGAACACTCGGTGCAGTAGATAGTCCAAAGTATAAGACAGAAAACTGGTAATGTGTTGCTAACACAGAAAACCTTAAGAAACACCTGATGTCTGGATGAATAGGGATGTTGGTGGAATATACTGCGAGGTAGTACTACCTTAGAAGTGTTCTTAATCGGTAGTTAGAGGCTTATAGTACTCTTCCAGTAGGATACAATCCACTTTTCATGATAATTTAGTTGTTTTGTATACAACATACAGAACTGCACTTAAAATGGAAACATTTTTACAACACAGTTCATTTAACTTCAAAAATGTATAAAGTGTAAAACCAGTGAACAACTGTAATCCTTAATAACATTGAATTACATAAATGGGAATTTAAATAAGACCTAAAGATATCTCGACATGTTTACCCATTTCCCCATACCTCCTTTGAATCTTACTTCAGGACAGAAACATTTTATTCTAACTATACTAAATTACGTGTAGCTATACTTAAAGCCCGTTTAACTGTTGCACCTTAATTTGCATGATCGGTTAACTGTCATTACTAATACATAAATAAAGGAATTTGGACAGTAGATAATTAACATATCATATCACCTGTTCTATAGCTACTAAAGCTATAAACATTTATGAAATAAGTATCAAAGTTCTTTACTATCTAAATAATATCAAGATTCTTTGTGTTAAAGTTAGAGCACCCAAACAAAAGTAGCTGCTATAATGGTGAAGATGTAAAATATCAAAGCAGCACTGAATACAGATTTCTAACCTGTTCTGTGACTTGCCAGCTTACAAGTGTTGTTTACTTATGTAGCTGTAAAGTATATGAAAAAATATCATTTTTAATAACACAGAACTCAATTTATTCTATGAGCATTCCAGACAGAATATATTCCACAAAAGAAAAACAGAGAGAAAAAAGGCATTTTATGATTAGGCACAGTCAAAACTTTGAGCCCTCCAAAAAGAACAAAGATAAAACAATTGAATGATATGAATGGTATAAATCAAGGCAGTATTTCTTACTACAGATTTAGTCTACTAAATACAACGTGTTGATTCTTGCAAGCCTAGACCAACAGCTCACAGATGTCAAGAAATGAAATATGTCTGCCATATCAATATGTATTAATTGAAGCTGCACTAGACAAGACTGAATAAATTGTAAAATAATTTATTTCAGACAAATATGACATTTAAAATAAAAGACCGTCATACTTCATTTTCTTGTCATCAATGACATTTTTTTAAATGCGTTTTCCCTTTGCCTCAATGACAAGACTATAATCTTTTTCTCTTTGTCTACTGTGTTATATTATTAATGCAAGAAAAGGCTAAGTAATCACAAATTACTATTAAGATCCAAAATGAATGACTGCATCTTCAGTGCTATCACCCCATGAAATATGCTACATTGCAATCTATTTCATCAGAATTGTGCAGTTCTAACCTGTAGCAAAGTGGCCACCAACATTGGTAAAACAGAAACTTTAGACCTTGCTGGGCTACCAGCAGCCACGGTTGACTAGCAGGTTTAAGTGCCAGACAGATCAGCTAGAGGGAAGGGAATGAATGACAAACATTATTGTTTCCATAGCAAGCTCCATGGTGTAGAAAGACAACATACCTGTGTCAATGCTGACTTACAGTTGTGACTTCCACCACCCTGAGAAACACAGACTGCTACATGCCAGAAATACACAGATGTAATGGGCATACACATGCCTTTTGGTGCAGGCTGTTTCCATTGCAGCCCTGATGACTTTCATTGGCATAAATGTAGATGTGTCTGAGTTAACAATACAGATGCATAAATCAATGTCCTAAAGGAATGGTATGTGCCATTCCTCAACTGGGGCATGCCCTACAGACACTGGGGTAGCTGCAACTTGTGGTACAGGCTATCTCTTTTATCCCATGTAGTCCCTGGATGACATAAATGTAGATATGTATGCCTCAGTAAACCATGCAGAGATGCTTGGCTATGCCTTACAGGAATGGCACATCACTACTCACCTGGTGCATTCTCTGCATACATGCACACAGTTACCACCATACCAGTGCCCACAATATGCCCACTGCCAGGTATGAGGGTTTTCCCACTGTCACTACTGAAGGACAATAAGAATTCCTTAGTGTAAGTGAGATACTACTAGGTTGGTGGACCACCTCTTTGATCAACCCTTCCCTTTCAATTTCCCAAGCCTTGGTCATGGCATGTAAAAATATATCAATATCATGTGATGCACCTGTATGTTTGTCCTTGTCCTTTTATAGCCATCATTATGCATTGAAGTCTTGCACCAGTTTCTGACACATTTGTTATCAGAAGGCATTGTCAAGGATAACCCTATGTACATGTTGAAACTGCAGTAGCACCTTAGTCTTCTGCATGTTGAACTTCTCAGGTTGTCACTGCTTTTTTGCATCATGATGGGTCAGGTACACTTGTGTGTGCACACATGGATCAGTGTGGGTATGACAGTCCATTTCAGCCAACACCTTCCTCCTAACTGTACTCAACATTTTTGCAATGGTCAAAGCCCTGTGCACAGCTGTAAGGCCATTGTTCTGACACTGTACATAGAGTGGCAGTTCTGGGCATGTGAGTCATGCTGACTGGCTCATATACTTGGTCTGTGCCTTGTGTACTGGAGGTTCACTACCTCCTGTATCTATCATGCTATCTGTATGCATATGGACTGGAACTCAACCTGCCTGTTTACTCTGTGCCCTGAATGGATGCATGCCCCACTGGACTACATATCTCTTTCCTGTTCCTTGTGCCCTGGCTGGCTTGATGTGTCCCCAAAGGACTTCAACCTGTCTTACCTATTCTGTCTGCTTTGGCTTGATGGGCCCAACCACAGGACTGTAACACCTCTTGCTGTTCCCTGTGCCTTGTCAGTTTGAACCATCCAGACAGTTAATCCCTTGTCCTAACTTGCCATATATACTCCACTGCTGTGTGATAGTGTCTGTGGCCGCCATGCTTTGTTAAATGATACCTACAGTTGTGGTGCCCAATGCCTGTTATACTATGTGCTGTCACTTTCTCTATATGGCAGTACACTCTGACATTTACTTTAGTTAGATTCTGCGTGTTGCTGACTGCAACATGATCTCCTACGATATAATGACTGAGTGTTTTTTTTCTTATTAGTCTAAATCAGAGCTCATAGCAGAGCTATAATGGTACTGAGGTGACTTAGTAGAACTGTCTCTGAATTATTTAACTAATGCAGTATATTACTACCTCTGATCTACTCTACAGGACCTGGTTCTGCTTACACAATGGTGTGCATGCATGGGAAGCCTGGCCTCACTATTAATACTAATTATCACGGCCATACTGCTATCCAGCTGCACATGATGCCTGTGCTTGGGCATTGGGACCACAAAGGGTGTGCAAGCCTGTGGAGCCTAGCCATTCTAATGTCACCCTTCCTCACACTACTGGCTTCATGCAATACACTGCCTGAGATGGGCATTGATCTACTCTGCTTGCTGGTGATGCTTGTCACATGGTGTCGAAGATGTGTGGTTATGCATCCCTGCTATTATTATTATTATTATTATTATTATTATTACTACTATTTTTATTGCACTAAATCTGAAGAGTGTACATGAACTCAGTAGGATCGGACTCTGACACGGCACCCACATAGTGTAGCATGGAGTGTAAAATATTTTTTACACCTTCTCCACACCCAGTATAGGGATCACCTGCTGGAGGATTATGAAGATCCTCTATATAAAGTGGATTCCTAGCAAGCACTTGCCATGGAAGTTAGAAATGCCAGTGGCATCACTCACTCTGATGGGCAGTGCCAGCATATGTATAGTGACCTGAGGAGGTACCACTCAAACCTTCTCAGTCAGTCCAAGAAAGAGGTTGTAAAGAGAGAGAACTATTGATAAAGTAAGCAATCTGTTTTTACGTTATCACTGTTCAGCAGGCATGACAGCTATAGCTGTAAGTGACATCTGCTGTGATGAACATGCTGTGACTCTACTTCTTGTTTTATGTTTTCCAGCTGCCCAGGAGATTGAGAAAAAAAAACAGACAAGCATGCCAGCTGGGGAAGGCTATGCTCTCCAGGCAATTGTTTAAGTATACTGAACTGCTGGCATTATTGTATTACTTAGACTCTTTACCACAACACTGAAGAGTTATTTATATATATATATATATATATATATATATATATATATATATATATATATATATATACAGAGAGAGAGAGAGTGAGAGAGAGAGACAGTCTGTAGGTAGTACTGCTGCCAAAAATCAGAATGTTGTGCACAAAATTTAAATGGATGGGATAGTTGAACACATTATGCGAATGCAGTAGTGCATCCACATAAGTGTACTCGACTATCTGCATGGAGATCGCGGTACAGTGAGGATTGGAAATTCATCCATATCCTCACTGTAGTGTGATCTCAGAGTTAGAATATATTAGTAGCGGGGGTGTGGGGGGAACAGTGTGATATGTCGTATAGGAGTCTTATTTACATCAGATCCTATATGGCTGTCACATGATGGTTTTGGTAACAATGGTGACTCAAATGTGTCGATCATTTGGGTTGACAGTGTGTCCATTCGAAATGTTTGTGTTTGGTTTTACTTTTCGTTGTTTCGAACGGCAAATGTTTTGCCGTTCGAACAAACGATAGTAAACCTATATATATATATATATATATATATATATATATATATATATATATATATATATATATACATGTGTATGTGTGTGTGTGTGTGTGTATATGTATATATATTTTTGCATTTTAATATTTATCCATTGCTTAATTATTTATTCTCCCCATTACTGTGATTCCATACTAAACTGTATCAATTGAAACCTGCAGCAGTGTACTTGTTTTATCATCAGTTGTATATATTGTGTACCATTGCTATTGGTTTACATTACTTTGCCGATTTAGGTTTTCTCTGTCCAGGTCCTGTTTTGATAAGCTACACTACATAACACTGACCACTGTTTTTCAGTTCTTTTTTATTCTGTTGCTTTGTTGTTTTGCTTTTCTCTCTCTATATGTTTTATTGTTTTGCAGTATTGGCTATGGAGCAGGCAGAGGCAAAGTGGTAGCCACTGTCCTCTGCACCAGTCCCACTTTGACTGATGAGTCCCCAGCAGTCCCCAGGTCTGTATGACTGCAGGGTGAGATATTCTATCATGTTAAGGGTGATCTAGAAGACTCACTTTAGGATCTGATTTCCTTCAAGATATTGTATTATTAGTTTCATGTCACACAGTGGCTCTACACTACATTTTAAACTGAAAAATTTACCACTGAATTTATTATTATACTTAACCTTATATCTTTAATAAATTATATACTCAACTAACACATGACTATTCCAACATTTTCATAGTCAGAAGTTAGTAAAAGGAATCGGCCAAGAAGTGTGTAAAGAAAGAAAGAAAGAAATTTATACCAATACCAATCTTATATACTAATGAGAACATCAAAGCAAGATTAAACAAAGATAGGATAGATTATAAAATGTTTTTTATTGTGTCATATTAAATTGACTTGCTGGATATAAAATTATCTAAAATAAATGTAAAATTATCTATGGTATTAAAGAACTGAATGATATAGTAGGTAAATGCCCAATCTGTTACCTCTAGCCATCATATGATGTTTTCAGTCACATAATCCCCGGGATTCATGAAGCTTGCACCAGGCGCATGCATAGCATAGGCGTTATAATGACAAATATGGCCATTGAGCGATTCAGGTACGATCCGATTCCATGTGCAGTACCGGCGTACGCCAGATCTGCGCAGCCTCCGGCGTAGGTATGCTAATCACCCCATGTGCAGTGTCGCACCATGCAAATGAAGGCATATAGTGATTCATGAAGTGGTGCAGGCGTAGCGTAAGCCCACGGAAATGTAAACCAAAAAACATGGTTTACATTTTCCCAAACAGAACATCAGAGCTATGGAAGACCCAGGTATCACAACGTTAACATATGCCAATGGTAAAATATACAGCCAATGGCATAAGAAAAGATGCATAACACGTAAATAACAACATTTAATGTCATGTCTACAGTAACGCACAGCACAACTGCAGGGCATGTGTGCGGAAGCTGTAACATAAAGAAATAATATAAAAATGTCATAAAATCGCAACGTAATAGAAATCAGGTTTACAGCATAATAGACAATGGTAGGCATGGAACACCACAACCAAGGTGCAAGGGTTGCTAAGGGCTTGCGACAGTGTTCGGCGCGGTAACTATGAATTAGTAGTCAATGCCATGCAAATGAGGCAGATAATACTGAATCGCAAATGTCCCGCCGGATGAAGGTTGTACCATACAGCGCAGCGGTATAACACCGAGGAGTGGCTCAGAGGAGATACATGACATCAGCAGAAGGGTGTGCCACCGTAACAGTAAGCACGTTGGAGCATTGCAAACCTGGCCTGTCCGTTGCTAAGCAAAGCTGCAGGACAGGGGTGGGAAGGAATCATTTAGTTGAGAGCACACATGGTGGCCAAAAGCACATGTGTACGAGGATGAAAACATGCCCGAAACCCAGTAATCGGATGCACGCGCCACAAACAATAGCAGAAACAGGAAGGTCAGGGGAAGAAAAGAAGGAAATGTGGAAGTAGGGTAATTGGAGTACTAATGAGCAATCAACACCAATCAACCCACGAAGGCCAATTGACGGCAGCTGACAAGTCTGCTTGCAGAAACCTGCAAAACAGGATAGGGGAGGCATTTGAATGCAAAGAAAGGAGGGGAGGTATTGGATTGCAAAGATAGGAGATCTGACACAGCAGAGCAAAGCAAACTGACAGCAGACCAGTAGTAGCACACATAATGCAAGATACGCCAGGTCCAGGAAAGTACAAATGAAAGTAGGCTGCAGGATGCACGCCAGAAAATGGTAGGTGCAACGCGGAGAAATGTAAAGGGAAGGTCAAGAGGTAATCCACGGCAGGCAAATGTATTCAACACCAAAGGCACCACAATAGTAGTTCCGGCAGTAAAACACATAAGATAACCTGTAGCTACGATCATACATACACACCCTATGACATGTGTTCACAGCACAATAGTATAAAGTGTGAAAGCACCCAACACACACCTGTGTATTCCCAAACACCGCATCATAGGTGTAAACACACGGGGAACTTTTAAAATGTACATGTTGGGAGCTGCCATAACTGTGATTCATCAGCATGTATTAGAGACTGACGGTGTTGTGGAGGATGATGCTGACAACCACCACAAGCCCCAGAGGAGAAGGAGAGTGTTCATACCAAGGGTAACCTACCAGGGGCTACATGACCTGGAGATAGTAGAGCATTACAGTGTGGACAGTGACATCTTACAGCAAATAGTGGAGCTGTGCTGGCCACGCCTGACAACCAGAAACAACAGAGGGGAACCCATCCCAGTGGACACGAAGGTATGTGTAAGCCTGCAAATACTGGCCACAGGTACCTTTCAAAGGCCAACTGGAGATATAATGGGGATCTCACAGGCATCAGCATCCAGGGTACTACACCAGTTCCTGGATGCCATGTTACCACATGCCAATGAGCAGATATACTTCCCCAGAACTCAGGAGGAGTTGCCAAGCAATATGCGCCACTTCCACAGTGTGGCACAATACCCGGAGGTATTGGGTGCGATAGACTCCAAGCACATACAAATCAAGTCACCACCCGGTGAGCAGGGTAGGCGCTACATAAACCGCAAGGGATTCCACTCCATCAACTGCCAGGTCGTGTGCAATGCCCAGGGCATTATCATGGATGTGTGTGCTGGCAGCCCTGGAAGCTACCATGACTCCCATATCTGGCATGCCTCACAGCTGTATCAGGTATTTGTCAGGGGGACATCCCACATGGCCATCTCGTGGGGGATGCTGGCTATGCACTGGAGCCGTGGATGATGACTCCCATCAGAAATGCACACACACCCATGCAAGAACGCCATAATGAGGCACACGCACAAACCAGAATCATCATAGAGCGTGTGTTCGGGATGCTGAAATCACGGTTCCAGTGCTTGAATACATCTGGTGGAGCCTTGCAGTACTCTCCAGGCACGTGTGCCCACATCGTCATAGTATGTGCCATGCTACATAATATGATCCTGCGGAAGCAGCTGCAGCAGGGACAAAATGGTGAAGGCCCTCATAACCCACCACAATTGCCAAGGCCATTACAGGCACAGAGGGATTCAGGCCATGAACACACTGTGCCAGCCCCAGCAGGCAGACGGAGGTGTGCCCAATATACCTACGCCTTGGCAAAGAGGGAACATATAGCACATACTCTGACAGTGTAGGCCCCTATGGACTGACACCTCTCCACCTGCACACACAGTAAAATGGATGGCACACAAACATGACCACCTGTAAATTGTAATGTATAGGTGGCCCAATGTGTGACTCCTACATAGGCAGCCCTCAAACACTGTAAACACAACAGCCAGTGAAACACGGAATGCCAACACCTGAACAGTACATGAGTCTTACAGCATATGGTGGTGCTGTGTGCCTGTCATGTTCCCCGCCAGATATATATATATATATATATATATATATATATATATATATATATAGATATTATATATATATATATATATATATATATATATATATATATATATGTATATGTACACATATGCATATATATAATACAGATAGAAAGGGCAATAGCGGGATATATGGTGATATAGATGGATTCAGCGATATCTGCAAATATAATAGATAGTTCAACGACATTCATAACATCTTGGAGGTACAAATAAATAGGATACCGCCAACAATGGAATGTGTAACATACCGACATGCGTAACCATGAGGCTGAAAGACCAATAGAACACAGTACTGGAACAGTACATCCGCGAGTAATAGTATGATGATATGAAGGGACAGTTAGTCACCACTGCCGGTGTCGTGGTCCACATAGGTACTGTGTTCAACTGTGTCTGTGAGTGCCGTAGTCTGTGTAAGTGTGCGTTGAGGGTGCCGTGTGCATCTCTGTGTGACTGTAATGTGTGTGTGTGTCTGCAACATGTGTATGTTAGTGCCAAGTCAGAGGCAGATCAGTACGGTAGGTGTGGGTATAGCTAGCCGTAGGCATACGGTTACTACCTGTCCCACAGTAGGAGGGACAGCCCCACCCTGGGCAGGTGTGTCCTGACATAAAACAGTACAAAGGGCAAATGTCCGAGATGGTAGGACATAAATATGTCCCATATATAATGTAACAGTCGTATTTAATAGTTATGCCTGTATGTAAGAAACTTAAATGTTACATGCAATATGATAAGTAGCCAAAGTCACACAACAATAGGTATGTAGTGAGGATAAAAGTATATGCTACCTGTGTACTGACCGTGGCTACGTGTTGGCCTGTAAACACCGCTTTGTGTCCCGCAAGTGTCCAACAATGACCATATGAAAAGGTGGCAACCCATGGCAAACAGGCTCTTTTAACAACACAACCACAATGACTGCAAATATCTGGGACAGAAATGCAAGGGATAGCTGTCACTTATACATATCCCCTGATATATCGCTGCAATTACGGAGGTATAGAAGTAGCAAGCTCACCTGCAGATGATATAGAAACCAATTAACAATGGCCCAATGTACAATCCCGTAACATAAGTCTACTAACTGTTAGCTCTCTAATTAGGGACGGAGCCCACACACATATATACGGATTATGTAGAAATGCAAGGCCCACAAACCTTATATGTTACATACAACCACCGACATCCCCCACACTAGAAACTAAAGCAATACAAACTGTAATAGCAGCACAGACATCCAGTCAGATAATTACATCTACAGAACCCTCAACATACCGTGTGAGAGACACAATTAAAGGCGTCATGCAAAATTGCAGGTGTTGTATAATGGAACAAACAGCCATGTTACAGGTTTTGATTGCAATACTCCGTTATCAGACATCGGGATGACAGGTACACCCACATGTTGAACCAAATACTCTACCTGTCACACACAATCCACGGGGGACATGAATGCAAACTATACTTGTCTCCATGCATAGCAGTTGCAGTTACACATAACAAAACACAATACAGACCGTCTCCCCGAAGGTAGGGCAAATAGGCAACGCCTAAGTGGAGAATCCATTTATACCCCACTGTCGCCGCGTAATTGGCAAATGGAGTAGCTGCACAGCTGATATGCAAGTAATTAGTCACTCAGGAACACCAATTGGCGGGATGAATCCACATGTTTCAGGTATCGACGTATATAAGGATGACTTGCCAGACATTCAAACCGTATGCTCATACCGAATAACAGTTGAAACACTGTGAGAGAGATAGAAACAAAACGCCGTAACGACAACAAGGTATGTAAAACACCCGATATGTAAGGTTATGTATTGCATGATCTGTATTAATTAGTTTTACTGTATGTATAGCCTGGTTTGCATTAATTAAACGTGTCCACAATGCATAAAGTGGGGAAAGGTATTTATGTAGTGATGTCTTGCTGAGCATACTAATGCTTGTAGAAACTGTGCGTCCAGCAGTGGGACACAAGGTACACAGCACAGACACCACAAGGGATGCTACATGAGGGCATTAAACAGAACAATGCCATACAACCCGCCGTCAGTGGTAGGGTATGTCCAACAAGGACGTGCCATAGCAGGGGATAGTATATGTTGATATACTGTCACAGCACGCATGTGTATGGGCATATAACATTAATGACATATGTAAGGTGGTCCCGCTATGCAAGTATGCTTTGCATTATGGGATACTATGTGAAATATGTGTAATGTATAGTATTATAGGTAAATATGACAAATATTCTACACAGCATAACAGGCATATCATGCATACCACAGGTATCGTCTATTGGTATGTACAATAACAGGATACATATGGCCTGTAGGTATGGGACATAGTAATAGCATGATAGCTAATCTAAATGGAAGGGCTACCAAGTAACCATGCACAAAGGACATGTAATAGCTGCACAGGTGCATAGTGGGGTACTATGCAGTCTGGCAAGTCCATGTGTAAGCACAACTACAGTGTTCACACTAGTGGCACCTCTCCAGGGTAGTGTCCTGTGAACAGCAGAGCCAGGTGTCACCTGCACCTCTGCACAGTACAGCCACTGCAGTGATCCCAGGCCTACATGTGTCTCCCAACCACCAAGGGAGGTATCACATGAACAGTGCTACTGAGTGTCCCTGCGTGATGTACATAGGACTTATGTTCCACAGCATGGTGAGTGTCCGGTTTGGGAATGCAACCCAAAAGCACATCCCATTCATTGTGGCGTGTGTGCACATATCCATGAGCATGTTGCTCACAGTGGCCTCTGCTTATGTCACGTATGAGGAGTATATCCATCAATAATGTTGTGGACATGGGCCCTGTCTGATCAGCAGAGGTCACCCCTGAGTATGTAGTATGCAAAGGTGTACAGATATGGTGTCCGTAGTGCAGCCGCATATTTAAACTGTCGGAGCTCAGTAAATGTCATGGCGTGTTAATGTTGTGGCATGTAAAGCTGTAGCTGTTGTGTAAGGTACACCCTAAATGGGGTGGTGTACCCTTGAATGTGTGTAGATGTCTTGAGTTCAGAGGTACAATGGGTGCCTACGTACCAGCTACACACCCAGTACAGATAGGTGTGGCCACGTAGAAGGATATCCATGCCACAGTGGCAATACAGTAACCACAGGAGTGGGTATGACATATGTGTGTACTGCAAACATGTACAATGTGATATGTATGTAGGGGACTACCATCCATGTGATAGTCAGTGGGTGAATGGTGTAATGCAAAGGTGATGTGCATGCACCTTGTGTCATGCAGCTTGATGCCATGATAGTCATATTATGTATCTGTCACAGTGACACCAATATGGTTGGAGTCAGTATCATCTGGTGGAGCAATCATGGTGCTTGGTATGTAGGGGTTTGAAAGCTAGGCGGGGAAAGTCACCTGTGCCAGCCTGTTCCGCAGGGAAGCATATACTGAACATGAGGGGCCCTATGACTGAGGACCGTGGTATGCCAAATGTACCTGACATGTAGTAGGTACTATGGTATGCTGGCCTCACTGTGTGTCCTGTCCATCAGCCACATAGCATAACATCCTGAGACACAGGGTATGATGTGCAGGTGGATGTGTATGTTGTCAATACCAGAATGGGGAATGGTGCTGAAAGGCAATGAGAGGACAATGTAGGATGTGTGGACTCCCATACCATCAGCAACTGCCCTGGTGACTGTATGAAAGGAGTCCACCATGTGTAGGGGCCATGCTCTGGCCTTAACAAGCCCAACCCAGGTGGCAGCAAAGGACGGGAGCCCAACAATGTCTCTGTGAATGACGTCCTTGATGATGTCCCCCATAGCCATGCAGAACAGTCCAGTCAGGTGTGTAGGACTATAGTCCCACTCGTGCAATGAGGTGCCACCTGGGTGTAGTGTGATAAATGCTGCTGTGTGCCATTCAGGGGCTACAATGTCTGAAATAAGGCTATTACTGAATATGGTGGCCTAGTGGGGAGACATGTAATTCAGAGGTTGGTGAACATCACAGCCTGGGATGTTGGAAGTTGACATGGGGCCAGTGTCCCAGGACATATAGAGTGTAGGTCAGTACTGTGTATGTGTGACCACAGGGACACCACAATGTTCATGTATGGATTGCAGCCCTGTAGTGTGTGAGAGGGTGTACTGTCAGCATTGAATCCATCCTCCAGCATGTTGCCAACAACACCTGGGTCTGTAATGTTCCTGAATGACTGTTGTACGTGACAGCAGATGTGGGTGTTGCCTTCGAATACTGACATACCATCATAATGCCTGGTGGTACACCCCGGAATGTGTGGCAGTCATGTTTACGTAGCTAGTCTTGGAGTATGTTGTGAGGGACCCTGTGGCCCCACCACAGCTGACCAGTGAGCCACCCCACACATGGGAATGTACACCACTGTGCAACAGCCTACACCTGTTGTTGTACATCATATGTCCATGGAACATGACCACCAGAGTGGCGTCTGCTATCTGGTGTGTACCATCATGGCTCTGTGTGGAATAGCATGATCCATGCAGTTGTGTACATGCTAATGAAGTGCACTGGGGTATGTGTCAGCATTTGTATGTGCATTGTCCATCTGCACGGGTGTCATAATGTTAACAACCGCTGTCAGCAGACGTCTGTAGTAGGTGTTGTAGTACACATGTACTGTGTATGCTGTGATGGGTGTGTTGCCGGGATGTGGCTAACAAGGTTGATTGGAATATGTTCGGAATCTACCAATGAGGGGATAACCCCAGGTGTGTAACACCAGTCACATGGTGGTAGTGTTCATGCCAAGGGTAATGTAGGTCTTGGAAGTGGTGTGTATGGGTTGATCCAGCAGAGCGGAGGGTATGACTCATGGATGTGTAGGTACATGAGTGGCTATCCCAGTGAAGTGTGAGGTAGTATCAGTCACACATCAGTAGTAGCTGTCTGAGGCCCACTGTCCACTATACCAACATAGAAGGTATGTTACCCGTGGGGTATGATGTTGACTCTGCCGCTTGTTGCAATGTGTATAGTGGTCCCGGACACAGTTAGTTGCATGTGGAGCACCTCTGATGCATTGTGCTAAGTAACTTGCCAGGATGTGTGCAAAACATAGTGGGATATGGGAACCCCTCAGTTGTGGGTGTGCCGGTCCAGGTATGTGCCTGGAAGGTATGGTCTGTCTATAACCTGTCGTTGCAGGTGTGCTCTGCAGAGCCTAAAGGCAGGTCCCAGTCATTGCAGAGATGTTTGAGTGGTGCATTATAAGGTGTGCCTTGCCTGCGTGCATCACAGAGGAAGATGCAAGCATTGTGTCAGATGACCCCATGTCGTGCCTGCCAGTTACCACCCTGCCGGTGACAGTTATTGGAAACTGTGCAAGACAGGCAGTATAGAAGCAGCAAGAGCCTTACATGTGAGCTTTACTCCCAGGGCTGACAGGTGTAAGTCATCTGTGCCACAGTATTGTGTTTGACCAGGACAGTCATAGCGGACAGATACCACATGCCTGTGGAATGACAATAGGAGCATAGGCAACTGTTGAAGTGACACAGTCGGTCATTGTACAGTGGTATCGTGTCCGGACAAATGCAAAATGCTCCCCATGGCTAGGCCCACACCCTCAGGGCTATAAGAGTGGTGAGCTATTGCATGTCCCTGCACACGTAGTCTGTGAATTGGCATCACAGGGCAGTCACACTAACATGGCGAATGACAGACATATCGTACCTGGTGAGGTGTGGCATGGTTGCATAGGTTATGTTGCAGAAGCAGTTACCTGACAGCAAGATGTAAGCGACTAACGCCTTGTGTAGCCTGCTGTGTGGAACTGCAGTGTGACTCCCTACAGAGTCAGCTATGACTGGTGTGTTGTGAATGTTATAACTCACTATTGGCTGTATGTGATGGGCACACATGCGTCTGTGGGCTATAAGCTGGTGATGTTATCTTCCATGATGGGGGCTACCTCTGGTGCCTACAGTGAGTATGGAGACGTACTGCACAAGTTGTGCTCGTAGGTGTGGCCAGTGGTGTAGATCATGTGAGACTATGTGATGGGTGGGGCGTGTTGTGAATGTTACACATCGCCAAATGACTGTCAGGTGCAGTCAGGGTTGGCGACAGCATTACCCCCAGCCATAGCTGTCAGCCTCCTGTCCCCAAACTGAGGAACATTAGCCCTCATACTGTGTGACAAATGGGCAAAACGTGGAACACTTACAACTGGCTTAGTAACAATGTCAACTAGGAAGGGCATATGATGGCTAAAATAGGCTGGTCTTACGTATAAAAAAGATATTCCAATGAATTAATATGATTCCCATCCATTTAGCCATGGCTAGCAGGTAAACTATTTACAACAATGAATGTGTGACAGACCCTTCCAATGTGGAAACTTGAGGAACATGCACCTTTTAAAACCCCAAATGAGGTACGTTCCTCGTAATGAGGTACACCTGAGAGCTATGGGCCCAGCACGGCTGCAGAAGTGCATCCCCCACAGGCTGTAGTGCCGTATGTTGGGAGGTGAGCATTGAATGTGTACATAAGACAGTTGCTCTATTGCCACATGTACGACATATCCCTCATATAGACAGGCAGTAGCACTGGTACGTGACAGATGGACATGCCTGTATATACAACCATGTCCCACAGGATATGTGCGTTATGTGTGTACAACAGCTGTCGTACCTTAAGCAAGCTGGGAAGTGTAGAACAGCCAGTGTACCTGTGGGAAATGGTGTGGAATGGGCGCTATAGTAATCAGTAGCTCATGACATGCTCACAAGTTCTGAACAAGTGCCTAGCATAACCATACAATACAGATAGGGTGTTGGATAATATAAAACCACAAGTGGTGATGACAGTCATTTAGGGTGGCACCGCACTATAACCCTGCTGAGTATGGTGTGCATGTCCATGAACCATTAGCACTGTAGATGTTAGCAGTACAGATGTACAAGACAGCACGGATATTTGATTACAAATACCTTTGCATGTCACAGGAGTGTTCCACCAGTGGCCTGTTGACACTACTCACAACTACAAAAGGTGCAAGAGTGACATGTGCACAGCACATCAGTGCCAGCTACAGCAGAACAGGGTTAATGTGTTGTACCCCACCCTCATTGTAGCCCATACCATACAGACAAATGTTAGGCATCTGTGTATGTAAGGCTGTGAATGGTCATGACCTATCAGTATAGCTGTATCAGTGTTGTGAACAACATACAGAATGGGCTGTGTGGGTGAGGTGTGTGACATATGTGCACAGTCTGATGGATGATACCAGCAGTGTCACTGCTAGGTGAACATCCCTGTACCCATAAACTACTACCTAGGCTGTGGTCAACATTATGGACACTGTGTAAGGGATGGTGCTGTGCAGTGCACCCCCTGACATGGTGACGTCTCCAGGCCCCTTAGGTAGTCATATGAGGTACCCATGTCATGTCAGTGTGCCATCCATGAGCACGGAGATCACTGGACAGGCATATACAGCACTGTGGTGACCAATATTGGATCACATACCACCTGTAAGGGGTAATGGCTATGCATGGATGTGCGATACCAGCCTTCACAATCCACACTTCTACTATGCAGCATGCTGTCTACCTTGCAGAAGGACATTTGCTACACCATGATGCTGGACATGCTACATGTCCATATCCTGATCTATATGACATATGTCATGGACAGCCACCGTCCTAATACTAGGATCGCCACAGGCTGGACAGATCCCTGTGCCATATATGTGACATACTCCCACCATACCATGCAACCCTGTCCATCAAAGCTGCACATGTTATCCCAGTCATACATGGTGTGATGGCCGCATGGTAGATGTACTATCAACTGACTGGATCAGTAATGTGGCACTGATGCACCTTGTGGTGGCACAATGGCTGTCTGTTACAGCATGGAAACCGTGCTTGCACATGCTATGGTTGATGACCATCCCTGCAAATGTCGTCTGACTAGCCATTGTCCCTTGTCTATCACATGTGCAATACAGGCGATCCGTGGCAGGATGTTGAACAGTTGTACAGTGCTGTGTAGATGTATATGGCAAAACACATGCATGTACAGGTGTCCATGCATATGTGTGCATTGTCACTGCTCAAGTCCATTACGACTGTGTCTGTTTTGATATGTGACATATACACAGCATCCAGGTCAACAGTAGTACCATGGACACATCGAGGCATGTGCAGATAGGTAAGAACACAAGTGCAGGCAAATAGACATGCCCACAGCAAGACAGCATTTACATGGAGTATGAACACTGTAATGAGGTGACACACATATATGGTGATGATATCCAATGCATAATGGGTGTGACATGTGTGACACAAACACGTCAGTTGTGTCAGTGTCATGACGCTTTGCAAAGATAACTGTGCAGATGTAGTAGATGTCATAGAAATGTATGTGCAGCAGTATCTCTGTACATCTCTGAAACTGTGACCTGTCACCATCATTATGTCTTACAGATAATGCCCCGTACACGCCTCCCAGCATACACCCGCCAGGAGGATGATGTCCTCATCCCACAGCTCCATGACAACTATGACTTGTTGTTCAGCCATGTGCCACAGCATGCCCAGCAGCAGGATGACCTGTGGCAGGATCTACGCAGGAGGGTAAACGATGTGGGTGGCCATAATTGCACCTACCAGCAGGTGCGCAGACACTGCATGGACCTGATACGACATGCAAAACAGCGTGCCACTGCAATTGCCAGGGAACAAGGTGGAACAGGTGGTGGGCCACCAACCCAGCCCCCACTCACACACACCGAGGAGCTACTGGCCAGCCAGGGGACACCCAGGGAACAGCATCCAGAAACACTAGCTGCCATCGTGGAGGTGGGTGTCTCCCAACCAATGAGCCTGGAGTTGCCTGGTAAGTCAGTACTGCACATATGGCTATTATATCCCATGTAGTTGCATGTGTCACTGTACATTATGTAAAGTAACAACATATGCCAGGTATGTGGACACACATGCTGCATACTACAGTATGCTACGTTGTGTATGCACACATGTGCATACTGTATGCTATTACACAGGTGAATGTGTTCACATACACAGTGCAACCTGTGGCTGTCATACAGTCATGGATAATGTTCATACTGGTGTGTCACCCCTATACAGGTACCTCTGGTGTGCCGCACAGACATGGGTCCATTGCAGGTGAGACTGGCATCAGTATCAGGCATGTTACAGTGTAGATCTATTTGCCATGTGGCCAGTTAACACTTGCACACCTGATGTTTGTTCCAGTCACGATATGCAGGTCACACCACCCTTCATTCACACACGCCACCCATGTGCAATAAATACAAATGTAATGATACACCAACTTGAAACCACAGTACTTGTCATTGCGACATGTGTGGTCAGCTGTGCATACAATGGTGGAGGTGTTCTACAATGGAGGCATATGTAGTATGCATTGGAACAACATGTGTTGTATGCACACAGTACCACACAGTGAGCTGTGATATGGGCAGCCAACAGGTGTCACCATTGTGTCATATGCCCCTGCATTGGGTGCACACATTGTGATGTGCCACCTGACATGTCCCAGACATGTAGTGTTCTGTCTGCAATATTGTCACACTATCGCATGACGTATACCCCACATACCAAACATACAACCCGTTGTCTGCATAGCCCTGTGGATTGTGACATATCTGACATCTATGGGTGTATGTCATATGGGACAACACAGACATGTGGAAAAGATGCCCATCACACACAATTGGCCAACACATGTGCACACATGGCCATGGGGGATGGCCAGAGACATGTAGCCACACAGTACTTGGGATGCGTATACACCCTGTTGCACATTGTCCACACATGGTCCAATTATAGCCTTAGTTGACCGATTATACAGTTGATGTGGTACACTGGACAACCCAAAAGCCTGTGCACAGCTACTGGAGGTGTCACTGAAGTCTACCATATACGATCTGTTGAACATCACGACTGTGTTGCAGTTATGGCTATGCAATGTGTACATATTATGCATTCTACAGCAACATAGATGCCTCATGTTGCCATGCAATGGCACAGCGTCTGTGCTTCACACTGTATAGCAATGTAGATGGCTCATACTACCTTCCCATGCTCATGCACATTTGCTAAACATGCATTCTATCTGTAGGGCATACACACAACACTGCAATGTGAAGCCCATTATGATGCTGTACATGTGTCAGGACACCATTGTGTCAAACATGTATGCATGTTAATGCACATGTCAGCAGATTACATGTCAAGGTCACATCAGCCATGTGTACTGTTATCCTGTTCTGGGCCACATGGTGTACCACGGGAATGCATGCATACTACCATGATTGTGTGAACTGCATGGCTACTGATATGACACCTGCTTGCTGTAGTGTGCACCCCAGGGAGGTATGCTTACTAACACTATTAATTTCTGAGCTGCATGCCCTCTGCTGTATCACAGGCATGCTGCATGCCATCTGACAAATCACATGCATGGTGTGTCTGTGTGTGTGTCTGTGTTTGTGTGTGTGTGTGTGTGTGTGTCTGTGTATGTGTGTGTGTGTGTCTGTGTGTGTGTGTGTGTCTGTTTGTGTGTGTGTGTGTGTGTGTGTGTGTGTGTGTGTGTGTGTGTGTGTGTGTGTGTGTGTGTGTGTCTGTGTGTGTGTGTCTCTGTGTCTATTGTACTTTACAGTATTTCTTTGCATTCACAGGTGATGTAGGTGCGTTATCCTCCTGCGGTCCATCTGATGTTAGTGTCCCCACAGATACTAGCGGTGATGAACATATGCATGAGGTACAGGCAGGGTTGTCAGGGGCTGAATCTGTGCCAATGGTTACCATCCCAGCTATGTCCCTTTTTTCCCCGCACACAGTTCTGCTGCCAACACATACCGCATCACCAGTGGCCAAAGAGGAAGGACATTCAGCGTCTGTTAGCACGGAACAGGAACATGTGGTGGCTACAGAAGGTGTGTCTACACACCATGGTGTCAGTGTAATGACTGCAGATGTGCTACACAGGCATGTAGCCGGTGCTGCTTGTAGGAGGACCTCTGGCAGACATGCACCTGCAGGACAGAGCGCAGCAGCTGGTATCACCGGACGCATGTTCCAGACTGTAATGGTGGCACAGGCACGTGCTGAACGGTAGAACAGAGAAGGGCAGAGGCTGCAGAGGGCTGCTATCCATACTGTAAATGACAACATCCAGGCATTGGCAAATGCTCAACAGCAGATTGCTAATGTTCTGGATAGGCGATTAGGTGAAATGGTCAGAATCCTTGACCGAGGCATGGCAATCCGCGAGCGGGAGCTATCTGTGCTGGAACACCTGGCAGGAGTGAGGCGTAGGCCACATGGATGTAGGCCAGCAATACCACTTAGTATAGGTCGACATGAGCGTGCCACCTCACATTCCCACTCCCATAGTGCCTGTAGCAGTAGCAGTGCAGCTGGTGCTGCGCTGTCAACTCCAGGACACAGCAGGCCACATGGACGTGGCCCTGGACGGTCTCAGCAAGGACACGGTTCCAGCGGACATGTGTCGTCAGACAGTAGCCACTCTGTACCTCCACCTGGTAGTGCACGTGCAACCCCAGGCAGGCACAGGTCACGTGGCCGTGGACGGACACAGTGAGCTGTACAACCTGCTCTGTACAATCTGGGGCTGTCAATTATACCCCGTGTAGGCATCACAAATGGCAGAACTGTGTACACACATACACGCACACAGCAAACACAAATGTAGGGCTCCACAACATCCACATGCATACTGCACAGACATGTCCAGTCAACTCACCGGCCCTTACACACACACATGATGTTATCCATTGGTGCAGCCTATGCCCCTGGCAAACATATCACCCTGTGCATATGATGAAGACTGTGCCGCATCCCTGTCATCCACACCATCGGTGCAGGGTTATGCACAAATATTCTGATGCACAGGGTGGACAGCATAGTGAGAGGTGTATGTAATACCTGTGTATGCATAGTGAGGGATGTGTATGTTGCAGTGGTTGTGTGTGAATACTGAGAGATGTGTATGTGACATAGGTTGTGTACTGTCGACATGCACCAGTCATACCATGTAGTGCAGGTGCAGCATGCATTGTGATGTTCTTGGTTTGCTTGCATTTACTTCGTAGCTGTTGTTTTTCCTTGGCTGCCGTTTTTGCGATGGAAGATGAAGGGGACCTAAATCAATCACAGGGTAACCTGACCCAATTATTGAATTTAATTAATGTACGCCTTGACCGCTTATCGGAGAAGGTTGATAATGTTGCTAGTTCCAACTCCAGTGGACACTCGAGGGGTTCTACTTCACCCAGCAATACCAACAGTAACCACCAACAGCTTCCTCAAAGGCAGGGGAAGTTTCAAAATGAACAGCGTCAGCCAGTGGATCATATAGAACGGAGGCCCATTAGTTTGGACAACAACTTTAACATCAGGTCATGGCTGAATGCAGAACTGAATATGGATGAACAAAATACAGGTATAGAACAGTCTGATAACATTTTAAACATGGGCAATCTAACTGAAAAACTTAAGATCTTTGACAACAAACTGTTTAAAGCAAAAAAACTACAGTTAGAATTAAACTATCTAAACAGATGTGTTCAAGAAAAAATTGTGCCTAAGGGGCTAAGGCTTTTTTCTTACCCCACTGGTCTTGTATTTGGTTCTGATTTCTTTAATGACTTGACTGAACTGTACAACAACCAAGGCCTGGAAATTTTAAGGTGCATGATGAAGCATTATGCCATTTCTTTAGAAGATCTGAACAATGAGATTTCCAACCTGGAAAATGAGATAAAAAATGATATGGACTTCAGTAGATACAAATTTGAATTTGACAGAACTCTTAACAGTGTTTCTCAACAAATGGTCAAACTTAAGGGCAACAAATTGAAAAAATTACAGAGGGACCTTAAAGCGTATAGAGAAGGGGAAGCTTTTCCAAAACCCCCACCCACTCACAAAGTCAATGCTATAGTAAAATCAAATGGTCCCAGTTACCCAAAACAGCAAAATAAAAACAGGCATGGGACAGTTAGATCTACTACAAATACCTATGCAACGCCCCTTGACCATGTGTACGTGGATGAGGAAACTTTTGATGATGTTAACAACGAACCGGAAACAAGTCACAATGTTCAGTTTGGGAATGTTACCAGGCATAACCAAGGTGGACAAAAAAACTACCAGGGGGGGAGGGGGAACAATTGGACAACCAATCCCCCCCACGGTCAGAAACGGAGATACAACACCAGGAGCAACAATCAACACCAGGATTAAGATTGTTTGAAGTTATATCAAACACCAAAAATGACTTCAAAATTTATAATTATACTGAATGTCATATTGATTCTAAACTGGTGGAATTGTTTGCTAAGGGAATGACTTTTGTTCCAACAAGAAAATGTGATATTACCGAACTAATTTTAGATTTTAAAATGTTCACACGTAAATTAAATTTAAACATCATGTTTGGTAACAATAGTTACAATACAAGTGAACTTAAGATAGCCAGCACTTATAACCCACCTCACAACGACACCTTAAATTTATTTGAACACTTGTGTATTAGTGAATTTAGGGAACTTAACAGACATCCCAACAACAGTGACCAAAAAATTAACATGTCAAATGAAGAAACTTATTTACTGAACACAATTAGAGAATTACCATTGAGGCTTATGAAACCTGACAAAGGTGGGGGGATAGCAGTGTTTTATAATAGTGACTATTCAAACATTATGGTTTCAATTTTAGGTAGCGATACATATGAGGAGACAAGCAGAAACGAACTCAACCAAGCATACAACAGAATAAAAATGTTCTTTAGTGACCTTTACACAGATGGTATCATAAACATCAATCAATACACCTACATCACGATGTTGGCACCCAGAATTCCTAAGATCTTTGGTATACCAAAGTTACATAAAAATGTACTTAATCCACCATTTAGGGCTTTGGTAGATGCAAGGCAGTCCATAACATACCCATCTGCAAAGATGGTGGACTGTATTCTTAAAAAATATGTAGAATCAGAAACACAGATATTAAAGGACTCTTGGTCCTTCTTAGAATGCATTCAGAATACACCATTTAACGCATCAGGAAATTTTCTAACAGTTGACATCTGTGAGCTATATTCTTGCATCCCACATGCCATTGGGACTGAGTGGGTCATAGATTTCATCCGGAGCAAGGGGGCAAGACAATGAATGTCTGTTGGTTGAACAACTATTGGAGATTATTTTAGCAAACAACTTTATCTTCTTTGAGGGTTTGCTTTTTAGACAAAAGGTAGGGGTAGCCATGGGTTCCCCTATGGGTTCGAGTTTCGCCAACTTGGTTTTAGCATTTTGGGAAAAAGAACACCTACTTAATAGTGTATGGATGAACCAAATCCTTTGTTACAAAAGGTTTTTGGATGACATATTCATTATTATTAAGGGGGACGAAGAATATGCAAACCAATTAGTGGACTACCTTAGTTCAACCACACACTTTTTAAAGTTTACTAAAAACTTTCAGTGTAGTACAATTAACTTTCTTGACGTGTGTTTATCAAAAGACCTGGACAAATACACGGCGAAGATTCACAGGAAAGAAACTCACTGTAATAGTTACCTACACTTTACCAGCATGCACCCCCACCATCAAAAGAAATCAGTTGTCAAAGGACAACTAGTCAGGGCTGCTAGAATGGTAACAGTCGATGAGGACTTCAATGAAGAATGTAATTTGTTGCATGAGATGTTCATAAACAGGGGCTACCCAGACCCATTTCTAAAAGGTATATTTGAGGAGGTCATTGAAAAAAGAAATAGGGGCATTTATGCACCTATCTTGAACGGCCAAGTTAAATCTAACATTACTTCAGTGTATAACGGTAACTCTGACCAAACTCCTTCATTAATTACAATGGCTACAATGCAAGAATCTGGTGACAGGGAGGGCAAAACTGAAGAAAATTTCAGTACTGCATTTACTTTCACATACTGTATTGAGGCATTAAACATAGGCAATATAGTTAGGAAGTACTGGCGGTCATTGTCATTAGATAAAGATTTAACACACATCCTTGCCCACGATCCAATTATTACATATAGAAGGGGCTATAATTTGAAAAAATTATTGGAAACAAAAAGTAAAACTAAACTACTCAAAAGAGGTACAACAAAATGTGGGAGTTGCAAATACTGTCCATACATAAATACTTCAGAAAGGTTTAACATCAGAGACGAAACCTTCCAAGTTAACACACTGTGCAACTGTAATTCTAAAGGAGTAGTCTACCTGGCCCAGTGCACAGAATGTTTTTCATTCTATGTGGGCAAAACCGATAGACGACTCCGTGATAGGATTTATGAGCACTGTTATGCAATTGCCAAAAATAAGGATGACAATGCCCTAGCTAGGCACTGCACAAAGTATCCGGATCATAAATTCAAATTTATGGTAATTGATCAAATTAGGAAAAACTTTACTGAGAAAGGGTTGGTGAATGACATTATGTTGAAATTAGACTTAGAGAGAAGAGAATTGAAATGGCAAGTTAGGTTAATGGCATGCACCCATCCAGGCCTAAATGAAAGTTGTTCTATTTCATGCATCTTAAAAATTAAGAACTTACTAAGATATAACTAAAAGTCAAAATCAAAATGAAGCAAAATATAGACTATAGTTTAACAACACTAAACATAGTGTACATGTCAAACTTTAAAAGCATAGAATTTTGACAGTACAAAATGCAATGAAAAGGGATTAGATTAGGTCAAAAATTAGAATAATTAAAGTATTATCTTTTAACACACTTACATCAAATAGTATATATAAACAGTATTTTTCTATTGCTTGTTCAATTTCATTTTGAACAAGGTAAACATTAGTAATCGACTATGTTACAAGAACATACACTATGGGGAAGTGTGGGTATGAGTATCCAGCTATATTCTGGGGTACTTTATATTATTTTGTTTCATTTTGAGGGTAACTTATGAATTGTATCAGTGTGCCCACATTGGCAGCAAATAGTAGCAAACTGGGGGTCTTGATGACCCCTAAGTTCAAACATTACCTTTGATTGTTCGCTTATCCGGTCAAGATATATAGGACCTATACACTGTAGGCAACGATTTTTGCATGCCCACTGGTGGGTTTATTGTAACCTAGAACACACTGTTAGACTCTACATAAGTAAAGACTTAAAACTGCAAGACAGTGAAAAATAATTAAGAAATTTACTGTTACAAACTTCAGCGTATTGTTAAAAAACACGCAATGCACAGGTGGACAGTTATATAAACATATACTTTTTAATGCAGTGAACTTATTGTAGTCCATTGACTCCTATTTGGAGGGTTATGCATGTATGGCAGTAATGTGTCCACACTGGTAGCAACTAGTTGAAATTTGGGGGATCTGACTACTTTTAGGTTTTGATTTTTTCATATGTGATTGTTGTACACCTGGACAATATTTATAGGACCTGTATATGGCAGGTAACGATTTTTGCAGGTCATTTCATATATATTTTTTCTGTAACTTACAGTACACTGGCAGACGCTTTATGAGAAAAGATTTGAAATCGTAGGACAGTGAAGAACAATAAGCAATTAATGCTACAAACTTGAGCGCATTGTTTAAAATATGCAATGCATGGGCGGTTATTTACATAAAAACATCCTTTTAAGCAGTGGAGTGTTACTTAGGTAAAAAATAAAACATTTATTGACACACTTTGTGATAGTTGGTTTTCGCAATTTGAGCCATAGTAACCCAGCGCCATTTGGTGCAATACAGGGTTACGGGGCTCTTGCGATCCACTAAGTTAGGTTGCATTGAAACCGGTGATGTGACTTGCAAGCTTGGCATGTTGCTTGCATGTTATGGGACGTAGTGGACTGTCATGCGCACAGGACTGCCGTTCCCAGATGGGGATGCTTGTCATTGTAGATGCAGGACAGAGCAATGGAGGACATATACATTTTACGTTTTCAACAACCGGATCCCAGTATTGGAATGAGATTATTTAACTCGCGCAACCATTATGTAGTGTTGTATCAACTAGCCTAAGCAACCTGTTGGATCAGAGTAGAATTGAGGATCTCTGGAGTACGGACAGATCAGGTTGTTTGCGTGTATTTTTTATGCTATATTAAGCGTGGTTTTATTTACAAATTTTTAGATAGGGATTTACTCGTAAAGTGAGTGTTTATTTATAATGTTTTAAATGGGGAACTATTGTCTATGGAAATTGTTTCCTAAACAACAAAATTTAACTGGGATCAAAGTGTTTTAAAGGAAGCTAATTAACTTTGATACATATGTTTATAATTGTTGATTTATGTTGACACTAGGTTTCAGTACATGTCAGTTTTATTGGTTATTCGTGAACATCAGAATGTTTGGAGTTTTTTAGAAAAACGGAACTTAATCATGTTCCATACTGATTCCTTTTTTTAATTGACAATTCAATCAATGATGCTGGTGCACTATTTTGTACATAAGTACTGTTATGACAGGAAGTAATTGTCTGATGAAGTTCCGGTAGTGACTGGGACGAAAAACACTGTTTGTGTTTGGTGTTTAACGTTACTGAGTGGAATAAAAGAGTGTTAACTTTTAGTTAACGGCTTACTTGTGAATTTTTTATCACATACAACCTGCTCTTCATCTACCTTCTCCAGCGGCCGTCAGTCGTGTGTTCATGCATTGTGATGTGTTCACGGTATGTGTCTCAGTTACATCTGTAGTACCATGTTGGTTGTGATATCCTGGTTCCCTCCTATGGTGTACTTGCATGTGCCTACAGGTAGCAGTGTTTGCAGTCCCCCACGTGTAACCGTGGATTACTCACAGGCACGTCTGGCAATATCAGCATGCTACATGTACTCTCAACCTGACTGTTGGACACACCAACATGACACAGATGTCCGCACATATACTGCACCTGACGCATATGGTTGGTGCCACAGGCTACACTGGACAGAGACGTGACATACATAGCAGGACACATTACAGGTATGGTGACATGGTGCAGGGGTTGTACACAGCAGCCTGGCCAATGATGATGTGAGGTGTCAATTGGTAGCTGGAGGCCACACTGTGCAGCAGTAGGACCCTGTAACAGTACAGGAACATGGCCGCATTCACGGGGTGTACACCACTATAACGCACACCCCATAGTGTGCAGGTGGAGACCCTTGCCTGTGTGGTCATCACCCTCACAGTACTATGCACCCACACGACGTGTCACAGAGAAGGGACATGCACAGGTAGCCAGTATGGCTGGGACCTATGGCATCAACAGGGTTGTGCAATGCATCACCATTACGGGTTAGTCACCATGTGGGGTTAGTGATCATTTCCCACCGTATATTAGCATACACCCTCACACCAAGCACCAGACATACATACAGACATACACACACTGTGGTGACCACACATGTGTATACGGACAGCCAACGGGTGTGATGCACCACACCGGCTGATGTCATGCTTCCCACACTGACATATGTACAGATCTCTACAATGTTGTACAGGAATGTGTAGCAACTGTGACAAATTCCCCGCGATATGTGGCATCCCTGGTCACACATTCGGACACACATGGCAGTGCTGGGAATGATACACCTGTCATATGATGACACGTTTGATAGACATGCAGCGGTATTGATTGCATTATGTGTACCAACGCTATATCTGGCAGATGTGCTGCTATATGCACACGGGAGGTTGTAGGTGTTACAGGTGCCATGTGACATATAGTTGTTAACACCTGACCGCTGTGTATGCATTATGTCAGCACCGTCACGTAACAGAGACATAGCGTACTGTTTGCACATGGCATGATAGGATGGTGCGTGACACAACTGTGAGCCACCCCCTGCACACATACATCTAGACAGGTGGTTCACCACGTTATGTACACACATCCCTCCATACGTGCTGTTTGTATGTCACCGTATACAGGTGTCAATGATGGGTCTGCATTGCATCTGCATGTTGTAGGTAGGTGCAACTATGTTACGGACATCGGCCACTGCACATGCATGGTTGCTGCATGCACAGCACAGATGTCACATGTGTCTCCTGTTGCCATGTTTGTATGCATTGCTATTGTTGGACATGTGTGTTGACATACATAACACATGGACTGCGGTATGATATCACGGGTGTCGCAGGCGACCAGTACAAGGGTATGTGTCCCGGTCAACACTGCTACCCCCTGTAGTGTGAGCATTCAACAGACATGGGCACACCTTCCATTCGTGTGTGTAGCATTGATTAGGCCAGTGTTATGCATGTGGTACATCAAAGGCTATGTATGTATGTGTTGTGTGTGCAGTCCATGCACACATCCACACAATCACATGTATGACATACCCAGACATGTGTTCATTGGTGTACAGCAACAGTCAGGTGTCACAGCTGTGTAAGGACCATGGTATGTGTTGAGCCAACCTGTTCATGTATACTGGTATCATTGCAATGCATAACACCTGTTGGATCCCTATTGGTACATGTGTACTCTGCACAGCTGGTGTATACCGCTGTACAGCCCAGTGGTCATGTGTCACATGGTGTTTTGGAACAGTAAGGCTGTGTAGTGCTGCACCGACGACATGGTGCTGACTTGACAGCTACAGTGTACACGGCAGTGTGTACGTGTGTGACCTGCACCTGTGACAGCTGTGATGGCAGCTGTGTGTGTACAGGTCACTGCATGTGTGACCGCCCTGTGCGTGAGGACAGTTATACCTTACTGTGCCCTTCTGTGTGTACACTCCATCTACATGCAAGATGGCCCTTTGCAACAGCTAAGTGTGTGAGCATGCCCAGTATGCCGTTGTGTAGATGGACACACAGTACATTCCACACTGCGCCCTTCCATGATTAGACTCCGTGTGCATGCAAGTTGGCCCTTTGCAACTGCTAAGTGTGTGAGCATGCCCAGTACGCCGTTGTGTAGATGGACACACAGTACATTCCACACTGCACCCTTCCGTGATTAGAGCCCGTGTGCATGCAAGATGGCCCTTTGCAACTGCTAAGTGTGTGAGCATGCCCAGTACGCCGTTGTGTAGATGGGCACACAGTACATTCCACACTGCACCCTTCCGTGATTAGAGTCCATCTGCATGCAAGTTGGCCCTTTGCAACTGCTAAGTGTGTGAGCATGCCCAGTATGCCATTGTGTAGATGGACACATAGTACATTCCACACTGCACCCTTCCATGATTAGAGTCCGTGTGCATGCAAGATGGCACTTTGCAACTGCTAAGTGTGTGAGCATGCCCAGTACGCCGTTGTGCAGATGGACACACAGTACATTCCACACTGCGCCCTTCCGTGATTAGACTCCATGTGAATGCAAGATGGCCCTTTGCAACTGCTAAGTGTGTGAGAATGCCCAGTACACCGTTGTGTAGATAGAAACACAGTACATTCCAAACAGACGTGTGATACGAAGCGTGTGGGCATGGCCATTGACATCCTGTATAGCCATGGTGGTCATCCAGGCAACAGATGTCCAATTTCAATGTCACAATGGATGCCTACATTGAACACACTGGTTGCTCTCTCGAAGGGTGTACTGTCTGTGGCGCATCCCGTATCTATTTAGTGTTGTAGTGCTCCGTAGATATTTAGTTGGCCCGATGACAGCACTGCCGTGTTTGTGTACGTCTACCTTGGGACAGTAATATGCTTTCAGACCGCTCACTCTCTAAATATTCCCTATCGGCATCTTTGCCTTTGCGGATGATGTCACCCACCTAGAAGTATGCCTCTGGGAGTGCTGTGTTCAGTAATCTCGGTAGCGCATTCTGTAAATGCGTAATGCTGTAGTGTGTTAGAGTAGGTAGGTGTATGTTCAACTCCCGGCCCTTCCAAGTGTGTGTGTGTGTGTGTGTGTTTCCAGCTGCCTGGGGACACAGTAATTCTTTTAGATGCCTCACAACACATACATTCCCTATCGGCGTCTTTGCCTTTGCGGATGATGTCACCCACCTAGAAGTATGCCTCTGGGAGTGCTGTGTTCAATAATCTCGGTAGTGCATTCTGTAAATGCGTAATGCTGTAGTGTGTTAGAGTAGGTAGGTGTATGTTCAACTCCCGGCCCTTTCAAGTGTGTGTGTGTGTGTGTTTCCAGCCGCCTGGGGACACAGTAATGCTTTTAGATGCCTCACAACACATACATTTCCTATCGGCGTCTTTGCCTTTGCGCATGATGTCACCCACCTAGAAGTATGCCTCTGGGAGTGTTGTGTTCAGTAATCTCGGTAGCGCATTGTGTAAATGCGTAATGCGGGAGTGTGTTAGAGTAGATAGGCGTATGTTCAACTCCTGACCCTTCCAAGTGTGTGTGTGTGTGTGTTTTCAGGTGCCTGTGGACACTGTAATGCTTTTAGATGCCTCACAACACATACATTCCCTATCGGCGTCTTTGCCTTTGCGGATGATGTCATCCACCTAGAAGTATGCCTATGGGAGTACTGTGTTCAGTAATCTCGATAGCGCGTTCTGTAAATGCATAATGCTGTAGTGTGTTAGAGTACGTAGGTGTATGTTCAACTACCAGCCCTTCCAAGTGTGTGTGTGTGTTTCCAGCTGCCTGGGGACACAGTAATGCTTTTAGATGCCTCACAACACATACATTCCCTATCGGCGTCTTTGCCTTTGCGGATGATGTCACCCACCTAGAAGTATGCCTCTGGGAGTGCTGTGTTCAGTAATCTCGGTAGCATGTTCTGTAAATGTATAATGCTGTAGTGTGTTAGAGTAGGTAGGTGTATGTTCAACTCCCAGCCCTTCCAAGTGTGTGTATGTGTGTGCATGTGTGTGTGTCCAGCCACCTGGGGACACAGTAATGCTTTTAGATGCCTCACAACACATACATTCCCTATCGGTGTCTTTGCCTTTGCGGAAGATGTCACCCACCTAGAAGTATGCCTCTGGGAGTGCTTTGTTCAGTAATATCGGTAGCTCATTCTCTAAATGCGTAATGCTGTAGTGTGTTAGAGTAGGTAGGTGGATGTTCAACTCCCAGCCCTTCCAAGTGTGTGTGTGTGTGTGTGTGTGTGTGTGTGTGTGTGTGTGTGTTTCCAGCTGCCTGGGGACACAGTAATGCTTTTAGATGCCTCATAACACATACATTCCCTATCGGCATCTTTGCCTTTGCGGACGATGTCACCTACCTAGAAGTATGCCTCTGGGAGTGCTGTGTTCAGCAATCTTGGTAGCGCGTTCTATAAATGCGTAATGCTGTAGTGTGTTAGAGTAGATAGGTGTATGTTCAACTTGCGGCCCTTCCAAGTGTGTGTGTGTGTGTGTGTGTGTGTGTGTGTGCGTGTGTGTGTGTGTGTGTGTGTGTGTGTGTGTGTGTGTGTGTGTGTGTGTGTGTGTGTTTCCAGCTGCCTGGGGACACAGTAATGCTTTTAGATGCCTCACAACACATACATTCCCCATTGGCGTCTTTGCCTTTGCGGATGATGTCACCCATCTAGAAGTATGCCTCTGAGAGCGCTGTGTTCAGTAATCTCGGTAGCGCGTTCTGTAAATGCGTAATGTTGTAGTGTGTTAGAGTAGGTAGGTGTATGTTCAACTCCCGGCCCTTCCAAGTGTGTGTCTGTGTGTGTGTTTCCAGCTGCCTGGGGACACAGTAATGCGTTTAGATGCCTCACAACACATACATTCCCTATCGGCTTCTTTGCCTTTGTGGATGATGTCACCCACCAAGAAGTATGCCTCTGGGAGTGCTGTGTTCAGTAATCTCGGTAGCGCGTTCTATAAATGCGTACTTCTGTAGTGTGTTAAAGTAGGTAGGTGTATGTTCAACTCCTGGCCCTTCCAAGTCTGTGTGTGTGTTTCCAGCTGCCTGGGGACACAGTAATGCTTTTAGATGCCTCACAACACATACATTCCCTATCGGCGTCTTTGCCTTTGCGGATGATGTCACCCACCTAGAAGTATGCCTCTGGGAGTGCTGTGTTCAGTAATCTCGGTAGCGCATTCTGTAAATGCGTAATGCTGTAGTGTGTTATAGTAGATAGGTTATGTTCAACTCGCGGCCCTTCCAAGTGTGTGTGTGTGTGTGTGTGTGTGTGTGTGTGTGTGTGTGTGTGTGTGTGTTCCCAGCTGCCTGGGGACACAGTAATGCTTTTAGATGCCTCACAACACATACATTCCCTATCGGTGTCTTTGCCTTTGCGGATGATGTCACCCACCTAGAAGTATGCCTCTGGGAGTGCTGTGTTCAGTAATCTCGGTAGCACATTCTGTAAATGCGTACTGCTGTAGTGTGTTAAAGTAGTTAGGTGTGTGTGTGTGTGTGTGTGTGTGTGTGTGTGTGTGTGTGTGTGTGTGTGTGTGTGTGTTTGTGTGTGTGTGTGTGTATGTATATATATATCTTTGTAATCTGTATGTGGATATTAGCGCTATTGAATGTGCTGCATTGTCTGTACATGTTCACCTTGGATGTATCTGAATGTGCTATGGCTCTGTGATAGTGCACATTCTGTGTGCTGTAGTGATCCTGGGTTATAGTTGTGTAGTGACCAGTTATTTTGTTGCTGGGTATTACCAGGGACATTGAAAACAATGATAGTACAGCACCTTTAAATGGTCATGTGCACATCTCAGCAGCAATCAGCAGTGGTTATTACTTTGGAGGATGACTATGGCTCATATACCTATGTATTACATGGCATAACTATGCAATCAGGTTAACATTACTGACACCCGTTTATCCACAGTTTGTGATACAGATCCCATGTATGTATGTGTATACATTGCCAAGTGCAGGACTGGACTATGGTTGAATGCATGGAGGGGTGTCCATGGCCAGGAATAGTGATCTGTACAACCTGGCAGGTACAGTCTGTGACTGTCCCACAACCTCCAGTATATGGCTGACACATGCTGAAACAGTGTACATGCAGAGACACACATAAAACAAACAGCTAGGGATAACACATACACACACACACACACACACATTGCATCAACATTGGGCCATGCAAAACCTGTTGTCCCTCACACACAAATGCATACATGTTGATTGGCTGGTTCACTGACAGGCTCTGGAAAAGAAGCTACATACCCTGTGCATATGATGACACCTGTGCCACCTCTTGTAATGTGTAACATTGATGCAGGTACAGACTAACATGGTGCTGATGCACAGGGTGGCTTCATAGCACTGTAATAATGTTACAATGTTGTTAACACAAAGTGTGATTTCCTTCTAGGTGTATGTAAGCAGGCATGATACATTCCAGCTATGATCATCAATGTAGTATAGTGTATAGCACTGTTAATTCTGAAGATGTATTATCCATCCATGTGCCATTTGACTGACATGTGTAGTATTGGCAGCATGTGTTACAGAGTGTGCAGTACGTGTGAGATGAGTGTAGTACAGATTTACATGTATCTATATGTGAACATGGTGAAGGTGCACTGTCTGCATCTACATGTATAGTGGACACATTGGAATGTTGACATGCCCTGTATTTCACACTGTTAACACGTCATACTTTCTATTGGTGGCCAGTATGCATTATACTACACATATTGTTGTACTTGTCTACACATGTGTGATTGCTATGGTTTTACACGGTGCTGTGGGCGATACTGTTACTATCTGTCATAGTTTTGCATTATGGTAGTAGACACGACCTCAACAGTCTGAATGACCAATTGTTATATGATATCTTCACAACTGACCCACACATGTAGGACACACAGTAGCATGTGGAGCCTACATGTACTATACTATACCAGTTTGTACTGGTATTGACTGCCACACATTGCTGGGACCATTACTGTTTGACATGTAGCCATGTTAGTTACAAGCAAAGACAATAGGGATATTCCTGTCCACATCTGGGAATTCATACTGTGGCCTAGAATGCATTCTGCACATGACACAGTTATTCTACACAAGGGTACCATACCGATAGATACGTGCTATCCAACCCATGCTGTACACCTATGAGGCTAAACAGAGTCAGTTATCCACATTTACTACACATACTTTAAGAACAGTAACACATAGGTATTACACCCCAATATGTATAATGGGTAACAATGTGTACATATAGATATGTGCTATGTCATTTGTCATTTGATATTTGCATTTACAATGGTATTGTGAAGCACATCACTGTATCACATATGCAATGAGAGTTCTGCATGCATATCCTCCAAGGTGGTTGTACAACTATGATGAATGTCCATTATTGACATACTTTGCTGTGTTTGAACTGTTCTGCAGTATTACACATACATGAACAGTCACTCACACTATGTATATAAACTGTCATGTGTGTGTGTGTGTGTGTGTGTGTGTGTGTGTGTGTGTGTGTGTGTGTGTGTGTGTGTGACACAGATGACCTAGGCCGCAGACAATTCTGATACATGTAGTTGACAAGTGCGGTAATACTCCACCAGATGTGTCCAGGCACCAGAACTGTGACTTGAGCGACACAAACACATGCTAGAGTAAGGTTTCTGTATCTGCGTGTGCCTCATTATGGCATTCCTGTTCATGTGTGTGTGCATTTCTGATGTGTGTCATCAGTCACAGTCGAACTGCACATCCGGCATCCCCCACTAGGTGACCATGGGAGTTGTTCTCATTGCCAAATATTTTGTACAGCTGCATCAGATGCCACATATCGAAAGCATTGCAGCTTCCAGGGCATCCAGCACACACATTCATTATTACGGGCTGGCCATCACACACAAACCACCACTTCATGGAGGGGAAGCCCTTGTGGATGATGTAGGCCCTACCACACTCACTGGCTGGTGCTTTGATGCATATGTGCGTGCAGTGTATTGCACACAGTACTTAGGGTATTCCACTATTGTGTGGAAATGACACATATTGCTGCCCAATACCTTACGGGAATTGGGGATATATAATTCATCACTGACATGTGCTGACATGGCATTCATGAACTGGTGCAGTACCCTGGATGCTGATGTTTGTAAAATCCACATCATATCACCAGTTGATCTCTGGAAGGTACCTGTTGCTGGTATCTTTAGGGCAACACATACCTTGGTTTCCACTGGGATAGGTTTCCCTCTGTTGGTTCTGTGTGTGAGACATGGCCTGCACAGATCCACAATCTTCTGCAGGAGGTCTCTGTCCACTCTATAGCACTCTACTATCTCCAGCTCATGTAGCCCCTGGTAGGTTACCCTGTGCCTACACACTCCTTTCTGTCTACTCACGGTGTGATGCTGAGCAGCATTCACATTGGCACAACCCTCCACATGTTGCATATGTTGACGTATAATAGCAATGGCAGCCCCTAACATTATGTTGTCTCAGTTAAGCTTTTACAGTTTGCACTTCTCTTGGTATACTACAGTGTTGCAGTGTGTCTGAGAAAAACATGGTGGACTACTGTTTGTAGAGTTGTACGTGCTGTGCTGTGCTGGCCTACTGTACTGGCTGTGTAATATACTCAGTCTGATTGTTTTCACCTGCTAGCTGTGGTAGTTCTCCTTGGTTAACTTACTGCTATTTGTTTACCTTCCTTTTCACTGTTTGTTTCCACAGTGAGCGGCGCCGCGCATAGGAGCACAGTAAAGTGCATATCCGCTTCCATGTGCACACACAGGCTTATACATGCGTACAAACACTTACACTGGCTTACACAACATTACACGGGCTTCAACAATCTTACAGTAGCTTATTCATTCTTCAAGTCGCGCACACAGGCTGACACACATGCACACATGCTTACTCGGGCTTACAGGCTTGCACGGGCACAAACACACTTCACCGGGTTTGCATGGAACTTCAGTGATATCCATGGCGTACACCGTCAGTTTACTGACTTTACCTAGGATAAATCATAACATGCCTCTTCCACTGATGAGTCACTGACAGCAGACATGTGACACACTGCTCCAATAAGATTACAGTGTTTTATACATACACACTCATGATGTCACCTATCTTCTACGCTGACAGTCCTCTTAACCTACTCTTACACTGTAGAGGCTTGGCCCATATGGCATGACAAATTGTGCTTCACTATCCTCAGCCTCAATTGCATAGGATCGCCTACTAATGCTTGGTTACATCTCTGAGTGTGCGCTTCCACACATAGCAACCACTACTCAGTAGCCATGTTGTGTTCAGCTTGCCATTCACCTGCATGATGCAATAACTTTTAATTGACATTACAATTTGTATGTATATTTTACATATTTGTCTTGTTTTGTATGCACAGCGCGTACTTGTGCCACTGCGCTACGCTTAAACACCGGAGATCGGGGGAGGACAACTAGAGTTTTATTAATTTCCAAAGGGAATACATGCCACTGGCCTTATATTTGGCCATTGGCATGCTTCTTCAACTAAACCATCCTTTATTTGCAGATGACATTGCTCCGTTTAGCTACTTGCAGAATGTTACTCGGTTAACATCCGTGTACATTTCTGCACATACCTCTACTCTTGCACGGACAGCTTACTGTTTCATATATCGCATATTTTACATCTTTTGCATAGCTTTCACCTACAAATGGGGTAATTTTCATATCCTAACATTGTCCGTGCAACGTTTGTTTGAGGGGCTGTGTTACACTCCCCTACAGGATATTGCTGAATAGCTCGGCGGACATCTTGCCTTGCTCTACTCTTACTCTACTCGTACACCGACCAAAGCTTCGTGAATCCTGGCCTAAGCTTTGATGTGTGCTAATATGTCTATTTGTGGAGTAAGCATGGCTGTAGGTATGTTTTGACCTGCTACGTCTGTCATTTCTACAGAGCACCTCCCACTTGCATTATTTGTAGAGGTGAAAGCCCTATAGGAACTATATGTACAGCTGTGACATTTGACAAGTCCACACATACCTGCGGTCAATACTAAACTGACTACTTCAGCACTTTTCATACCTTCAGATTTGTCTTGTAGTGGTATAGTCGATGATACTGTTTCCTATAACATGTATCTGTTTCTGATACAAGATATGTCATTTTATTACACCACTACACACAATATATGGAGAAATCACAGGCCAGATGCCATTACATTCCTTTTGTAGGACACACCCACCCAGAGTGTTGTGTTCCTCACAAAAGCCAACAGGTGCTGATCAAAATATATTCTTCTATCATCTACCTTATGTGTTCGCCGGTATTTGCGCTTTCTGTCAGTGGCAGAACTCACATGCGTGTGTGGGAGACTGAACACTGTATCAGGGACACTGCATAGCACCCTGAGGGACACATTTATGTTGTTTCTATTAACCTTCCACATTGACTATCACAGGGCATTAGTATTATTCCAGATTTGTCGAGGTACATGCTTTTGACGTATACATGTTTTGTCATTTGTCATCACATCTTTCTTCACACCTGTCCACCTAATCGCACTAGTTCTGTACATTTATTTAGGTCAGGGTTACCTTCATACCTCTCAACTGTACACATTTTGGGTAAATGTCCCGAACTTAGACGTCTGATTTTGTTCCTTTTTTAATAATATTGTGCCTTTCTGGTAATTTAGTGGGAAGTCATTTGGGACTGTGGGGTTAGACAATAATGACAGACATTTGTTGTTTACAATTAATAACCCTCAAAACATTCATACTATTGACTGATCCATTATTCTATCAACATTCTGACTTTGTAAGAGGAATATTTGAGATATTCCCTATTTGTACTTATTTTAAAATGCCTTTGTCCAGATGTCTTATTCTGATTGAGAGGTATGGTTACCATCTTATTCGTACGCATGTACATCCATGATAATCGCTTACACGACACTAATATAACTCCCTACGTCTTCCCCCAATAGTTTACACGATATCCAGTAAATGGGTTCTTCATTTTAGAAAGTTAGAGGCGTCTGCTATACCCACATAGGTATATTAATCACTCCCATGGGGCGGACCTCATAAATCTGTACCAACCAACACCTAGGCACCTAAGCCCATTATTGCATATCCACGATTCCCAGACCTGACACCCCTCCACAGTAGTCATAACACATATTTAATGTGAGCGATAATAAAGTATGACAACACTTCTAAGCACTATCCACTCTCCGCATGTCGGTACATATGTCTTACATTCTGTCAACCCATGTGTTATTACACTTGCACAAGCCACTGTTGCATGTACAGCTATATTGTAGTTGCGGATGACACTTCTTTGCAGCAATCATTACAGGACAGTGCATTTATAGATTCACTATTTTTGGAGTCCTGCAAAGGACACCTATATCCATGTTTAAAGAGTAGGACTTACAGATCTGGCACACTGATACTTTCCGGGCAGTAGTTTTGAGAGCAGCAGTGTATTTACCTTAATTGCATGTCTGTTGTGTGTATCCATACTAGCTATGGTGTAACCTTTTATGTACATGTGTTATATCTACGAGGACATTTGTTTATATGTTTGTTAGGTATATATCAATTGATGTTGTATGTGTTTGAGTGTGTATATATATATATATATATATATATATATATATATATATATATATATATATATATATTTATATATATGTCTGTACATTCCTTATTTCATATATTTATTTAGTTTAAGTCTGTGGATATATATATCTATACCCAAATGTATATATCCATATATAGACATTACGTGTAGAAACCAGCATTCATTTGCTATGTTGTGAGCAGATTATACACGCACAGGCGCACTTGCATTTCCTTATTGTGGGTTACGCGCAGGCACACATGCATATCCTTATTGTGGGTTACATATGTTTACTAAGTCTTTGTGCTTATGTGGGCTTTATTACTTGTGACAGTACCAGTAAAATATCTGTAATCCGGTTAACAGACATATGCGAAACACACGTTCACCTTTACATATTTAAATGTCTGTACAGCACAGACGCATTCATTACACTTTAACATTATATGTGCTGTAGCGTAGTTGAACCGGAACTGCATTCACATTGGCCGGATGCTGTAACCACTGTACGTTTGGTGTTCTGACTCATTTATATGCATACCCATAGTACATAGCTACATTAACATATGCCTCACCGCTTCACTTACGACACAGGCATCCATTCTTCTGCTGGGAAAAATGCAGTACTACATATTACACATTCCCTATTCCCTACTGCTCTGGACCCAAGCTGCATATTTCATCACTGCAGGGATATTCAGAACCCCAAGGCTTATAGTCTTGACACATACAAGTCTTTAATTGTCAGGGTGTTCATGTGGTGATCTGGGTTTAGGCTTGTCCGCCTGGTGAACGGAACTGACCTGACCGTGTTCAAATGTCAGACAAAGGACATGGACAGAGTTTGTCCATTTTAAACATTTTATCTGTGTTTACAGACACAGGTGTTTGGGCACCTGTCAGCAGCTTATAATGTTGGCAATACATAATATGGGTAGGGGTGGTTACAATACATTATCCACGGTGAGTGGTGTTCACATTCACATTTGACTATTTCCTCTATTCATTCATATGAGGATTATTATTTTGGACATGAATTAGCTATGAATTAACTACAGGTATGCAGTAGTACAGTAAACATATGAGAAGGTTTGTTACAGTAAGAATGTATGGACCTCTGTAATACTCAGGGACTACTCCACATCCTTCACAACATTTCATGCTAATGTACATACTATTATTCTGTGAACTTTCGAAGTTTGTGAGAGCAGTACTTACATCTATCCCTATTTGTCCACCCGTCATTTTAGGCTTTGTCCAGATTTTGTTGCTGTAATAGGTTGAGTGGTGGTGTCGGTATGTGATTGGGTTGAATATATACTGTCGATAATTCAGTGGAGAGTAGGGTTACCACCTCTTCCTCTTTGCGAGGGGAAGTCCCACTTTGGACAGTTGTGTCCTGCGATGACACGTAAGACATGGCAAGTGTCCTGTGATTTTAAGACACAGGTATATTTCTTATTTTCTTTAATAGTTGCTTCATACAGGTATTTTGTATCTGAAACACATAACTATTATTTGGGTTAGCATAAGCTATTCACATGCTATGACATAAACTTTTATCTTGGCAAACAAGTGTAATTCTGTCCTTTGCACTGGCCGGGGGTATGTTTTATCCTTCAAATTCTTACATTTCTACAAGGGATGTCCCACCTTGGGCATCTGAACAGGTGGCAACCCTAGTGGGGAGACCTGCATGGTGGACAGCTGTTCCATCCTGCGTAGTATGTTTTGCATGTCTGTGTAGACACTGAACAGTACCGTGACTACACATACATGTTTTGTCCAGATGTGTACAGTACTGGACACCGTGGCATGTAAACAACTCTGGGGTTTCAACAGGTTACTTATCCCACGCGGGATGTACACACATTTTGCCGAAACATGAACACGCGGGCATTTGGATTTATGTAACTGTGATGGGATGTTTACAAATGTGGCATACATATTTGCAATCCTGACACTGCCTAGGACGATACTTCCTACTACATATGGGGATTACTCGCTATGTGTAGTTGTACGGCTGCGCAAGGCTGGTAGCTGGATTTGGTGGACATTCGGACATGGGTGCAGGTTATGTGCTATACAGGGGTTGTTGCATATTGCATTTGCATGCATGGGTTCTGCTTTTGCATATCCCGGTTCTGCATATAGCATCCTATGTGTATGTGCCGGTTACGTTCCTGTTCATGTGTATGGCACATTTTAATATACATATGTTTGTGTGTGTTTGGTATACAATTTGGACTGTCAGGTTTCTTTACGGTTGTTATATAGCCACAACTGCCCAGCTGTGTATTATCACTATCACTGTGGGACTGCTGGTGACCATGCCCATGGGGCTAGACGTGTGTATTGGCGGCGCGCTGACATGATGCGCTTCACTTACACTGGGTATAACTACTGACAGTGCAGTACATTACGGACACACAATTCTAAATATCATTTGTTCCATGGACGGAAACTCATATTGTTTTGCATGCATTTCTAGTTGGTTCTCCATTTTGTGTGGCCGGGAACTGTCTTGCATGCTTTGCATATGTTTCATTATCCAAGGACACTGATAGGTGCGATTACTATTGCAGGCAGGCTATAATATTCAGCAGTTTAGATTGCTCATCGCCAGCCGACATTGACACGCCTCCGGGCGCAGCTTAGTAACGCCCCAGGCACTCACGCACGTGTCCTATGCACGTGGATGTGGTGGCAGCGCACCTTCATTAATATGCATATGGCGCTACTACACCATTTATATGCCACACGGCTGGCGCAGGCCTTACACCGGCCTTGCGCCGAGCTTCATGAATCCGGGGGAATAATTATTTCAGGTTTTTGCTATTCCTATAAGTGAATGTGGGTATCTCCCCGACTATGTTAGTCATCTGTTGGTCTGTAGATAAAAAGGGCCAATTATTCTTTATAATGTCATGTACCACATTCACATCATTCATGTACTTAGTGGTAAAGGTTACCCTTGCCCCTACCAGCGACCCTTAGGAAAGTGGATCTTGTCTGAGTGTTATTATTTCTAACTATTGGTAAGCTCTCCCTGTTTGCCAATACTTGAACTTGGGTCTTGTTCACAAGTATTTCACTATATCCTCTATCCAGAAATAACCCTGTGAATATATATATATATATATATATATATATATATATATATATATATATATATATATATATATATATATATATATATATATATATATATATATATATATAGATATATATATATATAAATAACTCTTTCTTTAAGTCATCCTCCCTGGTACATAATCTGGATATCCTAGTGAATTGGCTCTTGACAATATTGGGAAAGACATGCCTTGGATGCATGCTGCCATTAACTAGCGACCCATTTTTCCAACATGCTTTATGATATAAAGAGGTGGAGATATCACCATTCAATTCTCTTTTGAGTAAGACATCTTGAAAATCAATCTCAAAGTAAGAATACTTGAGGGTAAATTTTAGGTAGAAGACAAACCTGCATAGTGAATCCTCACCCAGACATTGTCCACAAATTGTCGATAAAACTTGACGTGTCCTGAAAGTTCATCACTAAAAAGATGTTTGTCTTTCCAAAAATACATAACCAGATTGGCATAAGAATATGCACATGGGGTATCCATGGTGACACTCCATTTCTGCAAATATAACTGTTGATCAAAAATAAAAGCATTATTCTCTAAGATCAAGTCTAGAAACATACAAATCAAATTAACAGTATTAGTAGTAAAATCACATCTGGCAGTTAAAATCTCCCTTATGGCTTCAACACCATAAGTGTTGGGAATGGATGTAAAAAGATTCTTAACATCTAGGATAGCCATCAAACATGGAACAGCATCAGGATTATGTATAAAGTCAGTCAAGTTCTTAAGGAAATGAATGCTCTCTTAATACTGTAGGCAACTAAACCACGATCTGTTTTAATTTTCCCTCTACATACATTGATAGAGGTTCTGTAGCCCAAATTTCACCCACAACAATAGGTCTCATGGGAGGGTTGGAGGAATCCTTGTGAATTTTAGGTAAACCTTTCATGATAGATATAACTGGATGTGTCACATTCAAAAAATAATACAAGTATTCATCTATAAGTATCCACATAAGTAGATCATGTAGGGTATCCCTTATACATCTCAGTAATCTTTGTACAAAAGAATGGTCTACCCTCAGATAGGTTTCCTCATCATTCAACAATAATTAGAGAGCTGCTGAGTAATCAGTCGTGTTCATAACAAATGACAACACCCCCCTTATCTGCTGGTCTTATACAAATCTCTGGCATACATTCTAAATGAATCAATGCCTGTTTTTCAGTGGAGTTCAAGTTGTGAAAGTTCTTTTTGTGAGGGAGGCTCAAAGCATGACAAATGTCTCTTTCACAAATTCATACAAACAAGTCTATGTGGGGAGGTAGTTGGGGAATGAATGTACTAGGTCTCTTAAGGGTTTATATATTAGTAGTTATTGTGTACCAAACAGTAGCCTTAGCACTACAGTATGTGCAAACATTCATAAGTCTAACAGGACATCACTTACTTTTGTAGAAATGGCCAGAATGTAGGGCAATCCTTTATTTAAAACTGTAAGTTCCATGGCATTTAATGCAGAATTAGGTTAACCACTAAACCATTTACTGTTGAATTCTCCTGCTGTCCAGAAGTCTCTCTGATGGGTGTTTCCAATTCTGTCATCCTCTGCTGCTGGAGTGCATATTCCCGTTCATTCTCTGCTTGACTGGTAGGGGTAAAAAACATCCATATTGAGGGAAGGGAGTATCTTCAGTCTTGCTCCTGTTCTCTCAAAATTAAGTACTTCCTGATTCGGAGGTGGAGTTTAATAAATCCATATTGAGGGAAGGGAGTATCTTCAGTCTTGCTCCTGTTCTCTCAAAATTAAGTACTTCCTGATTTGGAGGTGGAGTTTAATAATCTGTCAAAGCAGTTCCCATGACGTTCAAGGTCACATTGTATGATTTCTCAGTCGAGTCACTAGTTGAAATGGATTGCACGTCTTCCACTCTGTAAACAGTCATCTGAGTAGAAGGGGGCATGTCAGATGAAACAGGATCAATGGCAGTGTGCTTGGGTCATAAAACACATTGCCCAAGTGAAAATCATTAAAGTCTCTTTGTAGTTTACATTGTTTAATTTGCTGTAATTTAACATCATACATCATTATGTTAGGTAGAACAGTTTTCATCATGTTAACATAGGTATCTCCCTTGAAATGATTTATAAGGTATTTTTGTAAATGTTCCATATTAACTGTCAACTCTTCCTCAATAGGTTTAAAATGTTCCAACATCAATTTCACATAGTTAAATCCTAACTCTATATTCAGCTTTTGCCACTTTTGCCACTTTTTTAATAGAGCTGGATAAGCATTTCCACAAGTGGGCATACACAACACTTGCATACCCCTTGGAATATAAAGATAATAAAAAAGGATTTATACTATAACTGATGCTATGAACAACAACAACAACAACAAAAAGTACCGCTAATGAGCTTAGACACTGAGAAGACATTTGACAGCAGATTTTTATGGATTCCCACAAAATTTGGGCCTACTATTTAGGAGCAATTATCTTGACAATAAAGCATAGGTTAAAATATGTACTTGTTTATTGAATTATTTTGAGATTAATAAAGGCAATAAACAAGGATGCCACCTCTTGCCAGTATTATTTGTCTTGGGGATAGAAATACTAATATCAGCAATCAGAACAAATACAAACATTCATGAAATAGGCTTTGGGTTTATTTTTTTTAAAGATAATGCTTTTTGTAAGGTCCCCACTCTGGGCCAGTAGTCAAGGAGTCTGAATCCTCACCAATGACACTGGAGAGGTATGTTCACTTGGAATACAAATGGATACACTCAGTATTTCCAGATACAGACCTCTCTGCATCAAGCACAATTTCCCAGGGTACACACTCAGCCCGAGGTCTGGGTTTCTCTATATCTGTCTCTCCCCAGGTCCCCAATAAAGCTCTCCACTGGCACTGTGAAACCAGTGCTTTGTATCCCTGCTCCAAGTAGCTAACACACATACTCTTTGAGATTTAATTTGCACACACACACACACACACACACACACACACACACACACACACACACACACACACACACACACACACACACACACAAGCCTATGAAAGGCTGGCGCAGATTTACTAGCTATAGCACTTTCTGTTCAGACTATAAGGTAGTTTCACTTCCACCAGTAAGTTAGTATAAAACTCTTAAAAGGGTATCCAGTTATACTGAGTGAAATTAATATTAATACAAATGGTAATATTGAGCAAACAGCAAGGCTTTCTGGAGTGGCCGGAGGTATCACCAAATAAATATATGCAACTACTCTCAAAACTTATATATTTTTCTAAAAAGACCAGTCTTAATGAGAAGTTTAAATATATCTAATGATAAATAATAAAATAACATGAGAACTCTAAATATCTATTTATAGTAAACACCAGAGTTTCATTCACGGGAAATATTAAAAATAACACCGATGGTAAGTTTCACACAGTTATAGTAAGCAGCATTTAGCTAGTCTCAATATCTATTCCTGATTGACCAAAAGAATTACTGTTCCTACTTACTGAATAGAGCAAGGCAAGATGGATGAGTGGCCCTTGTGGTTAGATCCAATACATAATACAGAATGCTCTTGAGACTTCAGTCTCCTCTAATATTAAAACATTATTTCTGTATAGAATGACATCACATACATCTGGTCATCTGACGTCTGGTTTAAAATGCAACACCACTGCCAGAAGGTGTCAGGGTTTAGCATTTATGTGTTACTATGCACACAGAGCATTGCTCTAGATGTGGTGCAGCTGCTGAAAGTCGTAAAACCATAAAACCATTCCAGTCTTCCTACAGGAGCTACAACCTATTCTTTAGTACAGACATTGCATCTCTGGCTCCCTTCAAAACTGTGGGATAACATATTTATGGCTTAAACCATAAAGTAATTTAATTTCAAGAATATTTTTTCAAAGCCAGGTGGACTATGCTGTTACAATGCATATATTTAAGCAGTTACAATAATGTATGTGCATTTTTGTCTGTACAGCAGGAAACACTGTTAATGCATTTTAATACAAGCAACTTTAAAAATACATTTTTAAGCACAAGCATCTGTACAAACCAGTTTGATACACAAATGACTTGTAGTTCTTTACAAAATTCCAGCTAGCTGTGCTGGCATATATTATACATCCACTGCCTACTTCTCCTGGTATGGCTGGCAGTACCTCCTGTCATCACACTTTTTACCGATTATTTGATGTTAACAATCATTTATATTAACCCATCATTACAAGAAATACTGAGAGCATTTCAAAAATTTGGGAATATCTCAGGACTTCATTTTGACACAAGAAAGCAAAATACACAAGTTTAAACAACAGTCAGAAGAAAATAATGTTGGGGAAGAATATCAAGAAAAAGATTATATGGGAGTTATTTTAAATGCGTCATAGAAGATAGAGTTAAAATTAAATTCTATTCTAGAAAATATAAAGGGTATAACACAACACTGGAATAAGCAAATGTATACCTTTGAGAAAAGACTACGACTCAAAAATAATTGTATTCCCTAAGATAATGCATATATTTCAAAATATAGGTCTTACTCCCACTAAATCATAATTAAATAATTTTAATAATGCATTTTTGAAATTTCTGTGGTGTCATAGAAAGCCCAAGACTGCATATATGAAATATGGGATTGGGATAGGGGAGGCATCCAGTTGCCTGATTTAGAAACATATGCCAAACCAGCCTCCTTGAGTTCCTTCCACTTGGCGTCATAAATATTATGGCACCAACTGGAAGGAATTATAGCAGTCCTTATTTAATGTAAGTAACATGAGAATTTCCTTATTAGAAATGGAACTTAGGAAAATAATGCAAGGCTAGTCATATGTAATTATATACAATATAACATTTATTCACCAACATTCTCAAAGCTTGCCAGCAATATTTAAAAAATAAACATATTGTTAAGGTGCATTCTGATAATAAATTATGATTTAAAATGTTATTCCTTTCATTACATCAAAGGGTTTGTCCCAGACCCTTCAATAAACACACATCACACCAAATGACATTTGACGACCTTTATTAAACTTCCATAAACATAATTTCATAAGCATAACTTTATTGACCAATAGTTTAATTTATTACGTCATAAACATCCATTTAATTGTTAACTAGGGTAGCGTGACTGAGCTCACCCTGATCAATCACAGCATAAATATGCATATAAGTGTTAACTAGGGTAATGTAACCTCACTCACTCTGACCAAAGAAGCAGCGTTCTTACCCCCGCTCACTTATTTACTTATCAAGCAGCATCCCATTGCTCACTTTCATTTCCCACTTATTGAATTAAACATCCACCAAATAAGCAGAGTACTTCCTCTGCTCACTTACTTTTACTTATCAAGCAACATCCAATCACTAACTTTCTTTTCCCAAATCATTGAAATGAACCTCCAACACCAGAGGGGGAACAGAAGAGGGACAAGCCTGCCCTTTTTCACCACCCACCAGCCTGACCAGGCTGTTGCCCCTCCCTCATACTAAAACTTCCAACCAAACATCATTCAGTATACTCCATCCTGTCTGAAACAAAATGGCTCCCTGTCATCAATGCCCCACAGCCCTATCATATAAATCTCCAAACCAACCAGTTGCCTAAACAGCTGAAAATAAGCCGATGATCTCTCTCCAACTCCAAACTAATACCCATAATCTTGTAAAACCTCTCTGAATCAAACATATCCTCATTTATCCTGACTACAAATGGTAGTTTTCTAATTATTCATCTGTCATTACCTGTCAAATGCACCACCAAAACTGAAAAGCCCCAACACCATTCAAACCAAGCAAGCCCAGCTGTATGCTATCCTGCCTAAATGCAGCATAGTTTTGCCACTCAAAGGATATAATAATGACCAAAATTAGATTTCTTTTTCACACCGATCAATTTAATAGTAATACCCTCATCTATTATAATGCATACACCTGCTGACTAACATAGCATTTGCTGACTAATGCACCACCCTCACATGAATTCAATACATCCAAAAAGATAGTACCTGCCAGAATTCAACCCAATGAATCTCCATTTACCAACACTAGCCCTGACAATAAACTCATCTTGTCAATAGCCACAGAGTCAGTCTTCGCACTATCCAACCTACCCCAACCCTTCTAACATATGACCCAGCATCCCAGATTTAATAAAATCGCATAACCCTGTCACCTGTGCAACTATACAAATCAGAGACAAATCCACCTTGACCAGCTGAATTGCATAACCTTGCTCCCCCAGCCTAAATACCATTTAACAAACTCTTCAATGTCTTACCATATACCTTCCTATCAAACCTGCCCTGAAGTCCTGTACTGCAACTGATCATTCCAAGTCAACCTAACACATCTCACCTTGACAACACCAAAGACTCATACCACTGCCCTATTGTCCAAATGAAAATTAACTGTTTCCCCACCACTTCTCCTACTAAACCTTCAATACCAGACAAACTGAAGCTAAATCCAAATAGTAACATTCCCTCCTCCAAACATCTTTCCATCATGTACATCCCTCCTCCAAACATCTTTTCATCCTGCCAGCCAACAAGCAGCAACCATTCCCCCCAAAATATAAAAAAATTGGGATCCCAATGAGTTCCATGATGTCTTTAAACTACCCTTGTCATGAAACTTCACCCTCGAATTTGAATCTGGAAATTAAACAAAACTATGACCTGCATTCACTAGTAACCCCTGAAACAATGACTTGCTTGGACCTTCAGACTTCTGCTTAAACAATGAAAACCAGTTCCTCACACATCCTCACACATACATACCTTGCAATGCTGTGTCAAACCATTCACCTAGTCTTAAAGTCCCATCCACTGCTGTCATATGCAATGGAAAACAGTGGTAACTCTCAAAGTTCCACAGGATACTGAGCAACTTATCTGCATAGCCTCGCTGCAGGAAAGCTCAAACCCAAATACCGTGCTGTGCTTTAATGAGCACCTAATAAAGTATGATTACCTTTGACTTCCTTGCCACCTCACTTGTGGACAACCCCTAACTCCCTACTAACCTATGAACCTATGAACCTATGAACCTAACTCCCCGTTAACAATCTCCAAACCTGCTTTACCCAGCCCCTGACTTACCCCATTCTCACCTGCCCCCACACTACTCCCAAACTGCACCAACTCTGATGTACCTTAATGAACACCAAATAAAGTAGGATTACCTGTGACCTCAATGTGCACCACTCCAGCAGCCAGAACATCCACCCAAGCAGAATTAATTACCTTCCAAGTCCACTTCCTTCAGGCCACTGAATGATGCCCACTCTGTGCTCCCCCATCTGCAAAAGAAAAGAAAATTGTAAATCTGCTGCCCACACACAAGCCAAAACTTCTTAATAACAACCTTCCCCATCTGATAAAAGTTCATGTTCCTTGAAACCCTACATCTAAAGAGTCCATTACACATTCCATGTTAGCAATTTAATGGATATCAATGCTAAATAGAACTGAATCATTATTTCTTAAAAGGCCTGTTCCATAAATAAATTTATCACACTTTAACCATCTTATGAACATCCTAGCTTACGTTTTTGGTGAACCATTGGAAAATGCTCCACCTTTCACCCATTTATACTACATTATAAGTGGCAGCATGCAGATGGAAGGAAAGACAATAATCAGGGTAAAGAAAATTAAACCATTCCATACTTCTGCCAACACAAGAAATTATGCAGCTTGTGACTCCATCCGTGTTAAAAGGGGAGGCTTTACTTAACATAACCCCCTCATAACCTTACCAAAACTTACCACAAGTTTCAGATGAGAAGCGTGCACATAGTAGTGGCACTCGCCACCACAGAAAAGCCACTATCTTCACTCAACCACTAATTTTCACAAAAAACAGACACATACAGTTGCATATCACCCTGCCTCTGTAGCACTTCAGCCTTGCCCACCGCCATTTTACCTCTTTGGAGTCCACACTTCAGAGTGACATTCCCAGACTACATCAAGGATTGCCACAGGGAATGTCCATGTAACCCCCCCCTGCAGTTGAATATACCCATCCCTCCTTGTCACCCAAGGGGCTAATGAAAGCTGGGGCAGCTGGGCTATACTCAGGGCATTAATTCTCTATGCCACCAGAGTGGCAGCCAAAACCCATTGATGGTAAGTCAGTCTTCATCTGCCTGTAAAAATGAATCTACAGTCCCTTACCAACTTTCACCTATTTCTATCCATATATAGAAGTATACTGCTTTTCCACATGCTGTGAAGTGATTTTGACCTACTTCTATAGCATGATATGGAATTTTCATCCTAATATTTTATAATAAGCCAAGTGTTTTTAGACTTACACTGGAGGTACCCCCCCCCCCCACACACACACACACAAATATGTGGACTTTCATACAAAGGGGATAATAAGTAAATATGAATACATTTATAAAGATTCTTGGGATTTTTTTACCCAAAGTGTCCACTCAGTTATTTTCAAATAATTTATTGTTTATTACAATAGATGTATGCAATTTGTTCTCAGTAATCCTACATGGCAAAGGACTTGAATTATTTTATGATTTTTTTTGTGTGGTAATTCAGGATTTGAACATAATAAAATTCTTGCTATCAGGACACTCATGGAGGTCATCCTAGAAAACAATTGTTTTGATTTTTGAAAACCAGCTCTTTAAGCAAAATAAGGGGGTGGCTATGGTGACCGCCTGTGCCCTGGTTTTTGCCAACATGGTACTGGCTCAATGGGAAAACATGGTTGTGTTAAGTTCTGAATTTTCTAAGAGCTGGTCCCTTTATCATCATTTTTTGGATGATGTTATTATCTTTTGGACCAACAGTCGTGAAAGACATAACCATTTTTTCCATTATTTAAATGCTAGTACCAATTTTTTGAAATTTGCAACGGAGGTCGATGATGAAAGGGTACACTACTTAGATGTGATCATTTTTAAAGATAGAGCTTTGAAGAGATTTGAATCTTCCATTTATAGGAAGCCCACGTATTCTAATTCACTACTCCATTTTGACAGCTGCCACCCCCTACATCAAAAAAGATCCTTAATTAAGGGGCAATGTGTGAGTTTGGCCCGGATGGTAAGTAAGGATGATATGTTTTAAGATGAATGTCTTATCCTGAGGGGGATGTTGGAAAGGAGGGTTTCCATGGGCCTTTAATTGATAATGTCTTTGATGAGGTTAAAAAAAAAGGGATGGATGGATGGACACTTTCTTCCATTGTTAGGGAGTTCCGAAAGGGGACAGGTGATTTTGAAAGGAGAACCATCCACTCAGACCAGACAGAGGGATTTTCACACGACCCTTATTTTACCTTGTAATTCACATTTTAATGGCATTAGAGACATAATTAATCACAATTGGAATACTTTTTAGGGTGGACTTGGAATTTTCCAAAAAAGTGGGATTGAACCCCATCATTATCTACAAAAAGGACCTATGTTTTAAAACCTTATTAGAGTGGGTAACTTCAGTTACCAGGATTGCTGGTATGTATAAATGTGGATGATGCCCCCAGTGTAGGTCCAAACTAGATGGTACAGAAGTGACTAATGGCACCACGGTGTTCGTGAAAATCTACTGCCAATCATTAGCGGACCGGAGTTCTGCTGTGGTGACCCCTAACCGGGAAAAGCTAAAAGACAAACATATATATATTATATATACAATACAAATGTACACATACACACACACACACACACACACATATATATATATATATATATATATATATATATATATATATATATATATATATATATGTATATATATATATATATATATATATATATATATATATATATACATATATATATATATGTATATATATATATATAGAGAGAGAGATACAAGTCAATATATAGAGATATACATATATATGTAGATATATAAATAGGTTAAAAACATCTACACATATATGGAAGTACAGATAAACATATGCAATAATATATATTTTATATATATATATATATATATATATATATATATATATATATATATATATATATATATATATATAGATATATACATATATACACACACACACATATATATATATATATATATATATACATACACATACATACATGTGTGTATATAGCATCTGAAGTGTTCAAATTTGAGTATAACATGGAGCATAGCAATCACCCATTCTTTCATCCCCAAACAATATGAACATAACATATGAAGAGTATATGCCAATACACTATTACAAATATGTTTTATGGACATGAGCCAAATAGGGTTAGTCACCAACACAACTACAATGACTGCAAATATCCATGACAGAAATACACAGACATCTTTTATTTAGCAAAACTTTTTTACATTCCGATGTATTGCCAAAAGGATTCAAGGATTAACATTACCTGCATGCTATACAGGAAGCACAAGTAGCAATGTTCAGAGATATAACAGCAGTACTCACATTTAGACCAAATCTTCTAGGCATTACACACAATATATTTGTGTTTGCCTCAATACAGCTGTTGCAATAGATTTCATACAACACTTCCAGGCTGTCTGCCTCACAAGTAAGGCAAAGGGACAAAGCCCAAGTGGAGTACTCAGTTATACTTCACTGTTGCCATGGTATTGGCTAATGGAGTAGCTGCACAGCCAATGTGCATGTAAGTAACTACTTCGAAACACCAATTGGTGATCAGGATAGCACATGTTACTGATCTCTAACTATAAAAGGATGCCTTGTCACACATTCAAACCACCTGTATATACCTGCAGAACAGTACAAAATACCCAACAGAAGATTGAAACACAAGCCGAAATAGATTAAAATACCAATCAATAACACCTCCGAGTACCAACAAGGTATGTATAACATTTAGTAGGTCTGTGTATGTAGTACCTGTTCTGTAATAATTACAGCGTAATCAGTGAATATAGTGGAAATAGCTATCTTGTAGTGATGTATTGTTGAGCAGTAGTAATGCTTGTAGTATTCTATGTGTGCACTGTTGTACGTTGCAACTCATAGAATACTACAAGCATTAGGCAAACTCCTCATACACCACAAGGGATGATATATATGGGCTTGGAATTCACCAATTCTTTTCCAGCCACTGTCAGTGTCAGGGTTGGTCCAACAAGTATGTGCTATAACTGGATAGCATATGCTGATATATTGTAACAGTATGTATGGGTGTATTAGTGAGATGAACATGTCAAAGGTGGGCTTACTGTGCAAATATGATTTGCATTGTGGGATATTGTGCCAATAACTGTGTAATGTACAGTATTCTAGGCAGATCTGTATTCTATTTTACATAGCATTTCTGTTATGTTATGCAAACATTAGTCATGTCTATTGGCAATTGCAATACTCAATACCAGGATACACATGAATTGTAGTCATCTGACAGTTTAGCAGCATGATAGCAAAGAAAATTAGAAGAGCTAGATAACTATCCATGCACATAAAACATGTAATATCCACCTCTCTAGTATCATTTGCAAGCAATAACAGCTGTGCATGTGTACATGCTATGCAAATGTGTAGTGACCCTTATTACAGGACTGGACCCAATGGCTATTTGCATACCTACATAGAGTGGATATTGAGAGTAGAGACACACTGGTTGAACATTCAGGTTTGTGTAGCCTAACCTCTCATTGCCAGCCTAACAGCCACTTGCAAATACTGTATGTAAGGTTGTGCACAGTACTGGTAATGAAACAAGTTGCATATCATCTTTAACTCCAGTGTAACCTCTGCAGTAGGAGTGTAAGATGTAGGAGACTGCTGCCCATGTGTAATAGCTGCTTCATAGGTGATGGCTTACACTGTCTGATTATATCCTAATCATGTTGATAGTGGCAGCAGAGTCTATTGATACATGACTCTGTTTGGGGAGTGGGTGTCCGTGCCCGACAGAGCTCATGGTTCTGGTGGATATGTGAGTATATACCCAGAAAAGGATACAGACATGTTGACACTTGCATCATCTGTAATCAACTATCAGGATGTGATATGCTCCTCAGATGAGGATTGCTGCTAAAGGTAGCTACTATGTTTCTGTAATAGCCAGTGTTGTCACGTCCATAACACAAATATTTACTTGTGAGCATCACTGTCTAAAACATCTTCATAAGCAATAAGTAAACTAAATACAGTACTTGGTACTTGTAGTACTGAATGCTCATACAGGCATGTCCACACGTCAGCTACTGGTGTTTACTAATGTCAGCTTTGTGTATGTGGCCATCCTGTGGGAATGTAATCTCTATGCCATGTACACTGCCAAACCCACCTAACACCACACCTCACACATTGTCTGGGATGGAGCTATAGGGGTAAGCTGGAAGGCAGTCCAGTCTACAGCCATGACTGGACTGGACAGTCATGAGGTGTAGATTAATACATGCATCTCATCACCACAACCAACACATACCCTTACGAGAATACAGTAAGGACACCCACACATACCACCAGAAATCACACACATTCACAGAGGCTTCTAAGTATCTGGCCAAGCAAGAGACTTCCCAAGCTGGAATAGACAGACAACATAATACGCAAACTGTATGACATAGTTTGCCAAATTGTGCCACCCCTCAGAATACGTGGCCAGAAACATGCCCAACAGTACTCATTTGTGAATGCAAACTCTAGCACTATGTTACACACCAAGCTATACAAGGGCAAACTTACTGTCAGCTGCCTGTCTGCCATGATTAGCCACATACCCATACACTCAGACCACCTTTTGAACTATACACATGGCTCTGGCATATTCCATGTTGTTGTGCAGGACCTGTGATGCAGTAGCCTGGACTGCATGGAAACACACATGTAGGAACTGTCAGGTTTTGCAGCCCATGCAGGTATATCCCAAGGCCTGGGTAGCATTCTGCCATTGGCCAGAATGATACTGCAGTACAGGGACAAAAGGACTGTATTCCACAATTGTCTAATGTACTGGTGTAATTCAAAGGGTATCCAGTATCTCTGTGCCTGGGATAACATGGTTGACAGACCATGATGCTTTGCCAGACAGGGCCTGCACCTGTCACCCCTGGGAGTCTGGATACAGGCTAGTACCTTCATCATGCAAAGTTCAAGTGAAAGTCCACTGCTGTAACAGGGACAGTCAAGCAATAAACTGCGGGTCTCTCTACTCAGTGATACATTTCAGAAACTCAATATGGACTTACTTGCGTCAATCCTTAACAAAGAGAACATATCTGTGCAGTGACTGAGATATGGTTCAATGCTCCGGAGAGCACCCCTGCATAATCATGTTATAACACATACCTCATCTCTTGGCCATTATCCTTTATTGGAACACACAGGCCACAGGTGTGTCCATATTCCTGAAGGATATGTACACCCCCATGCTAGTTGCACTTGCATAACTTCATTGCATTATGCTGACCAACTACCTTTGTGCCAAAGTGGAATCCAATTTGCACCTTGTGACAGATCACTCACCATGCTTCAGAATTCCCAACTGTCATATTGTTCTGCAATGGAGAATATTATGTTTGAGACAGAAAACCATAATAATGGCTACTCTCTACTATCCCATTATGAACTGGGAAGACTCCTCATGTGCCAACACCTGTGCTCAATGCATGTCGGATTTCATTGACCCCAATGACATGGATCACCATAGTCACACAAACAGGACTAACAGTATGCTACACATAGTCAGTCTCCAAAGCCAATGTTATGCTTCTTAAGAGCGAAGTGGTGACTGTCATGACACCCATGCAGATGGACAATGCATGTGCAAATGCTGAATCCTACACAAATGCACTTTAAGCACTCACATAAGTGCAGTGATTGTGCCATGGAAACAGAACCAAGATTCAACCAAACACAAACAGGCAGGCAAACAGGTGGTACCCTGCCTTAAACTGTACCACAGAAGGTAGTAACTGTTGCAAGAGTGAACACACGAGTGGAGGTGATCCCTGGTCAGCCTCTGTAAGATGCAGATCCATCATATAAAACCACACAAATCTACTGTGAAACTAATCAGCCACATATTATGAGGCCAACCATAGAGCATTCTATAGCTGTTTCATGAATTGTAATGGCAACAACAAGACCTACCGTCTTCACACACTATGGCATGAGAAGTACTGCACCTACAGAAATAGCACTTGTTCATCCAGACAGGGTCTTGGATAACCTAAACCCACTCTCACCTCCCCTCAACAGGTACACGTATTTATATATCTATGTACACTACAGAGCCCCTGCAATAACAACTATGCAGGTACAAGCTGCACTCTCTAAAGCCATACATACAGCTTGCATGAGACCTGTCAACATCCCAGGGTGTATTTTACACAAATGTCAGAACAATTTGCTCTCCACATACACATCATGTTCAATCATGGCTTCATGTCAGGCTGTGTATACATTGAATAGTGCACAGCAACAGTTATCACACCCCACAAAGGGGGAGTCACCACTGATAATGGGGAATAGTGCACTGCTACCCTTCTGAGTCTGGTCTGTAAGGCCATGAACCTTGATCAACTTATTTGATGTAGTCATCATGTAGATGACAGTAAGGTTGATTCACAAAGCATATCATGACCTTGCTAGGTCTTAGGTTCATAGGTTCATACTAGGCTATCTGCCCTAGGGCATTTATAAGCCTAGCCAGAGTGTGTTTGGCTTTCGCCACCCATTTTAAATTAATTTTGCTATGCCCTTTTTCAAGGTTAGTATACTGTGCCTCTGTCTAACAGTGACACAGAAGTGATACCCGGGGTAAACCTACTATCTCCCATCCACTCATCCAGATTCCTCTTGAAGAGAGTCAATGAGGGACTCTGCCTAACCTGGACTGGGATTTTATTCCAGAGTGAAGGGAGCCTCTGGGTTATGAACTGTCCCTCCAGCATGTCCTATTTATTTCAGTGCTGAGGTTCAAGTCTCTCGATGGGATATGGATTTTCTGAGGTGCAGCATGTCCATTAATTCCGGGTTGGACATGGCTTTATACGTCAGGCACAGATCGCCTCTGAGCAGGCAGTATGCCACTGAGTAGAGCTGGAGTTTCTTTAACCGGGCAGCATATGGCATCTGTTTGAGCCCTTTGATCCTCTTGGTGAGGTACTTTTGGGGTCTTTCCAGTTGCTGCAGGTGTCTGGTAAGGTATATCCCAAAAGGGGCATTGTACTCAATTGTGGGCCTAATGAGGGATGAGTAAAGAGGCACGATGACCTCCCCTGATCTAGATGTGAATCCCTTCATGATTAGGTGGGCTATATAAAATGTTTTTCTAACCACTTTGGCCACGTGGGTGTCAAATGAAAGATTGCTATCAACTTTGGTCCCCAGGTCCATAATTACTTCTTCCGTACTTAATGGATTACCACCTACGTGGTAATTTGTGGGCACTTTGTTTTTGCCAAAGGGGATGACTATACACTTTTTGCCGTTTAGCTTGAGGCCATGGCTCTGGCACCAGTTGTCTGTTTCTATGAGGCCCTTTTGTAGGATGCTTGTGTCGGCTGGAGAGTCTATTATGGCGCCCAGTTTGCAGTCATCTGCGAACTTGGTCAGCTACAGTCCTTCCATGTTAGCCTGTACCTCCAAGAAATATATACCAAACAAGAGAGGTCCCAGGACTGAGCCTTGTGGGACGCCACTTGTAACTAGTTTGGAGTCTGACATGGCTCCAGCAATTCTAACCATGTGGGTTCTGTCCTTGAGCCAGTTTGCAACCCATCTAGTGACACAGGGGTTTATATTTAAGCTGGTGAGCTTATCTATAATGCCCGAGTGGGGTACTGGATCGAAGGCTTTTGCAAGGTCCAGGTAGGCTGTGTGGACCACCTTCCCCTCGTCAATGGCCTTGGTGACTGTTTCAAAGAAATTGACCAGGTTTAAGAGGCAGGATCTGCCCTTAACAAAGCCGAACTGGGTAGGATCCAGTGTCTGTAGGTCTCCAATATCTTTATTTATGAGGTCCATGATGATCCTTTCCATAGCTTTGCAGACCAAGCTAGTCAAGCTTATGGGGCAATAGTTTCCAGGATCCGTAGAGGCACCACCTTTGTGGAGAGGGACCACTGTTGCTGTACGCCACTCTTTGGGAACATATCCTGTAGTAAGGCTGAGATTGAACAGTAGTTTTATGTTTGGGTTTAGTTCTTCTTGGAGTTCATGTAGGACACAGCCCGGGATACCGTCTGGTCCCATTGATGCTGTGTTTTTTGCTTTGGAGAGGGCGGCTCTTACCTGGGCATCTGAGATGTCAGGGGGGGAAGCACTATGCTGGGATAGATATTTGCCCTTTTGGTGGGGAAGGGGGGGACAAGTTTGCGCTGAACCTGTCAGCTAGGATGTTGGCAATGTATGTGGGTTCAGTGTATTTTTTGTCATTTTGGACTAATTCTGAGCATATCTGGGAATTCCCACCCAGGTTCCTAACATAACTAAAAAAAGCTTTGTGATTATCCTTAGTGTCCTGTGCAATTTTTCTCTCGAAGGTGGCCTTAGACGATTTTATGAGTGCCCGTGGTTTTTTGCTAATACTGATCAGAGATGCCTTCCCTTTTTGGGATTTTGCTCTATCATGTAGTAACTTCCTCCTTCTATTGTATAGTTTGTTTATGGCTGGGGTCCACCAGACAGGACGCCTAACTTTGGAGGATTGGGTCTTGGTTTATTTGGGATTGCATGATCCATGCATTCCTGAAGGTGTTCATAGAATGCGTTTATAAAAGATTCTGCGGTCTAGGCCGTATTTTCCACAGGCCTGGGGGCTTTGAAGGATTCCACCTTGGTTTTGAGGAGTGTGAAATTTGCTTTAGAGAAGTTTTTCACTGTGGTTTTCTGGGTAGAGGCTGGGGTCGGGATGTGAATATCTAGTGAGATTAGTTTATGGTCTGATCTTACCAGTGAGGGATACACTTCTGGTCTGGAGCATAGAGTCCCCATGTTGGTGATGATCAGGTCCAGTATGTTTTCCCCTCTTGTGGGAGTGGCAACAAGTTGTTCCATAGCATTTGAGTTTATAAATTCTAGGAACCTTCGGGCTAGGGTGTTGGAGCTAGAGTAATGCTCCCAGTCTATGTTAGGGTAGTTGAAGTCGCCCAATATAATGGTGTTTGGAGAGACCTTCAAATTTTCCAGTGTTCTCAGGAAGGCCGAGTGGGGTTCCTGGGTTTGGGAGGGTGGTCTGTAGCAGGCTATAAACTGGAAGGCAGTTTTACCCACTGTTAGTTGCACATGGATAGTCTCTGATGCTTCATGCTGTACCACCAACCTGGAGGTGTGGGTATCTTTGACAAATATTGATACTCCCCCTCCTTTTGTGGTTCGGTCCAAGTTTTGGGGCTGAAAAACATGGTATGAGGTATAACCTGGTAGTGCTGGGGTGCTCTCAGGAGCCTTGAACCAGGTTTCTGTTATTGCACAGATATCTATGTTCTCCATGCTAAGGAGAGTTTTGAGTGCATGCATCTTGAGGTTTTGACTTCTGGCATTGAGTAGCATTACTCTTAGTTTCTTATCCCTTGTGATACCTATGGAGGTGGGTTTGTCTTTTGAGCCTTGCCTAAAAAAGGCACTATGGGGGTGGCAAGAGCCTTTGCCAATATCCAAAAGCCCAGGGGTGACAGGTGCAAGCCATCCCTAGTGAAGCATCGTGGCTTGTCGAGCATGTCATCCCAGATAGACAGGCATTGGATCCCCTTTGAATGACACCAATACTTAAGCCAATTGTTGAAACACCATCACCCATACTGTGTTCCAGCTACACTCAGTAAACTAGGTGTATATTCCTGTGTCACAGGATTGGTTGGCAACTGGACTGCTGACAGAACCAACACTACAGAAGGTGTCTGACTAATGCACGCACATCAAACCAGTGCCAGCTACAGCAATACAGGGTTCATTCCTGGTACTCCCCTTGTTTGTTACCTATACCACACAGACTAACACAGAAGGCATCTGCCCATTGAAGTTTGCAAATAACTATGAGCTAGGAGCAATAGTTGACTCAATGTGTGATGCGGGCAACATACAGAAGGGCCTTTGTGGGTCAGATGTGTAATGTGTGACGTATGGCCACAATCTGACAGCTAAGTATTGCATTGACATCCCCTATGTTAAAAACCCTGTACCCATGAACTACCACCTAGGCAGCAGTCAACATGATGGAAATTGTGTGTTTATGAGATGCAGCTGGACAGTAGTCTTTCCTTTGATAGTCACTTCATCACACCAGTCAGGTAGTCATAAGTGGCATCCCTAATCATGACAGAGTGACATCCATTAATATAGAGAGGATTGTTCAGCCATACTCAACACTCAAGTGACCCATAATAGATCACATATTTCCTTTAAGGGTTATTGGCCATATTCAGATGGCCTACACCAGCCTTCCTAAACCCTAGCTCCATTATGTAGCATGATGCCTACCCTGAATAAAGCCATGTCCAACCCAGATATGTTGGTCATGCTACACTCACACATCCTGATTTCAAATAAACACATACTTCATGGACATCCACCTTTCTAGTACAAAGATCATACCATGCCTGACAGATCCCTGTCCTATACACTTTACATACTCCTGTCATACTATGCATCCTTGTCCAACAAAGCTGCACATTGCCCCTCATTGAGACATGGTGTGATGACCACATGGCAAATATATCAGTAGCCCTGTGGATCAGTTCTGTGGCACTGCTTGAACTGGCCACTGAAAGTTACCTGTCTGTTGGCTACGGCTAGGTAACCTTTCAGCCTAGGCTCATAAATGGCCCAGGCCATATAGCATACAAGTTCACTATGACCACACATGCTATAGTTGATATCCAACCCTACAAATACCATCAAGCTAGCCATTGTCCCATGTGTTTCACATGTGCAACACAGGTAATACATGGTAGGATGCTATACTGCTGTACAGTGCCATGTAGATGTATATAGCAAAACACATACATGTAAAACTTTCCATGAGCACATCTGCAGGGTCACAGGTCATGTCCCATAAGGCTGTGTATGACTATATATGTGACACATACACAGCATTAAGGTCTCTTGCATTAATGTGAACAGATCCAGGCATGTGCTGACAGGTAAAGACACCAGTACAGGCAAACAGACATGCCCACATCAAGAAAACATCAACATGGAATATGAGCAATGTCATCACTTGACACACACATATATGGTGATAACATCAAATCACCAGTAAGTGTCAAATATGTGTGATTTAAACATGTCATTGGTGTTAGTGTCATGCAGATGTGGAAAGATATATTTGTAATCATAGTAAATGTGATACACATGTATGTGCAGCTGTACTTCTGTACTTCTCTGTGAGTTACTGTGACCTGTCTCCATCATTATGTCTTCCAGGTATGCCACGTGCTAGGCTCCCACAATACACCCACTTGGAGGATGAAGTCCTCATTCCATACCTCCTTGACAACCATGAAACACTCTTCAGCCATGTGCCACAGGATGCACAGCAGCGGGATGCCCAGTGGGAGGAACTTTGCAGGATTGTAAATTATGTTGGCGGCCACAATCTCACCTATCAGCAGGTGCGCCGACACTGCACCGACCTCATTAAAACAGCATGCAAATGCAATCACCAGGGAACAAGTTGCAACAGATGGGCGTCACTTACCCAGCCCCCACTCACATGTACCGAGGAGCTACTGGCCAACCTGGGAACACCTGCAGAACTCCATCCACAAGCTTTAGCTGGAATTGTGGAGGTGGGTGTCTCACAACCACTGAGCTGGGAGTTGCCTGGTAAGTCACTACTGCACATAGAACACAACTATATTTCATATAGTTACATGTGTTACTGTACAATATTTAACATAACATTATATGCAAGGCATGTATGCATACATGCCACATACTATAGTTTGCTACTCTATGTATGCACAGATGTGCATACGATGTGCATACTCCATAGTATAGTCTATTGTACTGGCTTATGTGCTAACATGCACATTGCACCCTGTAGCTATCACACAGGTGTGGATAATGATCTTTCTTATGTGACACTCCTATTTAGGTACCTCTGACATTTGGCAGCGACAGCAGCCTGTTGCAGGTGAGATTCTTATTATTTATCAGGCTTGATAATGCACAGATCATATTAATTGTATGCTATCTGCCATGTGTCCATTTAACACACATACACATAATATATGGTGGTATGACTGTCGCAAATATCATGTGCTATCTGACATGTCCATGACATTTTGTGGGTTGACTGCAACACTGGTTAACTATCCTGCAAAACATGATATCTCTCATCCCAAACATACCACCCTTTGTCTGCATAACCCTGTCCTCAGTGGAGCATATGACATCTATGGGTGTATGTCATATGGGACAACACTGACATGTGGAATAGATGCCCATCACAACCATTGGACAAAACATGTTTACACATGGCCATGGTGGATGACCAGAGACATGAAGCAACACACATAGTAGAAGGGATGTACATGTGTGTGCACCCTGTTGTACATTGGCTCAACACAATACAACTATGGCATTTGTGCAATGGTGATATTGCAGATATGACACACTAAACATCATACAGGCCTGTGCACAGCTTGTGTAGGCATGACATCAAACCACCACATAATATGTCTTGAAAATCTTGAGTGTGTTACAACATGAAAGCTTTCACCTGTACAGTATCCAAATACATACATGTGTTGCACAACATACACATAAAACCACATCAGGCCACAGATACAGTACACTCACCTTGCTGATGTCAGACATCACTGTCATGCTTGCTCCTCATGTGTGTGAGGTACACAGATGGCATGTGGGACATGGAGTACTGCTAGGTTAGCCATGTCTGGGCATAGTTGCCAGGCATCAGCAATATGGTTGCAGATGTGCAGGGGTGTCATCTGTATACCCTTCAGTGACCTGTGTCACACATTCCACGTTAGGGTTAGTGTGTATACACCTCAGTGATGTAGGTCACATTCCACATTAGATATGTATTGTATCTGAACACAGTCATGTGTATGAACTGTGTCTGTAACTCACATCGTATAGCAATAGTGAAGCCACATGATGCCCTGCAATGGCTATGCACATTAGCTCAATGTGCAGTATGTCACTGTAAATCTGTAGGGTGGACTGACAGCATTGTGTCAGCTGAAGGTCTGCGTTAGTATAAAATGACACCTTTACCTCACTGTATATTTGAAAGGACACTATTGTATTAAACATGTATGCATGTCATTCAACATATCAGCAGAAGACATGTCATACTATATGTGATTGGCAAGGTCATATGCCACACACAGGTCAGCGATGGTCTGTTAAAATGTGGGGTACATTGCACAAAACATGGCAATGCGGTGCAACGGTGCATAGTGCATGCGTTATGTTGCAGGTTTAGGGCATGAACTACTAACACAAATGGTGCAACACAGGGATGCATGCTAACTACTACTATAATTGTGTAAGGTGCATGCCTTTTGCTATAACACATGCATGCTGTTGTGTGCAACAAAGGGATGTGTGATAACTACCATTATAATTGGCTAAGCTGAATGCCTTCTGCCATATCACATGCATGTTGCATGCCGTTGGGTGCCATATCATGCGTCACTGTCTGTGTCTGTCTGTGTGTCTGTCTGTGTGTGTCTGTGTGTCTGTACTGTGCTGTATAACTTGTAATGTACAGTTTTTGTCTGCCCCTCACAGGTGTTGATTTAGGTATGCTACCCTCCTGCGGTCCACCTGATGTTAGTGTCCCCACAGACTCTAGCAGTGATGATGAAAGTATGATTGAGGCACAGGCAGGGTTGTCAGGGGCTGAATCTGTGCCATCAGTTGCCATTCCACCTGTACCCCCCTCATCCCTGCACACAGTTTTCATGCCTACACATATCCCATCACCAGTGGCCATAGTGGAAGGACAGTTGGTGGGTGGTAGCATGGAACAAGATTGTGTGGAGACTATGGAGGTGTGCCTGCACTCCATGATCCCAGCCAACTGACTGAAGATGTCCCACACAGGCATGTGTCCAGGGCTGCTCGTAGGAAGACTTCTGGCCAACATGCCCCTGCAAGACATAACACATCAGCTGGTGTCACCAGACGCATGTTTCAGGCTGTAATAGAGGCACAGGCATGTGCTGAATGGCACAACAGAGATGGTCTGAGACTTCAGAGGGCTGCTGTCCATTCTTTAGCTGACAACATCCAGGCAGTTGCAAATGCTCAACATCATCTTGCAGATGTTTTGGATAGATGATTGGGTGACATGGTGGGAGTCCTTGAGTGTAGCATGCCAATCCTCGAGCATGGAATGTCTGTGCTGGAACATCTGGTGGAAGTGCGGCATCGGGCATGTGGATGTAGGCCAGTTACATCACCTGTTGAAGGTCTACGTGAACATGCTACATCACATGGCCGCTCCCATAGTGGCATTAGCAGCAGCAGTGCAGCTGGTGCTGTGCTGTCCACACCAGGACACAGCAGGCCATGTGCACGTGGTCCTGGACGGTCCCAACAGGGACACGGTTCCAGTCAACATGTGTCATGAGACAGTACCCAATCTGGACCTCTGCCTGGTAGTGCCCATGCAACCCCTGGCAGGCACAGGTCACGTGGCCATGGCCAGACACCGTCAACTGTAAACCCTGCCCTGTACAGTCTGCACCTGTCAATAATACCCCTGTGTAGGCCAGCCACATGCCAGACCTGTGTGCATACATACACACACACACACACACACACCAGTAACAAATGTAGGGCACCTCAACACACATGAATGACATCCACACACGCCCAATGAGATAAAAGGCCCTAACACACACACATGATGTCATCCAATGGTGCAAACTAGGCCTCTGGCAAACATTATCACCCTGTGCATATGATGATGCCTGTGCCACATCCCTGTCATCCACAACATCAGTGCAGGGGCATGCTCATATGGTCTGATGCACAGGATGAACATACTAGGAAAACAATTGTAGATTACCATTGTTGAGTAGTGTTGACAGGCAGCAGACATACCGTGTACTACAGTTTTAGAATGCATTTTGTACTTTTGACAGTATGTATCATGTGTAACAACAGTAACTGCATGCTGATCTTGATGTTCTGCCTTCCTCTTTCAGGTATAATTGCATGTGCCGGGGGATATCAGTGTTTGCGGTTAGTGTCCCATATGTAAATGTAGGCTACTCACAGGTCTGTATGACAAAACCTGCATGCACTTTGTAGCTTCCACATCACAGTTATAATCTCCCAAGTTTCAAACATGTTTACTGATCTAATGATCCAGGACCATGATATCTGTGTAGTAAGCTACTGTGGCCAGAGCCTACACATCCATAGTGGATGACATCAAAGGTATAGTTACCTGGAGCGGGGACAAGGGAAAAGGCCAATGGAGAAAGTGGTTTCTCATTGGGAAGCAGTAATACCCACTACCATGACAGGATGCAAACACACATACACTCACAGGGATTCACAGACACAGTAACACACCGACAAACTCAGGGATTCACAGAAACAGTAACACACACTCTGACACACACAGACAGACACACACACACACACACACACACAGTTGCTAGTGTTGGGATGAGAACCCCTCCCTATGTACAAATCATCATTATAGTACTACGCAATTACAAGACACACCACAGAAATTACACATGTACAGGTAGTCAGAATGGCCTAAGATCAAGGGCATCAACAGGGATACTAGAATGCAGTCAGTGTATGTGGGGAGGGGAGGGTTCATCAGTAGGCTATGTAACAAGCCTCACCCCAGGGTGTACATGTTTACAGGTGGTTAGAATGCCCTTCTGTGATTGATGACATCAACAGGGATACTAGATTGCATTGCGTGGATGGGGGGAGGGAGTCTTATCATTTCACTATGGTAAAACACAGCCTCACTCCATGGACCAGAAAGCCATACACACACACACACACACACACACACACACACACACACACACACACACACACACTGTGGCATTCACAAAGATATACACCTATGTCACACAGATACAGACACTTGACATGTGTAAGATTCAAACTCCTGCCTATGTCTTGCTTTCTACACTTCACTCTGTACAGAAGTCTACAACAGTGTACAGAAGAGTGAAAAACATTTGGGATGTATTCCCCACCATATGTGACATATATGGACACACACCCACACAGGCCAGTACTGTGAATCAAACACCTGCCTATCTCATGATAGGTATTACAAAGTTATAGCACTATCGCACATGCTACAAAGTGTACTGACTCTTTCCTTTGCCAACTGTGCTGATATATGCACAATATATGCACAGGGGAGGTGTTATTGTTGCAGGTGTCAAGAGGTTTGCCTTCAGTGTCACCCTTACTTCATTCTACGTTGTGTGTCTTCCCCTTCAATTAACAAAACCATAGCTTAGCAGTTACACGTTATTGTAGGAATGGTTGTAACACACCTGTGAGCTGTCCTCAGTAATCATTTATCTGCAAAGTAGCCCCACCACTTAGTAGTTATGTCCAAACATCTGTCCATACCTAAAGTACAGCTTACTGTACTTTGAGCATATCACCATATACAGTTGGCAATGTTGAGGCTGCATTGCAACTGCATGATGTACTAAGACAACAGTCACCTTCAAACATCAGATACTGCACAAACATGGAATCTAAGCATACATCAATAAATGTGCACATATGCAGTCTCCATCAGTAAGTGGACTAGCAGGTCATGAGGATACATTCCACACCTTCCCCACACCATGTGTGAAATCTAGCTGAACATTACACTATAATGGATGTTGTATTCATGTACTGGTAGGACACACAACCACCTTCACTGAGTAGCTAAGTGTACATTTATGCCAACAGCACATATCAGCAAGACACACACACAACAATATTCCATGTCATGATCCCACAAACTGCTAGTTGACAGTTCCACTGTGAAGTCAGGGCACTGTAATGGTCAACAGTGAGCACATCATATTTGCCACACACACATAATATTTGCCACATGCACCTCATCATTACTGGAAGAGTGCCAGCAATGTGCTCTGTTTGAGCTAGGCATTACACTTATTCAAGCATGTGCAAGGTCTGTGACTTGTAAACATCTCACCCCAGCACGTTCTGGCTATTGTAATAAGATTAATGCCCAGACAGCACACAGCATGCATGGCTTGCAATTGTTGACATGGGGTATATGTAGGAGCTGTGGGTCACACATGGCTGTACATGTCATGGACATATCACCTGTAACTACTCAGGAACATACAGAACATAGCTGTATTTCCCTGAGTCTGTCAATACAGGCCACGTATGTAGGTCCTATGATCCTGTTATTTGGGTATGTTTGTAGGCATTGCATTTGGTGGACATGTCTAATGACATACATGCCACATGTGTTGTTGTATGATATAATAGGTGTCATGGGTGACCAGTAGATAGAGAATATTACCTCTGTCAACATAGATATCAAACCTTATGTACTGTTAGCATTCAGCAGCCAAGGAGCTATCTTCCATGTGCATGTGTGTAATGAATGTAGCCACCTGTATGTGCAAAGGACAACAGCAAATATGGTATTTTCATTTATGTTGTATGAGTGTTGGATGTACATATCCAGGGCAGGTACATCTAAGTCATATCCAACCATGAAGGTGCTGTTTACTGGTGTACAGCAACAGTCAACTGTGTTAATGTTGACAACATCCGAGGGACTCTGGTATGTGTACAACTAACCTGGTTACAAACAGTGGTATTATTGCATTGCATAACACATTATGCAATGGTGTCAGTACATGGGTACTTTGCACAGTTGATGTAGGGCTAGGTACAGTCCACCAGTCGAAGGTTCATTGGTGTTGTACCATACAATTTCATACCACATTTATGGATGTGTGTTGGTAGTCTGAGGACATGGTGGTGGATGTGTATGAGGATACAACCTAGAATGCAGCTTTTGCCACTGTCACATGCACCTGACTCATCTGTGATGCATTATGATGGAGTAGTGGTCTTTACTTGTGAGTAGCCTTTATGAATATGTGGACACCACCACCTGGAGTGGTCCATACCAGTGTTATGGCCCACATGTCTGGATCTGAGTTATATGGTGGTAGTGCTATTGTGCACTACAGAGCCTTCAGCCAGGTGTTCCTCACTGCACAGATGCCAGTATTCCCCATTGTAGGTTCTACAATGAGAAAATGCATTACAAAAGCCACACATCTAGCACTGGTTAGCAAAAACATCCAATGCAATTGTCTTGTAGGTGTCAGGGTGTTACTTCTGTGTTTACAACATTTGTCTTGGAATGGCGCTATATAGGTAAATGCGACCTAGGTATTATCCACACTCCCTTGAATCATGGATGCATGTGTTCTGTGACAAAGGCTTGTCTTCTTTCAGTCATGTCATCCTGGAATGACAGACACTGGACAACCTCATAATTACAGCAGGACATTGGCTCATTGCTTTGGTCAAGTGGTTGCCACTCATACCATGACATCACTGCAAGTGGCAGTATTGTACTTGGTATCAAATGCTACATCTAAGGTGATGGACAGCAGAACATGTTGTGTAGATAACCAATGTCAGATATACTTAGTGGAGCGGTCCTGCTAATAATGACAACTACTAACACAGTCAAGAGAGGTCATCTTGACTCCTGCACCTCAGTACTATTAGACAATGGGTCTCACATGTTATGCTTGCACATGCCACTGTTCCAAGTATAATGCCACTGTCCACAAACTGATATCAATGTATGCCTTTCAGGGTAGCAATGTGTGTGACACATGCTGTACTTTGCATCCACCTGTGTGTCCCAGTTAACCAATTGTCTGTCACTTCCACACATGCATGATTGTGCATACTTCACATATATATGTCAGTACTTCATGTACATGTATGCATGTGTATCACACAGCACAGACGCAGATATATAATTTACGGGCCACATACAGGTATCTGGTAATAAACCTGTATGATGTGCATATATACTGACAGTTAAGATGTACATAGCTGTAAACCTGTGTGTTTGCAATAAGAGTCCATTACAATGTGTTCTGTACATCTAAGTATATGAGCATGCACACTGTGGCCTTACGTGGTTAGAATCAGAGTGCATCCCAAACAGCCCTGTGCTGCTAAGGGTATGAGTGTACCCACTGCCACCTTGTGTAATTTGAGTCAGTGCATCCAAACAAGCCCTTTGTTTCTAAGTGTATGAGCATGCCCAGTATAAGCTTGTGTTGTTGTAGTCATAGTGCATCCCAAACGGTCCTGTGCTACTAAGTGTATAAGCATGTCCACTGTCACCTTGTGTAATTGGAGTCAATGCATCCAAACAAGTCCTGTGATTCTATGTGTATGAGCATGACCACTGTAACCCTGTACAGTGATAGTAGTTGCCCATTCCACAGATGGGCATACTCCAGTTCAGGTCTTGTTGTGCTACAACTATATCTCTCAGGCCTACCTATGTCTTACCTGCAGATGATGTGTCTTGTCTGTGCATACAGGTTGTAATGGACTCATACTTTAAACACACAGGTTTACAGCTATATACATCTTAACTGTCAGTATCCCTGTTGTTGTCCTCAATCTTAGAAGGGCATTCTGACTGCTTTGAAATATGTAATCTCTGTGGTGCGTCTCGTAACTGTGTAGTACTGTAATAGTAATCTGTAAATAGGCAAGAGTTCTGATATCGCCACTGGCAACTGAGTGTGTGTGTCAGCAAGTGGTTGTGTGTGTGTATTTGTGTCTGCATCCTGCCATGACAATGGGTTATACTGCTTTCCAAAGAGAAACCACCTTTTGCACTGGCCTTTATCCTTCTCATCTGCTAAACCACCCTTTTCCCCCCTCCCCACTGCAAGTAATCAGTCCTGTGATGCCACCCAGCTCAGAAGCAGAATCAGATTAAGTGTGATTGTATGGGTTCTGTGGCACATACGCCAACTGCATACCACTCTACTTGTTACCTTTACACAGGCAAGACTTGTAAGCAAAATACTGGCAAGTGTGTGTGTACACATGTGTTATGTCTTTTAACATGCTGCACACCATGGTAGTCATCTGTGGTGAGTGGAGTCTACAAATTATTACATAGTTAGGAATAGAAAGGAATAGACAGTCAAGAATGACTACTGTTGGGTATGTTATTTTCCTGTGCCACTGTCAAGCAGTGACACAGAAGTGGTCCCCGGGGTATATTTCCTCAGCCATTATTCCCCACCCCAAACTCCACATACACAACAACCATCCCTTCTCTGGAGAAATGATTAAGATTTAAATGTTATAATACAAGAGTTGCCTCTGTTTTGTGTACACGTCAATTCCTTTGGAACCCTTCTGTGTCACAAAGGGTGTTCAGACATGTTTATATATATGGCTATAGCTGTGTCTGTGTATATGCATATTTATATATATATAGATATATATATATATATATATATATATATATATATATATATATATGTGTGTGTGTGTATATATATATATATATATATATATATATATATATATATATATATGTGTGTGTGTCTATATATATATATATATATATGGTTCTATCTGACTACGCCGACAAGTCAGAACGCCGACAGCGAACACCGACGCCAGAAGATCGAAACGGAGAAGACCGACGGATCAAAACCCCGACGCTGAGAACATCGACATGGGAAAAGGCTGTGGATGTATGCGTAGTGACAGACGGTAGGGTGCGAGTAAGGTAAGTGTGCGACTGTGATAGTTTGTGGGTTGGGGCGGGTTAAGTGAGTTAGGGTTAGGGCTAGGTAAGTGTGCGACTGTGATAGTTTGTGGGTTAGGGGCGGGTTAAGTGAGTTAGGGTTAGGGGCGCTGGCTAGGTAAGTGTGCGACTGTGATAGTTTGTGGGTTAGGGGCGGGTTAAGTGAGTTAGGGTTAGGGCGCTGGCTAGGTAAGTGTGCGACTGTGATAGTTTGTGGGTTAGGGCGGTTAAGTGAGTTAGGGTTAGGGCCGGGTTAGGTGAGTGTGCGATAGTGGCGGACCTTAGGGTTAGGGTTTGGGTTAAGGTTGTAGGTAGTTGTGTATGTGAGGTTTAGTGTTGGTTTGTAAGGATTTTGGTGTGCTTGTGTTGTGTGTGTGCTTTTTGGACCGGGGATTTGTTTTGTTTGTTGCTTGTCGGGATTATGGTTTGTCGGGCATGTGAGGTTTCGTGTTTGTGAAATGTCGGTTATGTGGTGTCGGTGATTTCGTTTTCGGCGTTTTGACTTGTCGACGTTGTAAGATAGATCCATATATATATATATATATATATAATTTATATATATATATATATATATATATATATATATATATGTGTGTGTGTGTGTGTGTGTGTGTACACATCCCGTGAATGCATATATGTATTTAATATTTAGTTATAACAGTTGTAGATATGTAGACTTGTCTATGTTGTTTCACAGAGTACAGTACATTCAAGGGTACTGTACATATGTACACAAAGTGACTGTCCCATTTGTTTTCAGTACTGTGGGAAACCTGTAGTAAAATGTGTATTATAAAAATCATAGCACATCTACACAACCCAGGTGGCTTAGTGGTAAGTCCAGTGACCTTGGTGTGCATGGGTCAGGGTTCAAGATCTGCAAGGGTTGTTCTTAATGTCATGTAGGACTAAATAAGACAGTGGTAAGCGGGTCTGCATGTGTTTTCATGACAGTAAGCAGTGGGTACACTCAGTTAAAAGACATGTACAACTCGCAATACACTTGAAATGCCTTTCTTTGGCAATCCTGCTGATGTCACCCACCAAGAAATACACCTCTGGGACTGCTATAACCCAGTAATCTCTGTAGTGTGTCCTATAACTGTGTAATGCTGTAGTGTAATAAGCTAGTTTGGTAGGTGTTCTAATCCCAGACTTGCTAACTGTGTGTGTCTCTGTCTGCCTGAGAAGGGAATAATGCTTTTTTAGAGTACACACACTCCTTACAATTCATTAACTCAACTTTGGCAAGGATGCTGATGTCACCCACCTAGAAATACACCTCTGAGAGTGCTGCAAACCAATAATCTCTATAGCATATCCTATAACTGCGTAATGCTGTAGTGTGATAGACTAGTTTGATAGGTGTTCTAATCCCAGACTTGCCCCCTGTGTGTGTCTTTGTTTGCCTGAGAAAGGAACAATGTTCTTTACAGTACGCACTCCTTACCATTCATATACTCAACTTTGGCAAGGATGCTGTCACCCACCTAGAATTACACCTCTGGGACTGCTGTTACCCAGTAATCTCTATCGCGCATCCTGTAACTGTGTAATGCTGTAGTGTGATAAACAAGTTTGGTAGGTGTTCTATTCCCAGACTTGCCAACTGTGTTTGTGTCTGACTACCTGAGAAGGGAACAATGCTTTTTAGAGTACGCACACTCCTTACAATTTATATACTCAACTTTGGCAAGGATGCTGATGTCACCCACCTAGAAATACACCTCTGGGAGTGCTATAACCCAGTAATCTCTATAGTGGGTCTTGGAACTGTGTAATGCTGTAGTGTGAGAAACTAGTTTGGTAGGTGTTTTAATCCCAGACTTAGCAACTGTGTGTGTGTGTGTCTGTCTGCCTGAGAAGGAAACAATGCTTTTTAGAATACGCACACTCCTTACAATTCATATGCTCGACTTTGACAAGGATGCTGATGTCACCCACTTAGAAATACACCTCTGGGAGTGCTGTAACCCAGTAATCTCTGTAGCGCGTTGGGTAACTGCATACAGCTGGAATATGATTTAGAACTGTTGTAGGGTTTCATCCATAACCATGGCAGTTTTGTATGTTTTGTGTGTGTTTCAATGTCTGTGTAGGGAGCAATGCATTTTAGCCTACTCACTCGCAGGACATTTACAATGTCCTACTTTGGTAATCCTGCTGATGTCATTCCTTGACAAATACACCTCTGGAGAATGAGCTCCCTAGTAATCCTCATGGTGCGTTCTATGACATCTCTATACAGTAGTATGATATAGATCTTGGTCATGGCTTCTATACCCACACATGTCAGTGGTGGATGTGTTGCGTGTGTCTCACTGTCTGTTTTGTGAGCAATGCATTTTGGGCTACTCACTTGCACGAAGTTTGAAATGCCCTACTTTGGTAAACCTGCTGATGTCATTCCTTGTGAAATACACCTTTGGGGTTAGGGTAGCCCAGTAACCTCCGTAGCGCGTGCTATAACTGAGTAATGTTGTAGTGTGATAAACTAAGTAGGTAGGAGTTCTATTCCAATACATGGCAGGTGTGTGTTTGTCAGTCAGAGCCTGTGTGGAGGTGGCTGTGAGTATCTAACCACTGGACATGTTGAAAAGTGGGTTTTTAATTTTCCTATATGGTGGCCATATTATATGTCACAATGTCCACCTCATGAGGATTACAGATTTTAATCAGCCAAGAAACTGGGTTGGCAAGCCATACCCCTACATCTGGCAAAAGGCCTGGTGAACAAAGTAACCAACCCTAAAATTACCCAGAATACGGTCTGAACCCATGTGTCATACACAAACACAATTGCCTAGAAAATACCGCTATGTTGCTAGTATCCTGCACATTGTTGACAGATAGTAGACATGGTGGGATTGCAGAGGGCACGGCACCCTGTCCACCAGTACAATAGGCACATAATTGTGGACAAGGCGCCTTCACTATCTTCCCCACTGGATGCCTGCAACATATGTGGTGCCATCAAATGTGATCCACAAAGGACATACAATGCCTTACACACATGCCCTGTATGAACAGATGCCACTGACACCAGTATCATGCTATCAGTGTAGGTGCAGGGTCAACCTGCTGTCTATTAGCAGGTCCTGCCACACCAGGCCAGGATTGGCACATCTGATGATAACAGTCTGTGTACATAACATGTGCCAGGCAAACCAAGTACACTTAAACATGTCACTGTACATTAATGTGAGACGTGCACATCCCAGGCAATGTCCATGTCAAGGACTATCAAACACAAACATGGCATGCATTGCAAAGCAATGGCCACACAAAATAGTAACCAGGATGACAGGACGGTTATTACAATAAACCAAAACAGTGTTCTGAGTGCCAAAAATTAAAACTAGTAAACCTGAAATAAGGCACACATGGAGTTCAGCAAGCGGACAACTTCTTTAATTGACACAAGTACAAATAAATCCACAGCAAACGAAATCACAGCAGCACAGCACAGCAAATGAACTCACAGCAGCACAGTAATGCTGTAAAAGTAAATCCACATACGTTTTCATCAAAATAACTTCATCAGATACCTAAACTCTCTTCCTTTGAGGAATAAATAAACTAATCTAGTTCAAATGAACCAATGGCTAAACAAATTCAACTAAACATGTAAAATGCATTGAAACACATGGACCTTAAAGGTAAATGAATCTGAATGTTAAAACCAAATAAATAAATAAATATGTATATATATTTTTTGTTGTGTAAAATACTTCAAATATAAACCTTAGTTAAAAATATATATATAGAAAGTTTCATATAGATATTACAAACACAAACCTGAAACGCTTCTAAAATGTTTTTTGAAGTAAAAGCTAAACTGAATCTAAATAAAATGAAATATCACCATCTAGTGGAAATTAAATTAAATGCATGTTCATCTTGTTAAAAAATTATTATATGAAAATGAACCATGAAATGCTTACATATACAATATGAATAAAATATAAAATTATTTAAAAGTTAAATGTAAATATAAATATAATATTTTTATAAAAAATACTATAATTTAGCAGATCTCAATTTCAGCACAGGTTTCAACATTTCATTTAAACCAGGGAAAGAGCTTGCATCCAGAATAATTTGCCAATATAGCTCCCTGTATTCCAAACGAGTCTCCCAAGGCCCTCCCCTGGGGTCTCATGGGACTACTTCTATGACCAAAAACTGAAATTTAGCTTTGCCACAATTGTTTTGATGTTTAAACAGAGCATTATTATCTTTCATTTTCCTTAGCTCATATAAATGCTCGTAAATTCTCTGCCTCAATTTCCTCCCGGTCTTGCCAACATAAAAAGAGTCACAGACTTCACATATAGCAATATAAACCACACCTGTGGTATTGCAGTTGGCAAAACCTTGAGTAGTAATATACTTGCTTCTCTTCTTCAAAAGAATAGAATCACCTTCCTTAATATTAACACAATATGGGCAACGCCCACATTTTCGTGTCCCTTTTTTATTATTACTAATGGGGTTAGTGAAGTTTGCCCCTTCCAATATATTCTTGATATTGCGTCCCTTCCTATATACACATTTAAATGGTTTCTCAAAAATATGGTTCAAATCGGCCAAACTAGCAAATTTATTCCATTCTTTACTAAGAATACTTTTCACCAGATTACTCTCACCATCAAAGGTGGTAAACATGGCAGAATGAAAACCTTTTTCTAAAGTTGTAACTTTAGCAGTGTTTGCCTCAATATTTTGTACTTCCAGTATATGTTGTACTTCCAGAAGGGACGCAATATCAAGAATATATTGGAAGAGGCAAACTTCACTAACCCCATTAGTAATAATAAAAAAGGGACACGAAAATGTGGGCGTTGCCCATATTGTGTTAATATTAAGGAAGGTGATTCTATTCTTTTGAAGAAGAGGAGCAAGTATATTACTACTCAAGGTTTTGCCAACTGTAATACCACAGGTGTGGTTTATATTGCTATATGTGAAGTCTGTGACTCTTTTTGTGATGGCAAGACCGAGAGGAAATTGAGGCAGAGAATTTACGAGTATTTATATGAGCTAAGGAAAATAAAAGATAATAATACTGTTTAAACATCAGAGCAATTGTGGCAAAGCTAAATTTCAGTTTTTTGTCATAGAAGTAGTCCCACGTGATCCTAGGGGAGGGCCTTGGGAGACTCGTTTGGAATACAGGGAGCTATATTGGCAAATTATTCTGGTTGCAAGCTCTTTCCCTGGTTTAAATGAAATGTTATCCTTGAAACCTGTGCTGAAATTGAGATCTGCTAAATTATAGCATTTTTTTATAACAATATTATATTTATATTTACATTTAACTTTTAAATAATTTCATATTTTATTTATTCATATTGTATATGTAAGCATTTCATGGTTCGTTTTCATATAATAATTTTTTAACAAGATGAACATGCATTTAATTTAATTTCCACTAGATGGTGAAATTTCATTTCATTTAGATTCAGTTTAGCTTTTACTTCAAAAAACATTTTAGAAGCATTTCAGGTTTGTGGTTGTAATATATATATGAAACTTTCTATATATATTTTAACTAAGGTTTATATTTGAAGTATTTTACACAACAAAAAAGATATATACATATTTATTTATTTATTTATTTGGTTTTAACATTCAGATTCATTTACCTTTAAGGTCCATGTGTTTCAATGCATTTTACATGTTTGATTGAATTTCTTTATCCATTGCTTCATTTGAACTCTATTAGTTTATTTATTCATCAAAGGAAGAGAGGTTAGGAATCTGATGAAGTTATTGTGACGAAAATGTATGTGGATTTACTTTTACAGCGTTACTGTGCTGCTGTGAGTTCCTTTGCTGTGCTGTGCTGCTGTGATTTAATTTGCTGTGGATTTATTTGTGATTGTGTCCATTAAAGAAGTTGTCCACTTGCTGAGATCTGTGTGTGCCTTATTTCAGGTTTAACGGTTAATACAATACCCATCTGTGTGGGACATTGCAGACACTACACCCCTGAACCACACTGCAGACCATTGTCAGGTGGCCTGATGCCAAGGATTACCTCTCACCCAGCCTTGTACAGCCATCTTGCACAGCTAACCACTACACACCCATGAAGCAATGCAGACATGCATGTCAGTACTGGCATCTTGTGTCTGCATGTGGGGTATGATGTTCCAAACCACAATCACACCCAGTATAACTCCCACTGGCATACTGACTGATGTCAGACACGTTCATATGCCCTAGCCCATAGAACCTTATGATAACCCCTGTGGCGCATGTAATACCTGTGCATTACTGTAGTGTGACAAACTAAGTAGTTAGGAAGTGTATTTGTGAGCCTGGCAAAGTGTGGTAATGTGTCTGAGTCCCTTAGACAGTGTGGTTGTGTTGACAATGACATCTGTTCATGTGGACAGCCATATGTGCTACACCTAATGTAGGTCTACTATATCTCTGTTGCAGATGTCGCTCACCAGCACATATATGTTCTTACAGCACACCACCATGTCAGCTATGTGGCACATGGAGTAACTGCATGTACTTGTGCTAGTCAGTCAGGGGTTTGAACCCCTTTACTGGTAGATGTGTGACAGAAGATGCTTAAGTTTAGTCTCCCAGCCTTTCCCTGATGAACTTTGCCTCTGTCTGTCCCTCCCACACACTCTCTGGTGGATGTGGAGATGTACACCTGCTCAGCAGCAGCTTGTGTTTTGTAAGTGATGGTCATGATTAGGTGATGGCCTCTGCACCTATTGTAGTCCTCCTCTAGCTGATTGCATGTGGAACAGATGTGGTGACATTCCCATAGCCAATTGCATGGAAACACAGTACAATATCTAGGAACATCATGTTGGTGTTTGCCCATGACAGTCGTTGTGAGTGGAACCTGGATCTGGTGTTTGGTAAACAGCATCACAGATGAAATCTGGTTATTCCTCAAACAACATACACAGTGGAAAATAGCCTAAAGACAAGAGGGTGATGTGCCAAACATGACTACAGCATGTAAGTGTAGCTATGCTTCATTCAGACTACTGGCAATTTAACAGGTTGTGTGTGGTAATGGCTAGTCTGCATGTTTTAATAAACGACAAGAAATCCCCCATCTGTAGGGTCATCTGTGGACTGGTCAGTGTGTGGGACCATTTGTTTCTTGTGTTACTCACAGAACGCACATCTGTGAACTGCAGAAGCATAGTGTGAAGATTGCAGTCAGTACACGGTGGCAGTGATGAGAGTTACTGCCATCGCATCCCTGATTGGACAAATGTCACATGAAACAGTGCTATGACAGTCATTGTCTGAGGTTATTACAGTGACATGCCAATAATGAGCCACTGTTCATAGCTGCAGTCACAAATCATCTACGCTTTGGACAGATGGCATGCAGTATATATGCATGGGTTGTGCTCCCTCTGCAAATGTATGACATCTGTTGTCTTAGGTTGATGGCAATATCTATGCATGTTGTTATAAGTAATCCTAAATGCTGTTGACTATTACTAAGCCTTATCTGTGTTAAAACTGCAACACCATAGGCTGTATGGGAATGGAGGGCCCGGCGGAACTACCTGTCCCACTTCAGCAGGCCATGGCACCAGGCACCAGCACGTCTGGGGCCCAGCTGTGGACCTCCACCTCTGTTGGCTCTGCACCACCTTCTGGTGGAACCACCACTGAGGATGGGGCTTGCCCCCCCTGAGAGCAGGTTCAGACAGGAACATGTCAGCTGTCATACAGTCCAGGCCATGGTGGGTAGAGGGCTCAATAAGGGGGTTTGAGGCCAGCTATGCCAGTCCGAGGGCAGAGTGGCACATTTAGAGGGTGAACCTGCCCCCCTAGACAATCCCCAACACAGCCACCTTTGTGGCTGTGAAGGTGCAGTGGTGGCTGCCCATGAGTGGGGACCTCCATACCACTGTTTCCATTTGGGAGCTCACGGGCTTGTGGCTGCCAAACAGCCCTCCCTGTCCAAGATGTATCTCCCCACATGTGTCATATACCCTCCCTGTATGCTGTCTTGTCTGTCTTGTCTATCATCCTACCCAACCTATCCTCCATGAGCATATCTACTCTACTTCCCCAACATCCCACTCTTACCTTACGAAAATGGAAACATCTAATAGATGTCAAGCAGTAAAATGGAAAAAGGCAACCTCCTCATTTCTTAACACCCCAACTGGTGTCCCCCAAGGATCTATATTAGGTCCCCTCCTCTTCAATATATTTATAAATGATTTCCACAAAGCTATCCCTCTCTCCAATATCATCCAATATGCAGATGATTCAACCATTATCTGCGTTGCCTCAACTATCCATACTCTCATAAAGCTAACTCAAGATGCCTTTTCGACCATTGAACAATGGATGAGAACAAATCACCTAGCACTCAACACCTCTAAAACCAAATTAATGATATCCATCCCTAATAAACTCAACTCTCTCAATACAAACACATTCTCTATTACTAGTGAGAATAACATTCCACTGGAACTAGTGACAGAGACCAAATTACTTGGAGTCCAAATTGATAACTAACTAAAATTCAACTCCCATCTACAACTAAACATAAAAAAACCATCAAAAACTAGGGATGCTCTATCAATAAAAGTTCTACCTTACAACTGCGACTAAAATCACTCCCTCTACTTCCTTTCTTATTCCCTCCCTTCTCTATGGAGCTCCACTACTAACTAACCTACAAATCTCTCTGAAAACACAACTTTCCTCCTGCTACAATAAAATCACCAAGTTTGCTACCAACCAAAAGTCTTCCTCCCACCACTGCTCCTCTCTCCAACAACTAAAATGGCTAGAACTACCCAATAATCTCACCTACACACAACTATCCCTTGCACATAAACTAATTTTCAAACCCTCCCTCTGTCCCTCCCTCTCTTCTGTGTTCAAAATGCACATACCTGATAGAATTTTAAGGTCCAACAACCAAAACCTATTAGAAGTGTACAAACCAACCCATCCCCCAGGCAAACATCTCCTCTCACATGGCTTAGCAAGTCTCTGGAACTCTCTACCTCTATCTATCCGTACTATCTCTAACCATTTCATGTTCAAAAAATCTCTTCATGCACATCTACTTTCCCAGTGGGAATGCTCTTGCTCCCACCCTACTTAACTACACTGAACATCCCCATTTCCTCCTAGTCCTGCTTACACCCTTGATTGCTCTCTCTCATTATCCACAACTCCCACATTCCTATTATTACCATAGAATGTGTAAGAATACTCTACACTCTACCTCTCACTTTCCTATTATTACCATAGAATGTGTAAGAATACTCTACACTCTACCTCTCACATGGAGAACTCTCTTTATGAAATAACTTTAGTAGAATTTTAAATTTAGAATTTTGAATTTATGTATAATCCTTTTTAGTTTTAACACTGTTAAATTAATTGTAATTGTTGTGCATTGTATTTGAATTTGTCTACTTGAAAGTTTTATAATGTTTAAGTATGTATAATACCTAATGTAATCTATAGTGTTCTGGAGCTTTTCTCCCCAAGACTCCATTGAAAACTGGTTCATTTTGGCCCAATGGACTATCCTGGTAAACCAACTGCAAATAAATAAAATAAATAAAATAAATAAAAGGCCAATCTGTTCCCAGAACAACTTTTGCTCCATAAATAGCTGTCCATTTCACACACGTGTCCACTGGACACATGTAACCTTTTTAAATTGCATCACAACATACTACTGTTGTCCTCACCCCTCTCTCAGGCACATGATCCTGGTATGCACATGATTCCTAAAGGTTCCAGGTACACGTGATGCAGACGACCCCATTGTACACACAACACTACCAGTCTCTCTATGGTTACCCCATTTAACTTTTTAATGATAATGATGTTGCATACACCACCTTGAAGGAGTATGTTCTCACGTAATGATTGGACAGGAACTGTTTTGTTAATGTAAATAAAATGCTCAAAGTAATGTATTCGGGCAATGTACAAATGGTTGCATGTGTTAATGACAGTCTGTCTGAGGGAGTCTTGATGTTACATAGGACAACACCACTACATAATACAGGAGTTGCTGGTGTTTCCGTTTTCATTCTTTTTTAATGCTTTGTTGTCACATGGTATGTTCTTGATATATCTATATATATCTATATCTATGCATGTATATATATATATATATAGACATAAACACACACACATATATCTACATAATGAAATACATTTCCTATACTGTTGAATTACTGTGCTGGATGATATGTTTGTGATAACATCTGATGTCTGTATATTTGCCATGGCTTAGTGGCAAATCACAGTGGCTGTGGTGTGCAGGGTCCTGGTTTTGACCCTTGCACAGGCCATTTATTTTGTTGCTGGGCAGAACAAGGGCCATCGAATACAGAGTGATTAAGGCACTTTTAAGCAGTTGTGAGTGGGTGTACACGGCTTTGCCAATGGAAAATAGTGGTTACTTTTCATTACAGGTCCTTACACTCAGTTACCTTCTTGATTGCTTAACCTGTGTAGGCAGTGCTTACCCCATGCAAACAGGCTGAAACCTGCCCTGCGCTAATTTCTTTAAAAGAAAAGAAAAAGTGGTGATAGGAAAGTGGTGAAAAAGGGGCACAAAGAGGGAAACACAGTAGGCAAGGTAGCTAGGGATGTGCAGGAAGGGTGTAGGGAAGATCCATAGCTGTCCACTTCTTCTACAGCAATGTCTGTGCATATGCAATAAATTTGGCAGTACATTTGGACACTCACAACTCTGATAGAGGGGTGAGGACAACAATAGTATGTTGTGATGCCAATTTGAAATGTTTACATGTGTCCAGTGGACACGTGTGCAAAATGGACAGCTATGTATGGGGTGTGCTTTTTTTGCGGAAATAGATTGCCCTTTTTTCTTTTATGTTTAGGTGAGAGTGAGATGTTGGGGAAGGAGAGTAGGTATGATCAGGGAGGATAGGTTGGGTAGGATGACAGACAAGACAAACAAGATGCGTACAGGGGAGGTATATGATACATGTGGGGGGCACACCTTGGGCGGGGAGGGGGTGTTTGGAAGTCACAAGCCCATGAGCCCAGAAATGGATACAGTGGGACTGAGGTCCCTACCCATGGCCAGTCACCACTGCACATATACAGCCCAGAATGTGATTGTGCTGGGGGATGTCTAGGAGGGGCAGGCTCACCCTCTAGTTGCACCACTCAGCTCTCAAGCTGGCATAGGCGGTCTCAAATCTTCCTGTTGAGCTCCATACGCACCATGGCCCGGACCGTACCACAGGTGACAGTTTTCTGTTCGCTCCTGCTCCTGGTGGGGGCCAAGCCCCATCCCCTGTGGCAGTTCCACCCGAAGGTTTTGCAGGGCCAATGGACAAGGAGGTCCCAGGCTGGGCCCTAGATGTGCTGGTGCCCAGTGCCATGACCAGCTGAGGTGGGACAAGTGGGTCCGTTGGGACCGGCCTTCCCATACGAGCTATGTTTTAGCATGTTTAAGGCAGATATGGGTTAGTAATAGTCAACAGTATTCATGATTAGGTATAACAGCATGCATAGGTATTCCCATTACCCAGGGCACCGGATATAAAATAGTTGCAGAGCAGGCAGAACACATGCATATATGGGTAAACAGTGGCCGTTACAACAACATGCAGGTTTCATTGATGGCAACAGGACACCGATATGGGAGGATTTTAACATGGCACATGCATAGAAAAAGATGTGAATATTTATAAATCAATAGGACATATGTCCCAACAAAGGTTAGGAGTTTAGACATACCAAATGAGTTGTGTAAATCGGTTATTTTTGCACATATGGCAGGGGTGAGAGAAAGTTCAATTAACAACTAATAAATCCTTGTAGTTTTCACAACATTCATAGTCACTGCAGTGGTCTGTCCCTTACATGTATTACTACACTACCCAATGGTGTTATATTGTACAATGGTATGTTTGTAGATTAGTATGTACGGGACCTGTGTCTTACGTACAGACTTGACAAGATGCAGGTGTTAATGCAACATGTTTTGAGACTGCTGTCATACACTTTGGGTGAGATGCTGGGATAACAGGTATGTTTGCATGTACATTCTATGACTATGTACAAGTCTGGCTATCAGTTATATGTCATTAACAGCTGCTTACATTTCTTGGATCATCACACTAATCTGTCAGGGGAACAGGGCAAAAGGCAGGTGATGTGGGCCATTTATCAGGACATACTGGGCAGATTGGAACAGTTGAGGGGTATGAATATGTGGGTACCTGTCAAATCTTTGAACACTCAAAATTTCGAACGTTACATGGTCAAGACCAAACGTTTGAAATTTTGAGTGCTCGAAGATAGACTTTCAATGGCACCATACTGTGCAGATAGGAAGAATTTCCCTTTTCTGTACTGAAGTGCGATCTCAGAGATGATGTATTTAAGTAGGGGGTGTGGGGGGTGCAGGGGGGATTGCCCCCCGTCTACACTGTTAAAGTGTTTTTTTCTGTGTTTTCTTTTCTTTTCTTTTTTTTTATGTTTGAACATCCAAATGTCGAACATTTGGTCTCGGCCATGTAATGTTCGACATTTTGGATGTTAGAACATTTAACATAGACCCAAATATGCATACCACTTCCTATTTGAACATTCTAGCAAAATCTGTACAGTTAAGTGTATATATGCATACAGCTTTCTCTCTGAACATTCTAACAAACTGTGTGCAGTTGTGTGGAACGATTATGCATACAACTTACTGGCTCTCCTGGGATCCAAAGCCCTGTTGTGTGTGACAAAAGCATTACAGTTAAGATCACTGTACACTATGCTATCAGGCAATTGTTGTGAGGTTTTGCAATGTATTTAGTCTAATATAACTGACCTGTTTGCACGTCCAGCATTATTGTACAGAACTTCATACACATTTTATCTGCATACCACAGTGTGGGTAACACTGCTTACTACAACAGTACTATTTAATAACTGCAACAGTACAACAACATATGACTGCAGAGTAAACAGAAGCAATGCAGGGGTTACATCTTTATTCGCAGCATATTACACAATCGTGTACACTGGTACAACACTTTCTGAGGCTCTTGCATTTATTTGTTATCACAGTACATGCAGGATATTTACTAACCTGCCTCACAATGCATCCTTTGCAGCCTAGCATCATAGGCTTACTGGTTCACAGCATGCTCATCTGCAGCTGTCAGAGAAGTACATTGATATTTAGCCATACCTATCCATAGTATACACAAGCTAGGCAATTATTAACTACGTAGTGGAAGGAGTACTTAGTTCTGGGGCATTCTGCATGTGCCTTGCTTCCTGGATCCACTGTTCCAGGACATCCCCCCCTCCACCGCTTTAGGTCCGCATGGTGGTGCCTGACCTGCTCACCAGTCTGGGGGATACCTGTGGCACTAGTGAGGTCATGGGTGAGACTGTCCCAGGCCTCCATTTTGTACTGCGAGCCTTGGTACTGGCCCTGCAGTAGTCTCCTGTCATGGTGCTTTACCAGGAGCCATACCATGAATTTGGACTCCTGGATGCTCCAGCGATGTGTTGTAAAGTGAGTGCCTTCTCCCATTCCAGCCATTCTGCCTGCAGGGGGATGCTACAACAGGTTATGAGCCATATTCCTGCCTTTTCAGTTTAAGTAGGGCCGGATTCCCGCACTTTTCCATAACTGGCCAGTTTCGAAAAGGCTAAGCTATGTCTTATTCATTACAGGTTATATATGTGTCTGGTATCTGTGATTCATGTGTACATACACTGTATGGGGTCCTGGGGATGTCATAACTTTATTACAGTGACACCTCAACTCTGTGTTTACTGCAGTACTCCAATTCACATATTTATGGTCTGTGGCAGGTTATAAAACATTATACTGTACATAGATTCAGTTCATATGTTTTATTTGATTTCCCTGTGGTGAGGATTAGTTTGCTGATACCTCCTTGATCTGTATTGCTATCATGGCATAGTGGTCAACTACTGTGACTGTGATGTACAGCATCCTGACTTCTAGGCTTGCATAGGCTGTTTATTTTGTTGTTGGCCAGAACACAAGCTGTTGGGTACAGAGTGATTAAGGCACTGTAAAGCAGTTGAGAGCAGGTGTGATTGGGTTTGCGAGGAGCTAAGCAATGCTAACCTCCGGTTACAGTTTCTTACACTCAGTTAGCCTCTACATTGCTTCACCAGTGTGGTACTCACATACTGGTGACCAAACAGGCTTACACACCTGCTTGCTCCAGCATTTGTAAATGCACTGCATTTGGTGTTTGCATCAGACACTCATACCCATGGGTGTGGGTGAGGACTACAATAATACCTTGTGATGCCTATTACATCGGCTTACATGCCTACAGTGGGGTGTTGCGACCATGTGTTTGTAGGTGTTGTGTAGTGGTTTAGGCAACGACAGATATGGTTATACTGTACTTAGCCATATAAACTGGACTGTGCTGCGGTTGGACTCATATCGGGAATGGCTGCCCATTAGCCGTAAGCATGCTGGTCGACTGTACAGAATCCGTGGCCTGTCCAGAGTTTGCTTCATACTATTGGTGTGTTCCTCTTACAATCTGCACCTGACTGGCAAATACCTGGGAATTGACCCCATTAAATACAGACAAGTAATTGGGTTTAGGACCCCATATTCTTCAGCCGAGTCATACTAATGCATAACCTATTATTCTATTAGTTATCTAAGGTTGTAAGTGGAATATGTGCTTTCTTTCCTTATTTGTTCCCCCAACGGTTTATGTTCTGTCCAGTGGTTTTGCTCTTAGAGGCTGAGAGGTATGGGCATAAGCTCTGCCCATTTCAAAATATTACTTACATCCCCGGGGCAGTCCTAATACGACTGCGCCAGCCAACACCTGCACGCCTAGGCCCATAAATACATACCCATAGTTCCTCCACCTGCCTCTCCTCTACAGCACTCATCCTTACTGTGGGTGCAGGTGGGGTCTAACCACACACCACTAAACACTGCCCACTCTCCACATGTCAGGACCCATGTTGTACGTTGTGATGACCCATGGGTCATCAGGCTTGCACAACCTACTAGTCTGTGTATGTATACAACCTGGTTAGATGAATCATTACAGGGACTGACTCTGATGATCATTAATTTTTGGGGTGTCCCACAAGGGACATTGATGTCTTTGTTTCAAGATTAGACCTGGCAGGTCTCTCCCACTGGTAGTATCCTGCCTGTGGTCTGGTAAGCAGTGGTGTGTTTACTTGTATCGTGTGTTTATATGTTTCACCTGTCTAGGTAGGGGTGGTTGATGCTACGTGTTACACATTTGTTGATTGGACCCCTCACCCCCATTTGCACGGCTTGTGATCATATGTAATTCATAACTGCTGTATCATATCCTAGCTATTTATATGTGTATATTTACATACACACACACACACACACACACACACACACACACACACACACACACACACACACACACATACACATATATATATATCGACATTACTATATACAGATATATCTGTATATGTATGCATACATGTATATATTTATATATTGCTGTCTATGTATATCTAACAACATATGGGTGTATGGGCATCTGCATTTGTATATGTCTATATGTGGGTATGTATATGTATTCTGTCTCTGTATGTATACATTTGTACTACGAAGAGGGAGAGGTATATCTCCATGTAGCTATGGGTAGATATACACACACATTCCTCTATATATATACATCTACATCTGGTTATTCCATTCTTTGCCATGTAGATTAGACTTTGCTGCAGTGGGACTCGTAGCAGGTGTGGCTGCTCGTTGGGCGACGCCTCTTCCCAATGAACACTTTTGCTCACATCCCTGGGACTGTCCTTATAGACCCACATCAGCCAACACCTGCACACGTAGACCCATAAATAGCTACCCATAGTTCCCCCACCCGCACCTCCTCTACAGCACCCATCCTTCCTCTGGGTGCAGGTCGGGTCTGAACATACCACTACACGCTGCCCACTCTCCACTTCACGGGACCCATTTCGTACGTTGTCTCAACCCATGGGTCATCAGGCTTTCCCACCCTTGTATTCTGGGTATGTACCCGCACCAACCCAGAATGGTTGTCGTGTCACCTTCCTTTGGTTATATGTCAATTTTTGGGGCGTCCCGCAAGGAACGCTCCTGTCTGTGTTCCAAGACTAGATTTCATGGATGCACTCTGTACACCCCCTGGTTCTATCCTGCCTGTGGTCTGGGGAGCAGTGGACTATTTACATTGTTTGTGGGTTTGTGTGTTATGTTTCCTCTGTCTGGCTGGGGGGGGGGGGGTCATGCTACGTGTTGCATGTTTCTTGCTTGGGCCCCTCACTTCCATTGGCATAGCCTGTGAACATATGTCATTCTTGTGTGCTGTTTCCTATCATAGCTGTATATCTGTCTATATCTACACACACATATACACACACACACACACACACACACACACACATATATATATATATATATATATATATATATATATCTGCAACCATATATATATATATATATATATATATATATATATATATATATATATATATATATATATATATATATATATATATATATATATATATAAATATATATATATATATATATATATATATATATATATATATATATATATATATGTCTGTAACCTCTGGTTACAGTTTCTTATACTCAGTTAGCTTTTACTTTGCTTAATCTGTGTAGGCAATGCATACCCCCGTGCAAACGCACTTAAATACGCTTACTGGTGCTTATATATGCTTACTACTGCTTATTTATGCTTAAAACACTACACTATTGCTGTGCTGCTTCATTTGCATATCCCCATATCCCCATGGACCCTAGTTCCCCAAACACCCACCCCAACACTTCACTGACACAGCAGCCATCCATTCTCCAGTTGGATACACGGTGTATGCACACCACTACACATTGGCCATTCCCTACTCCTGTAGACCCATCCTATGGGTTGACTCACTCCATGTATCCTCAGACATCCCAAACATTTAGTCCACAAACATTGGTGAAATGAGTGTCCAATAGGACACTATTCACAATTTTTGGGTTGTCCCACCTGGGACACACGTCTTTATTTCAAGATTAGACTCGGTACTTCATTACATCATTACTCCCATTAACAAGACACTACAATAAATTAATAACTATAACTATGTGGTGGCCACACATTACACATGAGAGCTAGTAATGTACGAGTTTGGCGACATTATATTACAAATAGGACCGGTTTAGTGATTGGCATTGCCGTAGAAGGCAGATGACAGGAATGATTCCACTATTTCATAGTGAGAAAGTCCTCACAATTTATTTTTTGATAACAGCACTGACTTTGGACAAAGTACACACTTTTGAATTTTTGCAGATTCGTCCCTTCCCTCTTATGCACAACCTATTATTCTATCTACTGTCAAGGTTTGTAGGGGCTCTTTCATGTTATTTATGTCTGCAAAAGGAATACATGTGTTACAGGGAATGTACTTCTACATATACATGTATGCATGTGTGTATGCATATATACTTATAACAAACTCGCTGACCTCCTCGAGGCAGTCCAGTTAAAACAAGGCCATCCAACTCTGACACGCCTGGATCCATAATTTCATACCCATGGTTCCTCCACCCCACCCGAGTTCAACATACACGCAAACCATCCATTCTCCAGTTGCTATCACAGCCACATATTGCCCTCTCCCCAGCATTTTGGACCCTACACATATGTTTTCCCAACCCATGTATTCTCAGGCTCTCCCACCATTTGGTCCTTGAACATACCTGCCCTTGCTTGTGTAATGATCGGAAGTCCACACCACCTAGCAACTTTTGGGTAGTCCCACCAGGGACTACCCTGTGATTGTTTGTAAAGTAGACTTAGTAGATCGACAATGTTGCTCCCGCTGGTAGTGTCCTGCCTGTGGTGTGAGTAGCAATGATTTGCTCACTCCTTCCCAGCTTGATATGACATAAGCTGACAGCGCTATATAATACAGGGGTTGCTGTTGATTTTCTTCTCATTCTTTTTGTATGCTTTATTGTCACGACGTTCATTCTTCATATATACACACACACACACACACACACACACATATATATATATATATATATATATATATATATATATATATATATATATATATATATATATATATTATATATCTGTGCATACACATTCACATACATCTACATAATTATATATATTTCCTATGCTGTTGTATGACTGTGCTAGATGATATGTTTGTGATAACATCAGATTTATGTATATCTGCCATGGCTTAGTGGTAAATCAGATTGGCTGTGGTATGCAGGGGCCTGGGTTTGATCTTTGCAGAGGCCATTTATTTTGTTGCTGCCAGAACAAGTGCCATTGGATACAGAGTAATTAAAGCATTTTTAAGCAGTTGTGAGCGGATGTGTGCATGTTTGCGCGATGGTAGGCTGTGCTATCTTCCAATTACAGTTTGTTAAATTTGTTTAGCTTCTACTATACTTAATGTGTGGGCACTGCTTACACCAGTGCAAACGCACTTAGACTTGCTTACTGGTACTTATATATGTTTACTACTGCTTATTTGTGCTTACAACTGCTTACTAGTGCCTTATTCATTATGAAACTACCACTTTGATTGAATGATATTAGTAAAACATTTCATGCAGTACTCCCGTTAACATTTACATGTTATTATGTAGGTTATACAGAAAAATGATGTATAAATATGTACATATTCACATTCCACATGGAAAATGATATGTGCTATAGTGGGACTCGATCCGTGCATGCTTGTGTATTAGGTGGATGCTCTAACTACTACACTATTGACGTTAATGTTAATTCTGTATGTTATTTTCTATTTGGATGATTTTGATGTGTAAGCTACACTAAGCAGAGGCCAACGATGCACAAACACGCTGCGCTTCGCTTACACTTTTAATAATGAAGCAATACAAATGTAAAATAGGGACACGGTGAAGCTAATTGTGATACTTCTAGGGACGGGGCTCAACATTCCACTACATGCTTGTGTGTTTACTACTTTGATTTTATTTCAGTGGTCATGGGCACTCTTGTATGCTTATCATACATTTCAGTATCCACGGACACTGAATCCTCTATAAATCAGAACTTCAGGTTACTACTCTAAACATTAACCCACCATCAAACAATAGTGCTGAAATACTTATCAATAAACTTCAAATCAACACACATAAGTCCATAAACATTAACTGTATATACCTTCCCCCAGGTAATAACATCACTACACTTGAAAATATCCTTAACTGGCTTTCAATCAATCTCCCACAAGAAACCATAGTACTAGGAGATTTCAATATTGACTGGATGACCTGTAGTAATATACACCCAACTACACATTACCTTTATGGCTTCTCACAAACAATTAACTTCCCTACCAGAACTAATAGAACCAACAACAAAGAAGGTACCTTGGACTGGATTCTTATAAATAATCCTCAGCAAACATATAAAGCAGGTACCCTCCCAGATGACCTCAGTGACCATTCACTAACCTATATTATCAGACATAAAACCAACCTAACTCTCCCTCTCTCCTATAGAACAATACGCACAAAAAACACTTCAACTCAGAACTTTTCCAAACTGAACTCAAACAATGTAATTGGACACCATTAAAATTTCTTCCACTTAATGAAGCCATAGAATACTTTAATACAATATTCCTAGGAATCCTGAATCATTACGCCCCACCATGCTCAGTTAGATATAAAACTAAGCCAGCACCTTGGCTCACCAATAATACCAGGCAAAAAATCCTTCTCAGAAATAAATCCTGGGCAAAATGGCACGCGACTAAAACTCCCTCCGATCACCAAACCTATAAACAGCATAGAAATAATACCAAAAAAGCCATCCTATTAGTTAAAAAGAACTTTTACCTTCAAACACAGCAAACCTACTACAATGCACCACAAAAATTCTGGTCTAGCATTAACAAACTTCTCTACCCAGGTCAATCTAGCACACCCAACCCACTAGGCTCTAACCCTGACAATCCCTTACATACTGCTAATGCCTTCAATTCATTTTTCTCTGATGCTATCCAAAATCTTGCTAGTCATCTTTCTCCTGACACCTCAAATCTGCTAACTTCTACCACTATCCTACCTCCACCTTTCCATTTACAACCAGTGTCTTCTTCCTTCATCTGTTCCCTTCTCCTAAAATTAAAGCCCACCAAACCATCAGCTGACCAACTCCCAGCAGAATTCCTCCAAAAAGGAGCTAAAGCCATAGCTTACCCCCATCTCTATCCTGATCAACAGAACCATAAATGAAGGAACTATCCCATCTATCTGGAAAATTTCCCATATCATCCCACTACATAAAGGGGGACACTCCAACGAGTACTCTAACTTCCGGCCAATAGCTTTGCTATCTCCCCTTGCAAAAATAATGGAAAAATGCATCCATAAGCAATTACATTCACACCTTCTCCATCACAACTTGCTTGCCAACTGTCAACATGGTTTCAGACCTTTCCACAGTACCACCACTGCCCTGCTATCCTTCACAGACACCATTAATAAAAACCACAACAACAGTAATCTCTCCTCTGCAGTCTTCATTGATTTATCTAAAGCCTTTGACATGGTTAATCACCAACTCCTCCTACACATACTGAAATCCCTCTCATTTGATCCCCAAGCCATGAATTGGTTTACATCTTACCCTGAAAACCATCAACAGGCGGTACTTTGGCAAAATAAACTATCCGATAACCTTCCTATCTCCCTCGGAGTTCCTCAGGGCTCCATTTTAGGTCCACTCCTTTTTTCCATATATATTAATGACCTACAAACAGCTATACCACACACCACCTGCATTCAATATGCAGATGACTCTACTATTATTTGCACAGCCACCTCTGAAACTGAACTTAAATCTCTTACCCAAAAAGCTTTCAATGCTGTAGAACAATGGTTTTCAAACCGCTGTCTCCTCCTTAACCCTAAGAAAACTAAATTATTACTTTTCAATCCAACCCGAAAATCAATTCCCATCCACCTCACACTTTTATCAAATGATGGCACTATCATTTCTCCCAACCCAACCACTAAACTCTTAGGAATAACAATTGACAGCCACCTCAACTTTGATACCCACATTAACAATACAATAAAATTAGTGAACAAAAACTGGGATCCCTTTACAGAATTAAGCCCTTTCTAACTCCAATAGCTAGGGCTGTTACAGCCAGAAACAACTTAATCTCAACCCTGTTCTATGCCTCCCCTATATATACTAATTTATCTAAAAACAACCTCAACAAACTGACCACATCCTATAATAATATTGCTAGGTTTGCCACAGGCTCTCCATTCAGAACCCATCACTGTCTGAATCTAAAACAACTAGACTGGCTAGAATTTCACACCCAGCTTCAATTTCTACAGCTTCCCATTGTCCACAAGGCCCTGTATAAGCCCACCAACACCCCTATACTCTCTACCATCATTACACCTTATAATAACAATAAGAACCTATGTTCCTCCAATAAACTGCTGATTAATACTTCAAGATCTAATCACTCAGCAGGTGACTCCCTGTACTCTAACTCTGTAGGAAAACTATGGAATTTACTACCCACTGATCTCACTACACAAATGTCACTGCCACTCTTTAAAAAGAATCTAAAGCTCTTTCTTAAGACACACTGGCTCTGCTCCTGTACTAACCCTGACTAACGTTTCTCCTTTCAAATTACAACTACTCTTATACCTAATATTTTCTGACTTAAGAATCTAAATACCATGTTATTATATATATAATGATGCATATATAGATATTGTATCTCAAATACAATACCCATTGATTATTACTGCTAGTTCTACTACTTCCTTAGACTAATGCATCTTTTACATACAAAAAAAGAAAAAAAAATTTTTTCTTTTATAACAACTGCTTTTTTAGTTCTGGGTAAGTTTTAACTGCTATCACTTTTTTTAAATGTATGTATGGATTTTCTATTCTTTTGTTTTTTGGAGTTTTTCTTCCTGGGCCTCTACTGAAAATTGACATGTATCCAGCTACACTAGCCCGGTCAACAAATGTAAAATAAATAAATAAAATAATGGCTTACTATTAGAGGCGGGCTCTAATAGTAAACATTGTAGGTTGTGCAACTGTGGGGGCATGTTCAAGCCTCCGTAGAGCACTTAAACATACCCCCTGCACTCGCACACGTTTCCTGTGCACGTTGAGGGTGTGACAGCACACCCTCATAAATATTCATATGGTGTTGCTGCACCATCTGTAAGGAGGATGCTCAGCACAAGGCTAAAACCGTCCTTGCGCCAAGCTTCATGAATCCCAGTGTATGTCTTTACTCCTTTCACATCTTATATATCTATAAAAAGGTTTCCTATTATGCTCAATATCTTTATATAAATTTTCTTCACATTTTTCTTGATCTTGTCTCACACTATGCTTGATCTGTTTGTCCAGTATGATAATATCTATGTATTTCAAAATTCACATTGTACCACCACCCCTGTCCTATGTTAATACATATATATATATATATATATATATATATATATATATATATATATATATATATATATATATATATATATATATATATATATATATATATATATATATAGTTCTGTATTAACTTTGTAGTTTCTGTGGAATATTTGAATATCGTGGAGATTTTCTCTCCGGGCCTCCACTGAAAATGGGTTTCTGAGCTAATAGACTTTCCTGATCAACAAATGTCAATAAATAAATAAATAAGAGGCTGTTTTTATGTACAAACTGAGAAAATTAGATTAAGACTACAGACAAGAAAAGGCATTTCAGCAATTGCTGGTATACATGGCACATGGAATAGCTTATAAAACAAGCAAATAAGGTTATCATCAGAAAAAAAAAATCTTAAATATTGAGTGGCAGAATCATCCCTTACATGGCAACAGTTAAATCAGCAAGCAAAAAAGGACATCACTTTTAAGTAAGAGAGTCTACAGTGACATGTGACAAAGTACAAGAAGCAAACAGTAAAACATGTGGTCCCAGTGGTATAGAAAGTATGATGATATTAGGCAGTGCCATCGGTGTCAGGAAGAGTAGGACAGTAAATTTGTAACATATGCCAGCAGAGCTAGCTAGAGTTTTGTAAAGAATTATATGCTATTTGACTATCACACTGATTTGTACAGATACTTGTGTTAAAATGTATTTGTAAATTTACTTGAGTTAAGAACACATCAACAGTGGGCTGTGCTGAAAAGAGATATACATATATGCTAGACAGTATTATTATAACTGATTAAATGTATATGTTATAACAGAGAATTCTGGAAGAGAAGAGGTTAATCAAAGTCCAGCTAAATTTGAAAAATAGGTTGAAAATTAAACAGGCTGGCTTAGGCTATAAAGATTTTATCTTGCAGGTCTGATTGCAGCCAGAAACAAAGATGTCTGTAAAAAACAGGACTATGAATCTTACTGTAGTGTCCATAGGGGTAAACTAATTGCTACCCTGGAAGGATGGAAGATTTTAAAATTATTTTATGGCTTTCAGATGCTATAGCAGATCTTAGCAAACTTCTGGGTGTGTATTGACCAGAGGCAGGTGACCAGAGGTGATGTCATTCTATAACCAGCACTGAAATGATTGTTTAGATATTAGTGAGAGATATGATGGAATTCTTGCAGCAGCACTTTGTTTTTCAGAACCTGACAGGAAAGATCTCTCACACATATCTCACACAGCCTCACACCTCATCTGGCCTTGCTGTAGTAAGCAACTCAACACTCATCACCTTGCCTTGCTGTAGTAAGTAACTTAACTAGGGAACAGTAATTCATTACTCAGTCAGGAAAATATAGTGAGATTAGTTAAGTATTATTTTTCTGCATCTGTGTGAATATACCCAACAGTATTATTTTTTGTATCTCCTGTGATTGAAACTCTGGTGTTTATTGTAACTAGATATCCAATATTCTCATGTGTTCTATTTGATTATTTGTTATTAAATATTTCTATAACTTTCATTGTAACTGGTCTTTTAGAGAACACTTTTAAATTCTTAACAGTACTTATGCTTATTTTAGTGACACTGTGGCCACTCCTAAAAGCCTTGCTGCATTGGTCAAACTCTAGCATTTGTATTAGCATTAATTTTACTCAGTATAATTGGGTAGACTTGTAAGTGTCTTACAGTAGCTGACTGGTGGCAGCGTAATTACATTATAGTCTGGGCAGAGAGGGCACAGCTGGTTAATCTGTGCCAGATTTTCCCAGGTGTGTGTGTGTGTGTGTGTGTGTGTGTGTGTGTGTGTGTGTGTGTGTGTGTGTGTGTGTGCGTGTGTGTGTGTGTATGTGTAAATCAAATATCCAAGTGTGTGTGCCAACTACTTGGAACAGGAACACAGTGCTCCAAAATATTTAGTGTGGATTCTTGTTTGGGGCATGGAGAGAGAAACTCCAGCCCCAGGTCTGGAGTGTGCTCCCTGGTGCTCTTAAGGGAAATTATGTCAGGTGCAGAGACATGCATCTGAAAATAGACCCCGGGATTCATGAACCTTGCGCCAGGTGCCAGCATAGCGTCAGCGTTATAACGCCAAATATGGCTGCTTAGCGATTCAGGTATGAATGAATTCCACGTGCACTACCGGCGTGCGCCGGACCGTCCCGCCTCGGCGTAGGTATGCAAAACACACTGTGTGCGGTATTGCACCATGCAAATGAGGGCAAATAGCGATCCACGGTGGCGAGGCGAAGCGTAAGGGCACGGCAATGGAAACCAAAAAAAACGGTTTACATTTACCCAAACATACCGGAGGAGTAACGGAAGGCTGTCAAAGTCAGGTATCATATAGGTGCAATATGCCAATGTGGAAAGGCACCGAGAATGTCCAAAGAAAATATGCACAAAATGTAAAAATGACATAAATGGCACGTCGTAGAAAGAACAGCAGACCCCGGGATATGTGCACAGAAGTTGTAAAGCAATGAAATAATATGACAATGTCCGAAAAGAGCAGTAGAACACAAATCAGCTGCACAGCCACCACACACCATAGTATGTATGTAAAGCTGCAACCCCAGCGCAATGGTTGTCAAGGAGTGGAGGCGGTGTCCGCCGCCATAACCTGTTATTTGTACTCAATTCCATGCAAATGAGGCGGTTAATAGTTAATCGCAAAACGGCGCCAGCGTAAGGATGGAGCAAACGGCGAGCGGTACTACACCGAGGAGTGGCCTACACGAGATACATGTCAACCACAGAGGGTGTGCCACTGTAGGAGGAAGGATATTGGAGGACAGCAAATCTGGGCTGTACAATGCACATCACAGCATCAGGACTGGCGTGTTAGGAAATAGATGCCCTGAGAGTACAGAATGCGTACAAATGCATGTGCACGAGGATGACTACGCTCCTAAACCAGTCATGTGACGGCCTCACCGGCAACAACCAGGGATATAGGAAGGTAATGCGGAGAATACGAGGAAATGCGGAAGCAGTGTAAATGGATCCGTAATGAGCAATCAACACCAATCAATGCAGGAAGGGCAAACGCCGGCAGCTGATAACTCTGCATGCAGACTCCTGCAGAACGGGAAAGGGGAGGCATATGAGTGCAAAGATAGTAGGGGATGTAGTAGAAATGCAAAGAGCAAAGAACCGAAATAGCACAGCCAAGTACAGAGGTAGCATAACTGCGGCTGCAGATAAAATGCATCATATGCCATGTGCCTGCAGGATGCAGTAATGTAAGATGCCAGGCGAAGGCAATGCAGGCAACTGTAATGTAACACTACAGGCAGTACCGTTGCAGCTGACAGCGTAAAACCACGGAAATAATCCATGGATATGCGCACAGACACACCCAATGACATCACCGGGTATACAGCACAACAGTATTAAATGTGAATGCACACAACACACAGTGCGATTTCCCAAACGCCGCACCGTTGGGTGTAAACAGACGGGGAACTTTTAATATGTATATGCTGGGTGCCGCCACGGCCGTGATGCATAGGTATGTGGCAGAGACAGACGGAGTTGCGGAGGGTGGTGCCGACAACGACCGTAGGCCTCACAGGAGAAGGAGAGTGTTCAGACCAAGGGTGACCTACCAGGGGCTGCGAGACCTGGAGATAGTAGAGCGCTACAGGGTGGACAGGGACACGTTACAGCAAATAGTGGAGCTGTGCCGGCCGCGCCTGAGAGCAAGAGACAACAGAGGGGAGCCCATCCCAGTGGACACAAAGGTATGTGTGAGCTTGCGAATACTGGCTACGGGTACCTTTCAAAGGCCAACCGGGGACATAATGGGCATCTCACAGGCATCAGCATCCAGGGTACTACACCAGTTCCTGGATGCCATGTTACCACATGCCCATGAGCACATAAAGTACCCCACATCTCAGGAGGAGTTGGCTAGCCATATGCGCCGCTTCCACCGTGTGGCACAATACCCAGAGGTCCTGGGTGCGATAGACTGTACGCACATAGAAATTAAGTCACCACCCTGGGAGCAGGGTAGACGCTACATAAACCGCAAGGGATACCCCTCCATCAATTGCCAGGTCGTGTGCAATGCGCAGGGCATTATTATGGATGTGTGTGCTGGCAGCCCAGGAAGCTACCACGACTCCCATATCTGGCATGCCTCACAGCTGTATCAGGTATTCGCCAGGGGGGACATCACACAAGGTCACCTTGTGGGGGATGCTGGCTACGACTGAGCCGTGGTTGATGACACCCATCAGGAATGCACACACACACATGCAAGAACGCCATAATGAGGCACACGCACAAACTAGAATAATCATAGAGCATGTGTTCGGGATGTTGAAATCACGGTTCCGGTGCTTGGATACATCCGGTGGAGCCTTGCAGTACTCTCCAGGCACAAGTGCCCACATATTCATAGTATGTTGTATGCTACACAATATGATTCTGCGGAAACAGCTGCTGCAGGGACATAATGCCGGAGGGCCACCAAGCCCGCCACAACTGCCAGGGCAAGCACAGGCACAGGGCGTTCAGCGCCATGGACACACTGAGCCAGCCCCAGTAGGTAGACAGAGGCGTACCCAATATGCCTACGCCCTGGCAAAGAGGGAACATAGCACATACGTTGACAGTGTAGGCCCCATGGACTGACACCTCCTGACCTGCACACACAGTAAAATGGACGCCACACAAACGTGTCCACCCGTAATGTGTACCGTATGTGCGGACGTATGTGTGACTCCAACAAAGGCACCGCCCAGACACCGCACACCCAATAGCCAGCAGAGCATGGAACGCCAACACCTCAATGCACGCCAGTTCTACAACACACGGCAGAGCCGTATGCTGCCACTATCGCCGCAAGTCGACCACATATGTACTCATGTGCATACACAGATACGGAAATACACATCAGTACACATGTAGAAATATATGTACGCATACACAGATATAAAGTACAACAGGGTAATATGGAACCCAGGGATGCAAGTTCACAGATAAGTAAGACGCGAAATCACCACATAGTAAACATAGTGACCGACAACCCGATCATCCTGGAGGGTGGGCAGGGCAGGTAACGCCAGCCATGGAAATGTTAACCTGCATCAATACATATCCGATGTTGGGATGGTCACCAGTCCACGGTACAGTAACGGGATATGTGTAGGGTTACCACCTGTCCCACGTTGTGAGGGACAGTCCCCCTTTGGGCAGTTGTGTCCTGCAACAACATTGACAAAATGGCAAATGTCCTGAGATTGTAGGACAAAACTATTTCCCATAAGTTCTATATTAGTCGCATAAAACAAGTGATTTTGTAGAAGAAACATCTAAATATGATAATAAACAGAATAAGCAACTGTAATGCTACAGGTTTGTATCCTGTCAAAAAAGTGAATTGCTGTCCTTTGTACTGGCCGTGGGTATGTGTTTGCATGCAAAATCTGACGTTTCCACAGACAATGTCCCACTTTGTGTATTTGAAAAGGTGGCAACCCTAGATATGCGTGTCATATCCATAGGATATGAGGCGGAGATACACGCCGCCACCGGCGATGCGCCAACGTAGGTATTGTGTACAACCGTCGGTGCGAAAGCGGAAAGCATACCAGTGAAGTGTACGACATTGTGAGGAACGTACCTCATTTGGGGTGTAAAACAGTTCATGTTCCTCGCAGTTCCTCCAAGTTCCACATTGAAAATGTCTGTCAAACATCCATTGTTAGGAATGTATATAAATGACATCCTGGTAAATAGAATGTACTCATAGTAATTCATTAAAGGTTCTTCACTGTAAGTAAATCAGCAAATAATCATCAACCTATGACCTACTTAGCTGAAGTTGTCACTATGCCATTACCATGTGTTCCACATTATGCCCATTTGTTTCACATTACTACTGTGTGTGTTCCTCACTCTGGAAATAGAAGGTTGACAGCCATGGCGGCAATATGTGTATGTGTGAGGTGAGGTTGTCGTGTGTTCCGCTGTGTGTGTGTAATGTGTGTGCCAGTGTAAAATGTGTATGTAGATGACATGTCACAGGCGGAGTGTAATAACAGGCGAGGCATACAGTACAGGAACCATAGGCGTATGTACAGCAGTACCCACAAAGTAGTACTGACATCTCCTCAGTGGCTATGCACGTGGCGACGTAAAATGATGCAAAGCGGAAATGTCCCAAAGTGTACCACAGGGCCATAGCCATCAGGAGATGCAAAGGACGCATGTACAAACCATGACCGTATGTATGGCGGCCATAAGGGAGACTCCACACGGTCCGTCGGCAACGTTACACAGCATCAGGCATGTACGGCGAAAATACGAATGTGCTATCCCGGCACCGATCGTGAACACTTACGGTCCCGTAAATACCGCGGTGTGTTCCACGACCGTGAAGTAAGCAAGCGGCACACGAATAGGAGGCTACCGGTAGCATACAGGCCGCCCCAAGTACAGGACCACATTCACCGTAACTATCAGCGACAAAATGCCAATGGATAGTAGGCACGGACGAACATCCGCAGATATATAACCCATGTGAAGGAGGAATACGTGCAGGAAGCACACATGCAGGTGACACCGACAGCACACGACATCAACAAAACAAACATTCCCGGAACAACAGACAGGTAACCTGCAGCTCCCCAAGCAGGGATGGAGCACACACACAAGCATATCTGGTATGTATAAATGCAAGACTCACACCCTGTACCCGTCACCCACATCCGCAGATATACCCCATTGCACATATCAAAGGGATAACAGCTAAAACCGTAGCAAACACATACAGGCAGTCAATGACAGCGGCATACCCACAACAAGCTCGTGGGAAACACTAGCAGCGGCTGATGCATCCTTGCATCCGCTGTGTACAGGAAAATAACAGCTATGTTACACATCTGAATGCACAACGCCATCGACAGACGCCGCCAGGACACGGAGACCCACATGTCGAACACAATACCATACCCAACACACACAATCCACGGCTAACACCACACGAAATGTACCCGACACCACACATAGCGGATGCAGTCACACAAACATGATACAATACATACCATCCTCACGAAGGTATTGCACACAACCAACGGCCACACGAGTAAAGAACCATGGCCTAGTGCCGACGCTGCAGCCAACGAAAGGAGGGGATCACCGGTGATATGCGCATAAGTACACACCGAGGAACAGCTATTGGCCTGATTAACCCACATGCCTCAGGTGACGACGAATATAAGGAAGACTCCCTGGATATTCAAACCGTATGTTCATACCGAACAAACGTGAATACAGAAGGAGAAAAAGGAAATAGAGACGAACGCAGAACCAAAGGCCGGAAAGGTATGTCTAACACGACATGTACTGGTGTGTAACGCATACGATATGATAATCTGTACAGTATGTGAAAGGTGTGTGTAGGTAAAGATACCTGTCCATCAGGCAGAGAGAGGCGAAGGTTGGATATGTAATGCTAAAACGCGCAGCATACCAACGACTGTGGACGTGTGCACAGCAGTGGGACAACATGTACACACCCGGGATAACCCCAGGTTCGGCTTGCCACCTT